>NC_031989.1:49419631-49499557 GCF_001879085.1 Nicotiana attenuata
TAAACTGTAACGGACAGCATACTCCGAGACAGTCATAGCACCCAGGCACAAATTCTCAAACTCCGTGCGCCAGGTATCCCTAAGACTCTAGGGATCATACTCCCTCGTGAACATCTCTGAAAACTGAGCCCAAGTCAGGGAAGCTGCCTCATCCGGACTGTCTAACTCATAAGCACGCCATCACTGATAGGCGGCTCCTCGAAGCTGGAAAGTGGTGAAGGGAACCCCACTCGATCCTGATATGCCCATAGTGCGGAGAATACGGTAGCACTCCTCTAGAAATCCCAAGGCATCCTCTGATGCTAACCCACTGAATACAGGAGGATCATACTTCTTGAACCTCTCAAGTCTCCGCTGCTCATCCTCTGAAGCCGCTGCCCTATCCTCGGGCTGAACTGGTACTGCAGGCGGTGCAGGTATAACCTCTGGGACCTGCTCAACATGCACTCACTGCTCAGGAGTGCGGGAGGCGAGAGTCTGTACTCCTCCCCCAGCCTGGGATGTGGCTGCAGCAAAGGGAAGCAACCCTGCCTGAGCCAAAGTGGTGTACATACTCATAAATTGTTCCAAAGTCTCCTGGAGTGCTGGAGTAGTAGTGGCAGACGTATCGGGTGTCTGGACTCTGGCTGGTACTGCTGGTGATACCTTGGCGGCAGATCGCGCGGGTGCTCTGGCTGCACCACGAGAGCGTCCTCGGCCACTACCCCGGCCCCGGCCTCTGACGGCTGCAGTACGGGGCGCGGGTGCCTGATCCTCTTGGGTAGCACGTGTCCTCACCATCTGTGAGAGAATAGAAAGACAGAAGTTTAGTTGTGATGTCAAAAATCTCGCACGACAAGGAAATCAAATGAAGTGGAATTTTCCTAACAGTTACATAGCCCCTCGTAGATAAGTACAGAGGTCTCTGTACCGATCAGCGAGACTCTAATAAACTGGCCTGTGTTTCCGTGACTCCTATGAATCTAGAGCTCTAATACCAACTTGTCACGACCCCAGTTCGCCCTCCGTGAACTGTCGTGATGGCGCCTAGTCCCTACGACAAGGTAAGCCTAATAAGTGCGGAAAAACAATCGAAACCTTGTGGAAATTATAACTTAAAACCAAGATTTAACAAAATGGAAATGAAATGTAAAATTCCACTCGGCACATACAACACAATATCTCAAACTTCTACAATACTATCCCAAAACCCGGAAACTCACGGGAACACAAGCTGAGAGAAATATAGTAAAAATGCTCTAACTCCGGAATGTGTACATCAACAGTATGATAGAAGGGCTAATACTACAAGATAGCATAAAGATGGAGACTCTTCGGTCTGCGAACGCGGCAGATGTATCTCGAAGTCCCCAAAAGCTCTCCCTGCCTCAAGGATGGTAATCCTGTGCAGAAGTACCTGGATCTGCACATGAAAAACATGCGCAGAAAGGGCATGAGTACACCACAGCGGTACTCAGTAAGTGCCAAGCCTAACCTCGGTTGGGTAGTGACAAAGAAGGTCAGGGCCCTACTGAGGTTAAATAAGATACAGGTTTAACAGTGTGAAATGACAATGTATTTAAATAACACAAGATATAAAGGACAACAAAAACTATTACAAACGCAAGTAAAACACAGTAAAAGACATAACTCAGTCCCCAGATAACAACTGGGGATCTCACAGGATACCGTCCTGTAGTCCCCAAATATAAATACCATACATAGTGGATCTCCCAGGTGCAGTCCCGTAGTCCAACTCATAAATGTGCAGGGGATCTCCCGGAATGCAATTCTGTAGTCCCAAAGTAAACATTCAGGGGAGCTCCCGGGATACCGTCCCGTAGTCCCAAAATAAAGTGCAGGGGGATCTCCCGGAATACCGTTCCATAGTCCCAAGGTAAATACACAGTAATAACAAGAATTCAATCCAATCAATTTTCATATCAAAGTGAAGCAGGTAACCCTAACCTAGCATGATTCACGTAGTACAATTAAGGCAGTTAAGACAGATAGAGCAATTTAGTCAAGTAGACATGTTTCTCTAAGCTACAGCAGGTTAAATATCCAAACAGTGTAAGCAAGGAAAGGAGGAACACAATTCAAGGCTATTTTTAAAGAAAAACCGGATTTCCAACAATTAGCACAAGTGCGCGCTCGTCACCTCACGTACGAGGCATTTCAATTACCACAATATAACTCCTAAGGGGAAAAGTCCCCCGCACAAGGTTAGACAGGCCACTTACCTCGAACCGACTCAAAATCAACTAGAAACCACGCTTTTGCCACGAGTATCCGACTCAAAGTGGCCCAAATCTATTCAATTCCATTTTATAATGTAAATAATACTTCAAGAAGCTAAATCTACAATTAAATTCTAAGCTAATACGCGAATTTATGTAAAATGACCAAAATGCCCCTCGGGCCCACGTCTCGGAATCGGGTGAAATTTATATTCTCAGAATCCTCACACTCACACGAGTCTAACCATACAAAAATCTCTCAAATTGGATGTCAAAAACCCAATCAAAACTCAATAATTCGGCCTATGAAGTTTTATCAAATTTTCATTCAAAATCCGAAATTGAAGGAGGAATTTATGCTTAGTTTAGTGGGTTACAAGGAAAAAGGAGTTTAGAATCGTTACCCAATCGATATCTCTGAAAATCCCTCAAAATCTCGCTCAAATCTGAGCTCCCAAGCTTGAGTTTTGATAAAAATGGCTAAACCCTCGATTTTGAAATCTTATATCTGCCCAGGTGTATTGTGAATCGCGATCGCGAAAGAAGGCCTGCGATCGCGAAGAGTAAAAATGAAGGCTCCAGGAAATGGCCTACGCGAACGCGAGAGGAGGCATGCAATAGTGAAAGAGGAAGAGATGGCCTTTCGCGATCGCGTCTGAAGACACGCGAACGCGAAGAAGAAATGGGGCTACTGAGCCACCGGCTCAGTTTCTACTACGCGAACGCGAAGGAGCAACCGCGAACGCGAAAGAGGAACGGGGCAGCACTATGCGATCGCAATCCAGGTAATGGGATCGCGAAGAAGGAATTGGCCCCCCTCCGGAATTACACTATGCGATCGCGAGAAGAAGGCTGCGATCGCGATGAAGAAAGCTCTGCAACACCTGAACCTGAATTTCTGCAACTTTTAAATAACTCAAAATGACCCGTTGTGCATCCGAAACACACCCGAGGCCCCCGAGACCTCAACCAAACCTACGAACATATCCCATAACATCAGTCAAACTTGTTCCAACCTTCGGAACGCTATAAACAACATCAAAACACCTATTTTCCCTCGAATTCAACCTTAAGAATTTCAAAAACTCTAAAAACACATTTTCGATCAAAAAGTCTACCAACCCTCGTCCGAATGACCTGAAACTTTGCACGCACATCCCAAATGACATAACGGAGCTACTACAACTCTCAGAATTCTATTCCGACTCTCGGATCAAAATCTCACTATCGAACCGGAAACTTCCAAAATTCAACCTTCGGCATTTCAAGCCTAAATTAGCTACGGACCTCCAAAACACAATCCGACCACGCCCCTAAACCCGAAATCACCTAATGGAGCTAACGGAACCATAGGATTTCCATTCCGTGGCCGTCTTTATACTATTCCGACTACGGTCCACTTTTCAACACTTAAGCTCTCATTTAGGGACTAAGTGTCCCAAAACTCTGCGAAACTTAAAACTGAACATCCCGGCAAACCAAGATAGCAGAAATAAACTTGGGGAAAACAGTTAATAGGGGATCGGGACATAAATTCCAAAAACGACCGGCCGGGTCGTTACAACTGGTCAATCTTATAAGGCACCCTGACTTTGACATGTGCTGTAAAGGTAGGTTCAAAAATGACATATACAGGGGGAATGTTCTACTCATGGGCAGCGACATGTGCCACAGGTATGTGCTGGTTAATGGTGAAAGTGACTCTGTCACGAGGAGGGGTAGTTGTATTAGTGGTAATAGGCGAGTTCTGTGATGTCTGAGGGTATTGTGGTACGTAAGGAATGTGAATAGGGTGATTTGGTGGGTTAACGAGGGTTACTGGAGGTATGACTTGATTGGTGGGAGTTGAAGTTGGGGTGTTGTTTTGGCGTGATGTTGAAGGAAAATGATCTGGAAGTTAATCTAAAGAAGGGAATCTAGGTGGCTGAGAAAGTGTTGTCACGACCAGGTGTGCCAGTTCTCTGATATGATGTACCTCCTCCCTTAAGGACTCCATTTCCTGAACCATCCTGGCAACGTGTTCGTCATTCCAAGTATTGTACTTTTCCCCTGACTGCCCCGGGCCATTGGCTATGACCAGAGCATGTTCAGCTGGGTCTTCTGCAGCTAACATCTTTCCCTTTGACCTTAGATTGTATGGTGGCTCCGCCAGTTTTGGTTGACACAAACCAAGTTTCTTTTCTTTTATTTTTGGGGATAATAAAAAAGCAAAAGAAAAAAACAAGAAAAAAGAAAAGAAAAAGACCAAGAGTCAGTTTTTTCATTTATATGAGCAGGAAATCACATAGAGTAGATAATTGTTTATTACAACTAGAGTGTTCCTAGAATTCGCGGGAACCACTCATTGCCGGAGGTAGGCCTAGTTTGCAGATATTTGACAAACATTTAGACTTGACACATTTAGATCTGCAGCGATTGGTTTTTATTGATAATTTGGACTGATACAAGTGGGAACAAGGGTTACATCATTGTTTCATAGAGTTGCATGGGCTTGGACAACTCGCCCTTTTGGAAAGTAAAAGAGAAAACTAGGGGTAAAGGTGCAAAGTAGGAAAAAGGGGAAATCAACCAACTCTAATCACCATCCCTTGAGTCATTTCCTGTTCCCTTCTCTTCTTTTAGCTCCTCTTCCGGATCCTCCTCCGGGTCTTCCTCAAATTCCTCATCATCATAATTGAATTCAGACTTCTCCTCTGATCTTCTTTTGGATCTGTGCTTAACTCTATCTGGATGCACTCCACTACTCGATCATCATCTTCAGTAGGTGGTAGCATGGGGTCAATGGATCCTGGGATCACCTGACGATGCATTGAAGTGATCAACAGGTAATGTGGCAGGATCTCATGGTAAATCTGCAAAGCAACCACTGCATCCTCTAACCAAACTATACCCTCTCTTCTTGGGCGGGCCATCTCTTTTTCTTCGTTAATCCAAAGGTAATATTCAGGGGTACACCATGATTTTTGACCCATAGGCATTGTTACCAGGTCATTCCACTTTTCTTGCAGTCTCCTTATCCCGGTAGTCGGAATCTGGCCATTGTAGTCATTCTCGTATAGCGATGTCCTTGTCCATAGAGGCACATCTTGGATTATCCCGAATTATATGAGAACACGCAGAGGTGAGTATGGCTGAACGTCTTCCAGTCCGATGAACTCAATGAAGTACTTCCGAGGAGTCCTCAACATTTCCCTTACACCTGACCAAGATAGTTTCTAGTTGATCCATTCTCCTATCAGATTGGTCAGTGCTTCCCTCCATTTTTCTTGCCCATGTGGGGAGATCCAGTGTCTCATTCTTTCATTGTGGCTACGGGTTATATTGCTGACATCCATGAAGTAGTCAATGGTGGCATCTTGCTGGAAGAAGTGTTCAGTATCCCAGATCTGAAATAGCAAGTTACAACCCTTAAAGAAATCATACCCTCATGCACACGTGGACAAAGCTCTCAACATCTCATATAACACCATCGACACCAAAGTAGCTTGAAGATTGCTGCGGAAGGTTGCCAAGACCACTGGTAACAAGTTGATGTTGATACGGCCCCTTCTCTGCGGGAATACCAATAATCCCAACAGTGCCATAGTGAAAGTGATAGGCCTGAGACTCTCCCACGTCGCTTGGTCACATTGAAACTCCCCTTAATACCATTCGTAGCTTTCACGGTGCCCAAACCTGTCAAATGTTTGGTCGAGGCTCACCCATCTGTCCTCTATATTTCTGAGGCTTCTGCTATTAGTAAGACCCAGAGCATCCAAGAATTGACAATCGGGCATAGTTACTGGCAGTACTAGCTTTCTTCCGTTGAATGGCAGCTCCGTGAAACTTGTGACTTCTTCCAATGTCGGTACCAGCTCATAGTCGGCAAATTTGAACTCCACCTTAGCCGGATCCCAAAATTCTATCAATAGGCGAGTGAGCACCGTGTCTGCTCGAATGTTCATCAATGCAGTTAATGCCCCTAGGTTCGTCTGAACCTCATTTCTGTGTTCCCGATGAATATTCTTCCACCATGGTTTTAACTTATGTAGAGCTCCCATTACCATGCTTATTTCAGGGATGTTTTGGTTGATTTCCATTTTTTGAGGTGGGTAAAAGAAAGATATTTAGGTAAGTGTTTTCTTCGGATCCTTAATTTTCTGGTCATGTTAGTTTGTCTTTCCACAGAAACTATGTTGTTGGGTGCATGACCCGTTGACATCAAGGTGGCTTTTCTAATTGTGTTTCGATACCAAGGACCGTCTCACCTAAGGTTTATGCAGTATGACCTATATTAGTAGACTAGAGTATTTCCTACTTTTGGATTGGACTGAAATCTGCGAGAAGTTATGTCAGTTGACCTGGCAAAACCATTATCTGAAACTAGAGAGTTTTGAAAAGAAGGTTTGGAGGGGTGTAAAAGACAACCCACGCGTGCCATTGTGTGTGATAGTGTACAACCAAGACTCGATTGGAAGGAATTGATGACAGTGTATATAAAGCAGTAGCAAACAAGGGTGTAGCAGCAATAAGCATGGTGATCATAAAGAGCAAATACTTATAAAGAGCAAATAAAGCATGTAAGCATGTAAGTGCAATTTCAACTATAATCAAAGCAAAGTATAAATAAATCTAGAGTCCGAATTATTCTAAGTCTGCTAAGGTCAAAACCTAAGTGTGATATCCCCAGCATAATCGCCATGTTGTTGCACCCTATTTTGCACTAGTCAAGACATGATTCAACTTGTGGTTTACTAAGTTATGTTCACTATAAGTCTGTAAACGATGAGATTATGGATAAGAGTTTTTGTTCTTTAAAGGGGAAGTTGTTAGGAACCCCTTAAAATCTTTGAAGAATAGCTGCTAATGTAATTTTGAAAGATGTTTGTAGGAAAGTAATTTTTAAAATGTACCTTAATTTTTCTTAAAATTCTGAAGAAGGCGAGCCTTTGAAAAGTTATTTGGGTGATCGTTCGTTACTGCCTTTTATGAAAATTTGGTTTCATTCCTTGTTAGTGAATTCTTTCCTAATTTTCTCTTTGAAAATGGGTTGCCATTCTGATTAAGGACCTGAGCTTCAAAATCTTTAAGAAAAAAATGAGTGTGCAAGATGAACAAGTTATAATTAACAGGAGGACAAAATTAATTACTTGCTATTTCATTTTAAGTCCTATATTAGTTAAGGTTTTCCTAAGTTTCATGTGATTTAAAGTATGAAGATAAAGCACATAATATAATAATATATGAGTGTTGAATACATGATAATAGAATGCGATAAGGCAACCAAAGGCAATAAGCGAAAAATAATGAAGGCAATGGACTAAGCTATGGAAATAATGAACAATAATGAAAGAAGTAGGGAGAGAGGACTGGACTCTAATGATTGAGACTCAATAAGATAGGCCCAGCGACTTGGGAGGCGCGACTATAGCAAGACAAGAATCTTCAAGGGTGCAGCAAAGCTGGTTTGGGCCTGAATTCCTTAGGAAATCAGCAGGCCCAAATGTATACATGCCCAAAAGAATAAAAAGAAGGCCATTGGAAATATTCCCACATTCTCAACATATTCAAATACACATGACATGTATATAAACAAATAACTGAAATAAGGAAATAATCAATACTGTGGAAACTATATTAATGTGGTTGTTTTACTTAGCAAATAATTCACATTGAAAATCATTGGTTGTTATTAAATATTAGACCCCCAAAGAACTAAATATGTCAATGAATTAAGGGCTAAGAAGGAAGATCCACTCAAGGTCAATGCTCCTTTTTGGATCCCCCGATACTTCAAAGTTCCCAAGGGACTCAAGGCCCAGGGCAATGCTTGTGCCGGGGAGGGCAGCCCAACCTAGAGTCAAACTCCACTTCCAAATATCCTTAAACACTAACAACATGTTTTCTTTAAGGGTTTAAATGCCAATGAGACTCTTCCAATGTAAATTAAATACTATAGCATTGCCTACCACAAAAATATACTTTCCCTCCTAACATAAGAACATATAATCTATACTGGACAACCAAACAAACATATGTATCACATGAATTATAAAGATTCGATTCTGAAACTCACACAGGTGAACATCATAAGCATCACAAACATGTTACAATGTCTAAATTTAGAGTAAGAAAATACTCCAAGGAAAGGTAAAGTTATACAACAACATCTCAATATATATAGAGGTTTCAAAGGTATCTATGACATGATAAACTTTTTCAGTGGGTCCATCAACTTACAGACTACAACAGGGAATTCCTAAGCATCATACTCCTAATGATATTAACTTCAGACAAATCATCTAGTTCAGATATTATTAGCAGGGATCTTTATGAGGCCTTAGGGATCAAACTTGATTTTAAAATTATCGGGAGAGCAAGGAATAAAGGCAATTATGGACAAGATATATAACTAGGAACTAAGTAAGAACATGCATTAGTAAATTAGCTACCTAAACATTTCATATCAGTAATGACCTTATGCAGCTAGGGAAAAACCTTACACATATTGAGAGTTGGATTAAGCAAAAGTTATAGATAAGGGATAGAAATTGCATCATGATAGGTTTTATCTCAAAACTTAATTCTAAGTTAGTATATGGATTCAAAGATGATCATGCTTCTTTTTACAAGTTATTACTTAACTAGGGCAGAGTAACTAGGTTCTTTAAAAGACAAAATGCATGCTAGCTTTTCAAAGATGCATGATGTTCCTAAAGATAAGGGATAGGAGATATGATATCAAATAAGCATGTTTCTAAGGGTGTTGACTAATAAAAAAATAGTTAAGTTCAGTGTAACCAATTATCAGTCTTTATATCAAAGTGAAAGGAACAGAATCATGATCACATTATGAGGAAAGATGAAATAACTTTAACAGGTGTGTACAATAGGATACTAAGAGAAGAAAGGAGAAGCTTAGTTCAAACAAGATTAGGTTAACAGAAGCAACAAGCAACTTAAACAAAATGAAAGATCATAGTAGTTTCTAACAGACATAAACAAGGAAGATGGCAGATAAAAACCTAGACTTTCTGCTCAAGGTTCAAAGGGATAAAGGATATAAACTTAACACCTTCAGATTCATTCAATCATAGTTATTAGAATATGAGTTCAATCCTCAAGAACTCACAAGCTATGGAGATGCAACATTCAAGGATAAGGGTTACTGCATGCTAATAAGAGCCATGAGGTTCATGTGAACATAAACATATAATAACTTAAACATGTAGACTGTTGGAAACTCAGGAAATAAGATCAGTAAAAATCAAATACATAGTTTAATCAACCATAATTTAAAGACTCATATCAAGACAACTAATCGCAAGTAGCCATTAAAATAACAGAGCACAAGTATTAACATACTAAACACCGTAAAATAATTGTAATACTCAGAACCTGACTTAGAATGATTGTAACATTCAAAGAAAACGAACAAAAAAGAAGAATGAGAGATGTGCTGACCTTTTTGAGAGCAGCAGACCAAACGGGAGCTTCCTCAGTTTCTTAAGACCCCAGGAACCTCAAGTTTTAACCATCAACAGTACTTAGAAAATGAAGGAAAAGAATTAGTAAGAAAAACCTAAGTTGTTGAACTCTAAGTTTCCTAAATGATATCTATGATAGTGTTCGTATTTGCGTGTTAGGTGTTGTTTTATTTAGTGTTAGGTGGTCTTGTAGATGATTTTAGGTGAGAATATTAAAGGCCCTTTTTATAGTGCCATTAAGGCTCTAGAGTTTCAATCGGATTCAAAATTGTGAGTGAAAAGTGACGAAAGATTAATGATGATAGCAAAATCAAGTAAAAATCTGAGAGACATAGGAAAAAATGGTGAACAAGTTACCTCAGTGAAGAAAGATGACAGTTGAAGGCAAAACCCATCGGTTAAAGCTCCAATGTCCAGAGGTCATGGCATTTGGCCTCTGCACTTCGAATAATCATGATGAGGCTCTGAAACGTGCACATGCATGCTCCAATTTAACAGAATGTGAAGGAAATTCGGAGATTTGAAGTTTCACATTTTGGTATGTGATTTCATAATTAGGGCTTTTGAAATTTTATCGGTGAAACAAAAAGAAAACAACAAGCTTCAAGCCCAGGGATAATATTAGTGTTATGTATATTCATTTGAAAGAACAAGGAAGAAATCAGATTAATGGGGTTTGAACTTAGGGTTTCAGAACTGGGCATTTGAATTTTGAGTGATGAAAGAGGAAAATAGCCGGCTGGATACGCGGATAGAGAAACAGAAAAGATGATTTTGAGTGTTTTCGAGTGAAGGTCTCTGAGATTGATGGCTAATGGGGATGAGAGAAAAAAGAGAGTTTAGGGAAATGAGGGCGGGTGAGTCTTTGAGAAATTATTAGGGTTTTGGGGGGAATAGGGTTTGTCTCTAGGTTAAAGACATGAGAAAGAGCCTTGGCCGTTGGATCTGATAATCAACAACCCTAATAATTCGATCATTTAGGAATTTTAGGTGAATTGTTTGTAGCCGTTGGATTAATGTTACACCCCATGTTTTTGTACGTGAGAGTACGTCGTAAGTCAATTGATGTAAGCTCAGAAATAAGATTATATTTGGAAGCATATAAAGTAAGTTAATCATGTTACCTTGGAGGTTATAAATATTTAAGATCATAACTAACAAGTACCAAGAGGGTTGGAAGGCTTATAAGCTAAACCAATTGAAGAAAATAAGTTTCGTCGAAAGTCGACAAGTTTGGAATGTTATAACATGTATTTTGGGGTTAGACTAGGGTTATTAACAAGATAAGAAGGTTATGCTATGAGTTGTTTTAGTCGTATGATAGTCGTGTGCTATGTTTGAAGTCAAGCAAGTTATTGAACAAAAGTTGGCAAAGGTCATCAGAAGTTACATTCATAATGTGCTGAAACTTAGGTCAAAAGTAGCTGCATTTTTGTCCAAATATACTTAGAATTATTGGATGATCTACCTACCAAACTTCGCAAGCAGCTCGGTTGGGACCCACTTGAGACGGCCACCGACCTTACGTCTTCTAAAATATGTTTCAGACATATTTCAGGTCATTTCTAACCCAATTCGTCCAAAAGCTCTCCAAAACCCTCCCTAACAAATCCCAAGATCCCAAGAACCAAACTCAAGGAAAATCAACTCAAATCATCATCAAATGTGTTAAAGACTACAAGAGATTGCTTCTATGATGTTGTTGTTGTGTGATTAAGGGCTATGGTGATCTAATTTGATATAGGATTTCGAGTTGTAGCTGCTTTCCGAGGTATGTATAACTTCTTCTTGATTGTGCCTAAGGTTAATCTTGTGTTGGTTGTGTTGTTTAAGTGAAAAACCATAAGATAGCACTCGAAAGAACAAAGGATATGGTTGTCATTTTGGTTCTACTATTTTGTGGCTAAATATATGGTTTGTGATGGCTGGAAATTGCGAAAAATAATTTGATAATGTTGTGTCTGCTGTTGTTAATCTTTTCTAGTTGTTATTAAGTTGATTAAAGAAGAAAATATGAAAAACAAGTGATTGACGATACAAATTAAGGTGCTAGACGTATGGGGCTGTTTTGGAAGGCATTTTGTGGATGTTTTGAACTAGAAACAATATAGTACACATAAGTATGTTGTTCCGGAGGTTGTAAACTAACTAATAGAATAAGATTTGGATTCAATTTATATCTTATTATAAGTAAAAACGAGCTTGCCGCTTAATATGATTGTTAAGATAATCGGAGAAGCTCATACTGGATTATATTGTTGTTGTTGCTATTGTTGGTTATAGTTGTTGTTATTGGGCTGTTGATGAACTTTAGTGGTCTTTGGGATGTATTAAAATAGGGGAGTTTCTGCCCGATTTTCCTTATTCCATACGACTAGCCAAATATGATGGTACGACATTATATGTTAACGACAATATCATTTCGCTTGTTGTAGATGCAAGAAGTTGTGTTGAGCTTGGTTGAGTAATAAGGAAGAGATCATACATGTATGTTAAGGCTATCTCGTCTTTACTTTCGGCATTATCCATATGATACCAGGAAACGAGCAAGCACGCAACTTTCGTAAATGATTCTATTCTTAGAAGTACTAGGGTTGCCTATGTTCTTGATTCCCCATATATCCTACTACCATATTGTCTATTCATGTGTCTCATGAAATTTCGAGAGATCTTATTGACTTACTTCATTATGCATTGTATTTATTTATACATGTATATTGACCCATGACCAGATGGCATTAGATACGCGTATAGTATACGTATATGGGGTATGGGAAAAGGTTATGTCGTTATATACGCACCACCACCTGATCAGCTGGTATACATTGATGATTTCGCCCATTGAGGCTGAGATGATATGATAGGATGCCCTCAGAGGCTTGATGATTTTATGTACACATATACCTATGCATGATATGACATTTATACGCATATGCATGACATTATAAATGTTATGAGTCACAGAGCTATTCAGACTTACCAGTTGAGTTCTTTACTCCATGTTTCTTTCATGCCTTTTATATACTGCTTTCATGCCTTAAGTACTCGGTACTTTATTTTCATTGACGGCCCTTTTGTATAGGGACGCTGCATTTCATGCCCTTAGGTCTTGATAGACATGTTTACAGTCGTCCTAGTAGGCTATCAGCTCAGTGGAAGGTGTTGGTGCACTCCACTTGCTCCGGAGTTGCCTATTTGGTTAATATGTTTTGATCATGAATTGATTGGTATGGTGGGGTTATGTAATCTTAGAGGCTTGTAGGCAGATGTCATGTATATGGATACTTGTATGGAGTTGGCGGCCAATGTGTTAAGTGTAGAAATGATCATGTCGGCCTTATAGGCCCGTATGTCACATGTATAAGCTTATATATTAAGTTAGGCCGTCCTATCTGGTATTCCCTTATGTTTTATTCTGGTTATCTCATGACGGCCTTTCTGGCCCAGTTACCATGATGGTATGATAAGAAAGATACATTTCGTCGGTACTCGATTGACTAAGGTACCAGGTGCCCGTTGTGGCTCTCCGATTTGGGTCGTGACAAAATTGGTATCAGAGCAGTTCTATCCTAGGGAGTCTACAAGCCGTGTCTAGTAGATTCTTTTTTATGGGTATGTTGTGCACCACACTTATAAGTAGGAGGCTACAGGGCATTTAAGACTGTTACTCTTTTTTCTTAACTCTGGATCGTGTGGTAGAGCTCACTTGTAAGAATTCAAACTCCTAAATTTTACTTTATTCGTAATAAAATAATGCCTACATTCACAAAGACAATTGGTAAGAGATTGATTGTGGCTGTGGAAGAGTTGTGTTGGAGGACCTCAATTATGCATCATGCTTATGATGAGTAAATGTGAGGACTTCTGCAGATCATGAGTGTACTAAGACGTGTAAGCTTCTTGATAAGGAGCCTTAAGGCATGAATACCTATTCACCCATATGGTAAAAAGCAACAAGAGAATCAGAGGGTAGATACAAGTTGCAACAAGTCAAAGAAGCAAGGTACGGAAAGGTACAACGTCCCAGTTAGTGAAGATTATCAATATTTACAATTAAGGTAGAGAAATATAAACGTTTGGAGTTACTTTCAACAGTAACAAAATATGTACAACTGACTACACCCATATTAATTATGCCCTATGGGAGCGAAAAGATATAGTTTAAGCTAAGGATGGGAGATTAGGATCCAGTTGGGGTTAGAGTAAACCAAAATTGTGGATGGCTTGTTATTATTATCTAACATTTCCGAGGGACAGTGCAAAATGTGGTAATAGTTCTCCTTGTGAGACACCCAAATGGCGCACTCTAGAATAGTACAGTCAGATATGATACTAGAATGTTAAGAAATTTTAGAAGATAGGGAATGGAATCCTAAAAGGGAAAATTACTTACCTTAGTATAACTCCCGCCCCTAGAAAACTGTAACGACCCGACCGGTCGTTTTGAGCTTTTGCACTTTGATCGCCAGTTCTCGTGCACGACTTGCCCCGTGTAATGTATTATGACTGATGTAGATCATTAGTTTTGGTTTCAGGAAAAATCGGAATGAATTTGGAAGAACAGTTTCAGTTGAAAGCTTTGAACTTGAAAGGTTTGACCAAGAGTTGACTTATTTGTATATGAGCTCGAATCGGAATTTTTATGATTCTGTTAGCTTCGTGGGGTGATTTATGACTTAGGAGTGTGATCGGAAGTGGTTTTGGAGGTCCGGTGTAGAATTAGGCTTGAATTGGCAAAGTTAGTATTTTGGCGAATTCCGGTTGATAGGTGAGATTTTGATCCGAGGGTCGGAATGGAATTCTGAGTGTTGCTGTAGCTTCGTTATGTGATTTGGGATGTGTTTGTAAAATTTCAGGTCATTCGGAGGTGATTTGGTTGGGTTTTTGATCAAATGCGTGTTTTGGAAGTTTTAGAAGAACTTAGGCTTGAATTCGATGTAATTTGATGGTTTTGGTGTTGTTTGAGGCGTTTTGATGATTGGAACAAGTTTGAATGATGTTTTAGGATGTGTTGGTGCTTTTGGTTGAGGTCCCGGGGGCCTCGGGTGAGTTTCGGATGGCCAATCGGACCATTTCTTAAGTTTCAAAGTTGCAGATTTTCAGTTCTTGAGTTGCTGAGATTTTGGCCTTCGCGATCGCGGGGGTGGTGTCGCGATCGCGTAGAAGCAAATTTGAAGGCAGGAGAATTGTTCTTCACGTTCGCGTCTGAGTGTCTCGTTCGCGGAAGGTTGGTTAATGTTGCTTCGCGATCGCATGGTATGGATCGCGTTCGCGTAGAAGGAGTTGAAGTCCGGTGATTTTAGTCATCGTGTTCGCATCAGCTGAGCCGCGTTCGCGTAAGAGGGGAAGCTGGAGCTTCGCGTTCGCATCCGTTTTATCGCGTTCGCATAGACCATTTTGAGGCCTGGAAGATTTTCTCATCGCGATCGCGAGCCTGGGGCCGCGATCGCATAGAAGGAATTGTCAGCCGGGCAGAAGGGTTTTTAAACATATTTCATCCACGAGCCTAAGTCATTTTCCTCCATTGTTGAGTATTTTTAGAGCTTCTTGGGAGCAATTGAAGAGGGATTCGAAGAGGTAAGTTCTATGAACTAAAAATGTGATTATTATGTGAAATTAACATAGAAATTCATGGAAATTTAGCTAAAATTGGAAGAACTAGGGCTTGGGATTTTGAGATTTTAAATTGGGATTTGAAGGGTCATTTGAGCTCGGATTTGAGAGTTCTTGATATGCATAGACTCGTGGCGAGATAAGGAACCCATTGATGTAAAAATTTCTGAGTTTTGAGAACTGGGCCCTGGGCTCGGGTTTTGCTAATTTCAGGATTTTTGATATTTTTCGATTGTTTTCGCTTGGGCTTTATTCCTTTAGCATATTGTGATGTACTCGCTCTGATTTTGGATAGATTCGACGCCCGTGGAGGCTAATTTGAGGAGCAAAGGCGTCGCGAGCTAGAGATTTCGCCGGTTCGAGGTGAGTAATGATTGTAAATGATATCCTGAGGGTTTGAAACCCCGGATTGCACATCGTAGTGCTATGTTGAGGCGAGACACGCGCTGGATGATGAGCGTGGGGTCTTTTACTGTTGGGGATCGTGACTTGGTCTGTCCCGATTGATAATTTTACCGCATATTTGACTGAAACTTATTTGTTATCATCATAATTTGGGTTGATTGCCATATTTGGGATTCGTGCCAATTATTTGAACCCCATCGGAGATGGTTGTTCATATTTTCTCACTGTTTTGATTTTATACTTGAACTCAGTAATGTATTTTCCACTATTTTCAAAACTCAGCCAAGTTTATTTTGCTTTAACACTTGAAATGATATTTCCAATACTAATTTTGGGCTGAGCATCGTGTTTTACTGTTGCCGAGGGACTTATGTGATTTCTGGACTGAGCATGGCCGAGGGCCAGTTGTGAGGATACTATGGGATCGGGCTGCACGCCACAGCAGTGCTATACTGATACTGATATGAGGCCGAGGGACTAGATTTGATGCCACGAGATGGCTTGATATTGCGCTTGGGCCGTAAGGGGCCCCTCCCGGAGTCTGCACACCAGTGAGCACCGTCGACGATAAATGGATCGGGCTGCACGCCGCAGCGGTATATGGATCGGGCTGCACGCCGCAGCGGTACTAGTACTATTCTATGTGTTTACTTTATTTCATTTGTCTGCCCTTATCTGTTGTCTGTGCTACTTCATGCAAAAATCTACCTGATTACCTAGCATTGTCTGATGACTGAGTGTTGTGCCGAGGGGCGGATTTCTGTGCTTATCTGCACTATTTGTTTGCATTCATTTGTGTGACCGCTGAAAAAGTCATTTTCAAAATAGGTATAAACTGAGCTAAGATGCTTCTCTAAAGATTTCACAGTTTCACTGTTTTTCTCAAAAGGGTTTTGCACTGCTCTATACAGCATGATGATTTGTTATACGTGATTTCTTAATGCTCAGATGTTATTTACCTTTATTACTCACTGAGTTGGAGTACTCACTTTACTCCCTGCACCTTGTGTGCAGATGCAGGTATTTATCCACCCGTTAGCGGGTTTTGGCTGATCAGAGGCAGAGTTATAGGAGTTAGCGAGGTGACTGCCAGCGTCCGCAGCACCGTTTTTCTTTCTTTTTTTAATTATTCCGGTTTTGTATATTTTAGACTTGGTAGTTGGATGTACACTCTAATAGATGCTCGTGACTTGTGACACCCCGATTAGGGCTGTGTTGGGTTGTATTTCCGCTAATTAATACCACGAAATCATATTTAAACTGCTTATGAACTGTTTAACCGCTTAAAAGAGGTGTTTTGGAATGGTCTGGCTGGCCTTGTCTTCACGAGAGGCGCCATCACGACTGGGGCGGAGTTTGGGTCGTGTCAAGTTGGTATCAGAGCCTAGGTTATATAGGTCTCACGAGTCATGAGCAGGTTTAGTAGAGTCTCGCGGATCGGTACGGAGACGTCTGTATTTATCCTCGAGAGGCTGCAGAACCTTTAGGAAAACTTCACATTCTTGGAAATTCTCATCGTGCGTCCTTGATACAGCTTGAAAAGTAACTCCTCGAAATCCTTCCACGTGTTCATATGCCCGTATGAGCGCTTAGTATTAGATGTACCTTAATGGCTTGTGATTTCCCGATCGAGGGGCGAGATGTGATCTCTGTGAGCTGATGTTGGGCCAGTCTGAAAGGATGATAGATGAACTATTAAGTGTTTGATTTCTATTGTGATTTGATGAGTAGCCCGAGTTATGGGCGCGTGAAGAATCTTTTCATGTTTTCCAATTGAGAGTGAAGAAAAATTTTATGTTGCGGTATGAGTTCAGACTCAGGAAGACTAAGTAACTGTGTAATGTGTATGATGGTGGAAGGTATACAGAAATGTTATATTAAGGCGAAACAGGTGGGTTATCTCCTGCAGAGTGTTCTAAAGTGGTGTAATCCTTATGTGTGTGTTAGGAGATCTCATGTGCAAGTGAAAAGTACGTGTTGAAATTTGGAATTTCGGGTCGCTTATGAGAGTGGGTTTAACTGTTGCGAGGATTGAATGTGAGATTTGCAGGAGATTTACAGTACTAGATGATTTGTGTTTTCACAAGCTTACAAATGATTTGAGTTTAATCTCACTATGGTATCGTGGCATCAATAGAGCAAAAGTGCTATGAGTTATTGAGTGTATCTTGATCTATGGCTTCGAGCCAAGTGGGGGAGTCTGCTGTGGGCAGTAGATTGCACGGTTAGGTGCTATGTTGGTTCCAGTTTGAGGCGTGCGAGTGTATTAGCTATGGCTTGAGTAAAGGAAAAAAAAATTTGGCAAAGGTTATATTATGCTTTATATGGTATGAGAATCACGGAATATCTAGAGTTGTTGTTGGTAAAGAATGCTCGGTGCATAGAGCAGGAGGTTGCTTGGTTGTATTGGGATGAGGATTTCATTCTACAGTATCGGAGTGCCAATGAGGCACGGGCGGTTCTGCTCGTAGGGTCAGGTAAATTGCAGCTGGAATAAGAGAGAACGACTTGCGAGAATAGTTCTAATGTGTTCAAGAATCTGTAAACATGAATTGAGTGCTCTAAAGTTGCATATGTGGGTAGAAACTGTTGTTTTGATTGGAAGAGGTCAAGACTTATAGTATTTCGATGTGGATTATGGGATCCTATGTTGATTTATCAGTATCAGGAAAGTAAAAGGCAACGGATTTAAATTCGCAATAAGTTCTTCAGATTAAAGTATTCAGGAATGTGGTGTTTCTAGGAATATTTGAGAGAGTATTCAACAGCTTATGGGTCTTAGACAGTGTGGTCTTATGCTTGGGTCTCGTGTGGTGAGCCTGGGTCGAGGAATTGTGGCGCTTCAGCAAGAGGGAATATCAAGTTGGAAATGAATCAGAAAGAAATTTAGATAGATGGAATAGCTTGATAGTGGACCGAATCGGTATGGTAAGGATATAATTAATTCCTTGTGGGTGTTCGAGGTGATGAGTTCTTATAGGTATTTTTCAGCAATGCTCTTGGGTTTTGATGGCTTGCTTAGCTTGGTATACTTGGAAGGATCCAGTCTTGGCATTTTAATTTGTGCAAACGGAATTGGGAGAGTTCTTGTTGATTTCTACCGTGGTTTGGAGATGTATATCTTCTATGGGCATACGGAGAATGGGATGTAGAGTGATTTTTCTTCTAGATGGGACCAATGGAAGGTTCTGGACTAGTTGAGTACGCAGATGTCTGTGGCTCGGAAGGGAGATGAAGTTCTCATGTTATCCTGGGATGGTATGGTGTATGCGAGTTGTTGTGGAGGATCGAGATTTGCGTGTATGAGGTTTCAGTTTAGTTCTGAAAGGAAGTTCATAAAACTCTTAGGCAGCGGGTAGCCTCATATGGTTAAGGAAATGGTATTGTTAATTAGAAGTGATTTGACGAGAGTATATGTTTCAGAAAAAGGGCAATGTGATTAAGTTGATGGCACTTTGGTAGTATTGCGGCACTTTCAGGCTGGATCGACTACTGATATTCGAGTTTGCTTGGTGGCATAGAAGAAATTTTGAGTATTTCTCGTGAAATGACTGGGTATTAGAGGTGTGGCATGTATTCGGACGGCGGAATTGGGATCGGATATGGTGATTCATGTGCCGTGTGGATTGGAGACGGAAGTTCTTATATTCAGGCTAGGTTGTGGTTGTGGACTGTGTGTATCGGCACTGTTTAGCGATTATCGGGATTTGGGAGGTCCGAGTGGATCTTTCGTTGCTTGGTATGTTAGATATTGGATATGATATTTGGGTTAGACTGGTTGTCTCCGTGTTGGATTATTCTGGACTATTAAGCTATGAGCTATGCCGGAGATGCCACGGGTTGAGTGGCGAGGTGCATCGGAGTATATCCTGGTAGAGTGGTTTTATATTTCGAAGACCCAACGGACGGTTGGGAAGGATTGCCTTTCTTAATTGGGCTTTCGTGATGGATGTCAATGCAGAGGTTTCTACCATTGATTCAATTCTGGTGTTGAGGGACTTTTCGGATGCGTTTCTTGTGGCCGGGCATATCGCCGGGAGAGGTTGTAGATTTCAGTATTAATTTGGTGCTGGGCACCGTATCGTATGGCTCCGGTAGGAGCTGTAGTGGTGGAAGGAGCAGCTTTAGGCTTCCTTGATGATGAGTTCGTTGGCAGGCCAATGTGGATGCGTGTTCTAGCTTAAGTCGGCTTGGTTGGCCCCGAATTGTATTGTTGAGGGATAGGTTGATTCGATCGTTATTGAGCTTGTTAGTGATCTGGGGAGATCTATGAGTTGCTTTCCTGTGTTGTGTTATGATTTGTTGGTTATGGGCACATGTGGTGTGGTTCTATTGGGAATTCATAGCGGAAGTCGAGCGGGAAGAGTAATTGGGTGTTGCTCGGTGAATGGAGTATCGGTTATGACCTATCGGGTTGCGTGGTATATGTTATTTGTCTCACCGTGGGTATGATGATGTGCTTTGGTTCCAGACGTCAAATGGTGCGTGGTTGTCGCCTTCGAGCATAGTGACTTGAGGTGTTTCAGGTGGAGCAGTGTTTCGATAGGATCGTGCATTGCCGTGAAGCTATGTGGAGATACGATCTTGCAGGATAGATTCATGTGTTCTATTCTATAATGTGAGACGGATTCCCAGCCTTGTGTTGTGGTGGTACTGGTGAGCTTGAGTTACAGCTCTTTCATTTGAGTCATTTCCACGATTCGAGCATGTTCAGATCGTTGCTTATTGGTGCGTGTATTATGCTAGTTGTGGCTTAGGCCTCTATTGATGTGTCGTGTCGCCAGAGTGGTGTGTTGGACTAGAAGATATCGTTGGGATCATTAATGAATACAAACGGATTCAATTTCAGCATGTTTGATGGATAAATATCGAGGTTCTGTTCAAAAATTTGCTATGGTAATTGCCAGAGGAGAAATGGCTTCATGAATGGTTGATCTGAGAAGTGGTTATGGTTTATTGCGTGTTTCATTTATCGTTGGCAGTATATGAAAGTGTTGGAATGAGGCTTTAGCTGATGAGAGGTTTTCTATCGGTATTTTGTTGTGTGGGCAGCTGCTGTGAATGGAAGTTATTGCTATATGAGTTGAGTTATGTGGTATATCATATAATTGCACCTGAGGTTGCAGGCATGGGTTACTACAGCTAGTTTGGGTCTATTCAGAGTATCGGTGTGAGGTTTTGATCGTATCGATGGTTTCAGAATTTAAAAATGTGATTCTATGGCTTATGGGCTAGACTGGATTGTGTAATTTCAGTTGCAGTGCGATATCAGACCTATATGAGATAGGGTGACGTGGGATCACCCCCGGGTATATGCATGGTAAAGTTATTCAGCTATTGGTTGGCTTTTAGAACAACTCTGAGTACGTTCGAGGACAAACGTGTGTTTAAGTGGGGGAGGATGTAACGACCTGACCGGTCGTTTTGAGCTTTTGTATTTTGATCGCCAGTTCTCGGGCACGACTTTCCCCGTGTAATGTATTATGACTGATGTAGATCGTTAGTTTTGGTTTCAGGAAAAATCGGAATGAATTTGGAAGAACAGTTTCAGTTGAAAGCTTTAAATTTGAAAGGTTTGACCAAGAGTTGACTTATTAGTATATGAGCTCGGATCGGAATTTTTATGATTCGGTTAGCTTCGTGTGGTGATTTATGACTTAGGAGTGTGATCGGAAGTGGTTTTGGAGGTCCGTTGTAGAATTAGGCTTGAATTGGCAAAGTTAGTATTTTGGCGAATTCCGGTTGATAGGTGAGATTTTGATCCGAGGGTCGGAATGGAATTCCGAGAGTTGTTGTAGTTTCGTTATGTGATTTGGGATGTGTGTGTAAAATTTCAGGCCATTCGGAGGTGATTTGGTTGGGTTTTTAATCAAATGCGTGTTTCGGAAGTTTTAGAAGAACTTAGGCTTGAATTCGATGTAATTTGATGGTTTTGGTGTTGTTTGAGGCGTTTTGATGATTGGAACAAGTTTGAATGATGTTTTAGGATGTGTTGGTGCTTTTGGTTGAGGTCCCGGGGGCCTCGGGTGAGTTTCGGATGGCCAATCGGACCATTTCCTAAGTTTCAAAGTTGCAGATTTTCAGTTCTTGAGTTGCAGAGATTTTGGCCTTCGCGATCGCAGGGGTGGTGTCGCGATCGCGTAGAAGGAAATTTGGAGGCAGGCGAATTGCTCTTCGCATTCTCGTCTGAGGGTCCACGTTCGCGGAAGGTTGGTTAACGATGCTTCGCGATCGCATGGTATGGATCGCGTTCGCATAGAAGGAGTTGGAGTCCAGTGATTTTAGTCATCGTGTTCGCATCAGCTGAGCCGCGTTAGCGTAAGAGGGGAAGCTGAAGCTTCGCGTTCGCATCCGTTTGGTCGTGTTCGCATAGACCATTTTGAGGCCTGGAAGATTTGCTCATCGCGATCACGAGCCTGGGGCCGCGATCGCATAGAAGGAATCGTAATCTGGGCAGAAGGGTTTTTAAACATATTTCATCCGCGAGCCTAAGTCATTTTCCTCCATTGTTGAGTATTTTTAGAGCTTTTTGGGAGCAATTGAAGAGGGATTCGAAGAGGATGGATTGGAGGTAAGTTCTATGAACTAAAAATGTGATTATTATGTGAAATTAACCTAGAAATTTAGCTAAAATTGGAAGAACTAAGGCTTGGGATTTTGAGATTTTAAATTGGGATTTGAAGGGTCATTTGAGCTCGGATTTGAGCGTTCTTGATATGCATAGACTCGTGGCGAGATAAGGAACCCGTTGATGTAAAAATTTCTGAGTTTCGAGAAGTGGGCCCGGGGCTCGGGTTTTGCTAATTTCGGGATTTTTGATATTTTTCGATTGTTTTCGCTTGGGCTTTGTTCCCTTAGCATATTGTGATGTATTCGCTCTGATTTTGGATAGATTCGACGCGCGTGGAGGTCGATTTGAGGAGAAAAGGCGTCGCAAGCTAGAGATTTTGCCGGTTCGAGGTGAGTAATGATTGTAAATGATATCCTGAGGGTTTGAAACCCCGGATTGCATATCGTAGTGCTATATTGAGGCGAGACACGCGCTGGATGATGAGCGTGGGGTCTTTTACTGTTAGGGATCGTGACTTGGTCCGCCCCGATTGACGATTTTACCACATATTTGACTGAAACTTATTTGTTATCATCATAATTTGGGCTGATTGCCATATTTGGGCTTCGTGCCATTTATTTAACCCCTTCGGGGATGGTTGTTGATATTTTCTCACTGTTTTGATTTTATACTTGAACTCAGTCATGTATTTTCCACTGTTTTCAAAACTCAGCGAAGTTTATTTTGCTTTAACACTTGAAATGATATTTCCAATACTATTTTTGGGCTGAGCATCGTGTTTTACCATTGCCGAGGGGCTTATGTGATTTCTGGACTGAGCATGGCCGAGGGCCAGTTGTGAGGATACTATGGGATCGGGCTGCACGCCGCAGCAGTGCTATACTAATGCTGATATGAGGCCGAGGGCCTAGATTTGATGCCACGAGATGGCTTGATATTGCGCTTGGGCCGTAAGGGGCCCCTCCCGGAGTCTGCACACCCCCAGTGAGCGCCGTCGACGATAAATGGATCGGGCTGCACGCCGCAACGATATGTGGATCGGGCTGCACGTCGCAGCGGTACTAGTACTGTTCTATATGTTTACCTTATTTCATTTGTCTGCCATTATCTGTTGTCTGTGCTGCTTCATGCAAAAATCTACCTGATTACCTGGCATTGTCTGATGACTGAGTGTTGTGCCGAGGGGCGGATTTCTGTGCTTATCTGCACTATTTGTTTGCATTCATTTGCGTGACCGCTGAAAAAGTCATTTTCAAAATAGGTATAAACTGAGCTAAGATGCTTCTCTAAAGATTTCACAGTTTCATTGTTTTTCTCAAAAGGGTTTTGCACTGCTCTATACAGCATGATGATTTGTTATACGTGATTTCTTACTGCTCAGATGTTATTTACCTTTATTACTCACTGAGTTGGAGTACTCACTTTACTCCCTGCACCTCGTGTGTAGATGTAGGTATTTATCCACCTGTTAGCGGGTTTTGGCTGATCAGAGGCAGAGTTATAGGAGTTAGCGAGGTGACTGCCAGCGTCCGCAGCATCGTTTTTCTTTCTTTCGTTCATTATTCCGGTTTTGTATATTTTAGACCTGGTAGTTGGATTTACACTCTAATATATGCTCGTGACTTGTGACACCCCGATTAGGGCTGTGTTGGGTTGTATTTCCGCTAATTAATATCACGAAATCATATTTAAACTGCTTATGAACTGTTTAACTGCTTAAAAGAGGCGTTTTGGAATGGTCTGGCTGGCCTTGTCCTCACGAGAGGCGCCATCACGACCAGGACGGAGTTTGGGTCGTGACAAAAACAAAAGAAAGAGAGAAAAAGTTAGGCATCCCGAAGAGCCAATGAGATGAAGCAAGGGGAGCTAAAAGTGAAAGAACGTTTTGTTGATGTTTTTAGAATAAGGTAATAGACGAAAAAGATTAGCAGGAGAATAAGAAGAGAGTAAATGAAGCATTATAAGTAAGATGTGATTAATGGGTGATAACGGTAAATCAAAATATGACAGAATGATAGAGAGTCTATAGTCAAGTGAAAGGAAAGGCAAGAGGTGACAGGCCTTGAGACAATAAAATAGTATAAGCTAAAGGTCATATCCTCATTTCGAGAAATGAGTTGGTGACTCAAACGTGATTACCACAAGGCTAAGTTAGACCCCCTGTATAACAAAAATTAGTATGGTCTAGTAAATAAGATAAAAACAAACATGAATTAGGGACCAGAGGATTTGATAGTAGTCGATATGTGATAATTTCAAAAATCGCGTTTCGGCAATAATAGAATGAACAACAAAAGAATAACCTTTAAAGGTCATTCTGGAAGACGCTTCCCTAAATAAAGCACTATGAGCAGAGTTAAGCTTAATGTACTAAGTGTGCCAGTTACATTGGGTGTCACCTTCGTGTGTAAGAAATTCAGTTATCCCTGGTACAGAAGGGTTACCTCAAGGCAAGTAAGAGCCCATGATGATGTGAAAACAAGCCAAAGATGAAGTGGTAAAACATTTATAGATAAATCTTCATAGCATAAAATGTTAGTAATCCCCTAAAGGGGGAAGATAGTGTGATATGGAATTAAGTCAGAGATATGTGGTTCAGGAAACTATGGAATAGTAAAGGAAGAATCTGTTAGAAAGGCGAAAGGAATGACATTTCATTTATTCAGATCCTACGGATATGATAGGCTCTAGAACATTATGCGAGCACGACGCGGGGAGAGGCAATAAGGGTTCCGGCACTAGATGTTATTGATAAATAAGTGCAAATAAACACTTGATACATAAGGAGCTAGTTGGAGGGGTAAGTTAAGACAAAGGACATAACCCAAAAGAGATTACACAGAGTATATATATTAGAATGGACCAATGAGTAGTTAGAAGTTAATTCAGGAAAAGCCTAGTTACGGCTAGACAAGAGGATACGGACAAATCAACAGATTGTGCAAGATAAACGTAGTGAAACCCAACATAGGGAATTCAGTCTCGCAGATATGATGACATCATGATCCTTGAGAAATATTTAGATAGGACTTGGGGTAGTTAAAGGTACCGTATAAGTGTTACGAAAATAAATGAGAGTTCCACTAAGGAGACAATCAAAGTTTCAGTTCAGAATTAACCCTACGAGCACAAGGGCGCAGAGCTAAATAACTAAGGATAATTATAGGCGAGTAAGAACATCAAAAATTTCTTCGGGTATACGGTGTAATAAGCTTGTAGCTTTACCGAAGTCGGAGGATCTCCCTTAAGAACTACTACGAAAGACTAGCTGAGGAAATAAGGAAGAAGGCTTCAACCTAAGTATAGTAACTTGAAGAAGAAATGATCTTGTAACAACAGTCTCACTACGATATTGTATACACTCCATAAGAAAGTGGCACCTATCGTGGCTAATGAACGAGAAGTAAAAATTAAAAGTGATATTTAAGGTCATATGAGTTACAAGAAATTCCAGTATTCATGGGCACTAAGATAAGCCAAGCATTCATGCAGCAAGTGGTATAACGACCAGGAAAAGTAATTGCTTATATTTAAAGACAACTGAGATGGCACAAAAGGAAATCTATGGTGCTAGCAAGTTAAAGGAAGGTTGTGAGCAGTATAAATAGAAATGTGTTGGTCGCAAGCTAAAGTATGGTAAAGTGACAAGGTTTTGGGTAGATGGGAGTAAGGATAAGAAAAGATGAATTAGAAGGTGACAAGAATAGGTAAGACCTCAGGATTAAGCCCATCAAAACAAGAGAGTTGATGGTTTCTGTAAGTTATAGAAAGCTCAGTATAGCCTGAATGAAGTTGAAGGAGATTAAAACTAGGAGCATTTAGAAGAGATGGAGTGATGCGCTGGTAGTAAAGTAAGGGTGTAATTGATATAAATGATAAGAGGATGATGTTAGGCCTTCGATTGAGTAATGATTCAAAGAGAAGATATTTCATGAATTGCACGGGATTAATATAACCCCATAAGATGAATCACGCTAGGATGCTATGAAATACGATTATTGAAGTATAGCATCGTCCTTAAGTAGATCAAGAAAATCACTTCAAATGTTCCCTGATGCAACGTGATTCCTAGTGACAATGTATTACGTAAGAGGTTTCAAGTTATCAGTTGTAGATTATGGATCAACATTAAGGTGAATCAATAATGGATGGATAAAAGATACAAAGTATGAGAGGAGATTAGGATGTCATTCTGTAGATGAACAGTAATAAGGGATCACTAAAAGACTTAGATTTATACAAATAGGATAGCAGCAAGAGAGTAACCTGGAGTTGGGTAGCAGACCTCGGTAATAATAAATCAAAATAAGAGTTATGGTACAGTATGACCTACCTAGTTGTAGTAAAGCCATAGGCATAGATAACTGAGGCTATGAAACAAGATATATCAATAGTCGTAAGTTCGACAAAGTATCGAGCGAAGAACTTTAGTAAATCTATAGAGACAACATGTCATAGTACTGCATATGTTCACAGAGTGAGGCCTAAAGATTGGCTAAAAGCTAAAGGAAAAAGGAGATAAGAGTCGCATAGGTGCACATACAAGATTAGAGTCGTACATGTTGCATGACAGAAGGTAGCAACAACTATGAGATTGGGACAATTCGTACCACAAGTTGTGGTATGATAAAGAGGCCTAAGGGGGGAATGCCCTATCATTTGGATTTATTGACAAAACAGTTGCCTAGATGGCAAGGACTGTAAGAGCTATTGCTTAAGAGACGGATAAGTGCATCAGTCAACATTCAAGGACGAATGTTCTAAAGGGGGGAATGATGTTACCACCCATGTTTTAAAACGTGAGAGTACATCGTAAGTCAATTGATGTAAGCTCAGAAATAAGATTATATTTGGAAGTATATAAAGTAAGTTAATCATGTTACCTTGGAGGTTATAAATATTTAAGATCATGAATAACGAGTACCGAGAGGGTTGGAAGGCTTAGAAGCTAAACCAATTAAAGAAAATAAGTTTCGTCGAAAGTCGACAAGTTTGGAATGTTATAACATGTATTTCAGGGTTAGATTAGGGTTCTTAACATGATAAGGAGGTTATGTATGAGTTGTTTTAGTCGTATGATAGTCGTGTGCTATGTTTTGAAGTCAAGCAAGTTATGGAACAAAAGTTGGTAAAGGTCATTAGAGGTTACATTCATAATGTGCTAAAAATTAGGTCAAAAGTAGTTGCGCTTTTGTCCAAATATACTTGGAATTATTGGATGATATACCTACCAAATTTAATATCTATGATTCTAGTTTCCAAGGAATTAAACTGTTTGTTGATACAATGTCGGAGTAGAGAAATATTCGCGTTTTTGCGAGACTGTGCAAGCAGCTCGGTTGGGACCCACTTAAGACGACCACCGACCTAACGTCTTTTAAAAGATGTTTCAGCCACATTTCGGGTCATTTCTAACCCAAATTTCTTCCAAAATCTCTCCGAAATCCTCCCTAACATATCCCACGATCCCAAGAGCCAAACTCAAGGGAAATCAAGTCAAATCATCATCAAATGTGTTAAAGACTACAAGAGAATGCTTCTATGATGTTGTGTTGTGATTGAGGGCTATGGAGTAGGGTTTCGAGTTTTATCTGCTTTACAAAGTATGCATAACATCTTCTTGGTTGTCCGTAAGGTTAATCTAGTGTTGGTTGAGTGAAAAACCATAAGATAGAACTTGAAAGAACATGGGATATCGTTGTCTTTTGGTTGGACTATTTTGTGGCTAAATAAATGGTTTGTGGTGGTTGGAAATTGTGAGAAATAATTTGATAATTTTGTTTTGCTGTTGTTAATCTTTTCTAGGTGTTATTAAGTTTATTGAAGAAGAAAAGATGAAAAATAAGTGACCGACAATAAAAATTAAGTTGCTAGACGTATGGGGTTGTTTTGGAAGACATTTGTGGATGTTTTGAACTAGAAACAATATAGTACACATAAGTATGATGTTTTGGAGGTTGTAAACTAATTTATGGATTAAGAGTTGGATTAAATTTATATCTTGTTATAAGTAAAAACAAGTTTGCCGCTCAATATGATTGTTAAGATAATCGGAGAAACTCATATTGGATTATATTGTTGTTGTTTTCTATTGTTGGTTATAGTTTTTTTTATTGGGCTGTTGATGGCCCATAGTGGTCTTTGGTATGTGTTAAAAATAGGGGAGTTGCTGCTCGTTTTTTCTTAAGCCATACGGCTAGCCAAATATGATGGTACGACATTATATGTTAACGACAATATCATTTCGCTTGTCGTAGATGCAAGAAGTTGTGTTGAGCTTGGTTGAGTAATAGGGAAGAGATCATACACGTATGTTAAGGCTATCCCTTCTTTCCTTTTGGCATGATCCATATGATACCAGGAAACGAGCAAGCACGCAACTTTCATAAATGATTCTACTCTTAGAAGTACTAGGGTTGCCTATGTTCTTGATTCCCCATATATCCTACTACCATATTGTCTATTCATGGGTCTCATGACACTCCGAGCGATATTATTGACTTACTTCAATATGCATTTCATTCATTTATACACGTATATTTACCCATGACCAGATGGTGTTATATACGCGTATAGCATATGTATATGGGGTATGGGGAAAGGTTATGGCGTTATATACGCACCACCACCTGATCAGCTGGTATACGTTGATGATTTCACCCATTGAGGCTGAGATGATATGATAGGATTCCCTCAGAGGCTTGATGATGTTATGTACACATATACCTATGCATGATATGACATTTATACGCATATGCATGACATTATAAATGTTATGAGTCACAGAGCTATTCAGACTTACCGGTTGAGTTCTTTACTCCATGTTTCTTTCATGCCTTTTATATACTGCTTTCATGCCTTACATACTCGATACTTTGTTTGTACTGACGACCCTTTTGCCAGGGGACGCTGCGTTTCATGCCTGCAGGTCCTGATAGATAGGTTGACAATCGTCCTAATAGGCTATCAGCTCAGCGGAAGGTGTTGGTGCACTCCAATTCTTCCGGAGTTACCTACTTGGACAGTATGATTTGGACATGTATTGATTGATATGGCGGGGCCCTGTCCCAACCTTTATGACGTTTATGTGCTCTTAGAGGCTTGTAGACAGATGTCATGTATATGGATACTTGTATGGCCTTGGCGGCCAATGTGTTGAGTGTAGAAATGATAATGTCGGCCTTATAGGTCCGTATGTGACATGTATAAACTTATATATTATGTTGGGTCGTCCTGTCTAGTATTTCCTTATGTTTTATTCTGGTTATCTCATGACGGACCTTTTGGCCCATTTACCATGATGGTACGATAAGAAAGATACGTTTCATTAATACTCGATTGACTAAGGTACCAGGTGTTGTTTTGACAATTAAGAGATTTTGGATGGCGGGGATGAGATCTCTAGGGGAGGGTATTAAAATCAAAAGAAGAATTGGAGAATAAACGTGAGCCGTTGATTAGATGGACCAAGGGCTCAAATGCGATTGTGTTTGTTCTGTGAGTGGTTAGGGAGTGCGATGTGACACGCGGTGATTGGTACACCAGAGATGGCACGGATCGCCACAGTGGAAAGAGAAGAGTGTTTGGACTAGGTATATTTCGGACTGGGCCTGCTAATTGGGCTAAGATAAATTTGAGAATTGTAATGGTAACCTCTTTTGTCTTTAATCTCTTTTGAAATTAAGTTAAATAAACATTATGATTTTCAATAAATGTAGTAAAATTATAATTATTACTTATACTACTAATTATTTTAATTAATTATTTATAAATACTTCATTTTTTCAAATTATAGTACTAATTTCAAAATACTAATATAGTAATCTAATTAACTAGAAACTAAAGAGTAATTTATCAAATTAATTATAAGATCTATGTAAGTTATATATAAAAATTATTTTGATAATCTTAAAATGGTAAGTATATTTGTAATTACATAATATTATTACTACATGATTAATTTTTTGAAAACTAATACTTGTTTAATTTGTAAAAGTAAGTATTTATTACTAGAAAATACTTTAAATTTTTTTTATTGTAAATATTATGTATAAATAAATTAATTTAAAAAGGGAGGGTCAAAATTGGCCGTCAATGCCATCATTTCATCTCCTTATTCTCCAGCCATGCCTTCACCACCAGCAACTGCTACATCATTCCCACAAGCCACAGACACCCGAGGGGAGGATATTCCCCCTCCCCAGTCCCCAGTCCATGGGAATTTGGTGCATAACTATTCGCCCCCTCTGTAGATCCTTAGAGGAGGAGGAGAGTCTCCCTCTTGGTCTCTACCGAGTGCCATCTTCTGTCCCGTCAAGGGGACTTGCCAATTACCTGAAGCCGCTTACTTTAGATAAAGATAAGAAGAAAATACACTCTCTTTCGGGAAAGTGTATAGTGAAAACACCATGCACAACACAACAACGGTATGATAATTGTTCTTTTTATTGTTTCTTCTTGTCTTGTTATGACTGGATTTCTGATTTGAGTTTTTGCTTTTCAGGCTAACTTCCATGCTTCCGAGGGCCTTCAGAAGTTGATCATCGATAAAGAAAAACTCACTTCCAAGCGGGTTCAACTGTTCGTTGAGCGGGATCAAATTGCTGCTCGCCTCCCGGCACTAGAAGCACAAGCCGTCGAAGCCGTTAAGTTGGAGGTTTAGTTGTTGCAGAGTGAGCAGGAGGTGATGACCCTTAGCCAAGAGGGTTCCCTATTAAAGGTACAATTTCATAAGGTCAAGGCAAAATGGTCATGGGTCCAAGTGTTGTTCTTGCTGTTACAGAGCGCGAGGTCGCCTCTATTGAGAGGTTGAATAATTTAGAGGCAGTCTTGAATTCCAAAGATGAAGAGGTTGCTGCTATTGAGGAGAAGCATCACTAAATGGAATAGAAGTATAAGAGGGTCATGGAGCACAATAAAGTTTATAACTATATTTGATGTATAGTGTGAGGAGAATAATCTTGGAAGAAACCAAAGCGGGCATAATTGATTTTGATGCCGAGATCACAAAAGCCTATGAGCTGGAGTCAACTGCCGGAAGGGGCCTCCCGGTTCAACCTGATGCAACTGACTCTTCTAGTTCCTATTCTGCATTTTCGGGAACTGAGTATGAACTTGAAGGGGATGATGATAAAGTCCAAGGTCTCGAACCGGCAGTAGATCAGCCTTCTTCTCCTGGGGGCGTAAACGTTCTCTTCCCCATGTTATGGGAACATAGTAGTTTAGTTTTTTGCTTTCCCTTTGTTTTTCTTTTCATAATTTTGTATTTGTGCTTCTTGGCACGTTTTTTATGTAAAAGTGCTTTTTCATTTAAGCATTGTGCAAATTTTACTTTTTTGCATCGAGTTATGCAAGGCTTCGGGTGCATTTTCCTCCGATGGCATTTTGATTTCGGGCATAAATTCTTCCGGAACCAACCCTTTACTATAAGGGTTTTTATAAGAGAGGGCCCTTTTATGTTTAGGTGCTCTTGAAGAGGACGTCTCCTTTTCATTCCGGCACAAGCATTTGAAGTATTTGATTAACTTTTAAATTGTTAATATTAATTCATTGTTTGGACAAGAAAGAAGATAAATATAATAGGACTTTACTTTATTCCTTCTATTTTCAATAGTACATAGGCATTCGTTGTGCTGAAAAGAAATTGCCATTACTTGTAGCTAATTTGTACAACTTGTTTCTACGGGACTGGCCGCGCAGTCCCCAGTCCTGATGATACATCTTTGTCCCCGGATTTCATAGTCCCGATTTATGTGGCAGCCAGGTTGTCATATTCTCATATCATTCCCCTCCCCTTAGTGTTTGAATAAGAAAAATATGAATTGGAACACTAGAAGTCTTGCTCCTTTGATGATTCTACTAGTGAATGGTTGGATAATCTTTTGTCCGATAGCGAGCATCATTTCCCGTTAGGAACTTTGCTACCGAGCAAAAGATTATCTAACCACCCCCAGTGGTAAAGGGACATTCATGAACGGTCGGGTAGTCTTTTGTTCGATAGCAAGCTTTGTTTCCCGTTTGGAACTTTGCCATCGAGCAAAAGACTATCTAACCATCCCGTAGTGGTTCATTATTTCCATGCCTTATCGTTTAAAGGTCTTATTTTTACTGATGGTGCTTCCCTCATAGTATGCTTTCCATTGCTGCCTCATTAAAAACCTTGCCAGAAAAACCCAATTGGGGCAAAAACTGGACGAATGGAAAAAAAGTGGAATACATACTTTCAGTATAGCAATAGTACCTTTTGAGGTGAGCCACATTCCAGTTGCTCGACAATTTTACTCCATCTTGATTTTCCAATTCATATGACCCTTTCCCGGCACTAGCTGAAACCTGGTAAGGGCCTTCCCACATTGGACCCAACTTTTGTGCATTGAGCTCTCGGGTATTTTGAGTCACTTTCCTTAAAAACAAGTCTCCTATTTTGAAATAACAAAGATTGGCTCTTCGATTATAATGTCTTTTCATTCTTTGTTTATGTGCTGCCATCCTTATATGCGCCAAGTCCCTGTGTTCGTCAAGCAACTCTAATCTGAACAACAATGCTTCATTTTTTGCTTCTTCGTTCGCAGAAGTATCTCATGATTGGTTCTCCCACATCCACCGGGATCAGGGCTTCTGCTCCGTATACGAGAGAGAAAGGTGTCTCTTCCGTGCTTGACTTGGCCGTTGTTCAGTATGACTATAGCACTCTCGGTACTTTTGGCCATTTGCCTTTGGCTGCTTCCAATCTCTTTTTGATATTTTGAATGATCAATTTGTTTGTCGATTCCTCTTGGCCTTTTGCACTTGGATGGTATGGCGAAGATCTGATTCTCTTAATTTTCAAGTCTTCAAGGAATTTTGTAACCTTTGCGCCTATAAATTGTGGCCCATTGTCACAGGCTATCTTCTTTGGTATCCTGAACCTGTAAATTATGTTATCTCACAGGAAATCGACCACTTCGAAGTCGCCAATTTTCTGGTAAGAACCTTCTTCGACCCACTTAGAAAAATAATTAGTTAAAATCAAAAGAAATCTTACCTTACTGGGAGCCAGAGACAGCGAACCGACTATGTCCATCCTCCATTTCATGAATGGCCAGGGCGACGATACTGAATGCCATAGTTCTTCTAGTTGAAGTACCAACGGCACGTGGCTTTGACACTTGTCTCATTTTTGAACAAATATTTGAGTGTCTTGTTCCATACGAGGCTAGTAGTATCCTGCCCTAACTAATTAGCACTAACGAGTCCGCACCAGAGTGATTCCCCTAGGTTCCTTCGTGGAATTCTCTCATGACGTAATTAGCCTCGGAGGCTCCTAAGTATCGGGCCAACGAGCCTTGGAAAGACTTCTATACAATAGGCCTCCCCTAAAGCAGTAATACGCTACTTTAGTGCGTAGCGCCCAACATGCCTTGGGATCTTCGGGTAGTTTGTCGTGCTCAAGATAGTCAATGATCTCATTTCTCCAATCCTAGACCAAATTGGTCGCGTTTAATTAATAACAATCGTCCATGTCCAATACGTAATGCATAAGTTGCACGACCGTATCAGAGTTTGATCCTTTCATTTCCATGGACGAGCCCAGATTGGGAAGTGCGTTTGGTTCCATATTTTCTTCTCTCAGGATATAGGTGATTGACCATTCCCTAAACTGTGGGAGCAGAGTCTAGACTTTCACTACATATTGTTGCATGCGCTCCTCTTTACTATCGAAGATTCCATATACCTGATTTACTACCAGTTGGGAATAAGATTTGATTTCTATGTCCTCGGAGTTGAGTCCTCGAGCTAGCTCAAGTCCTGCAATCAAAGTGTTATACTCGACTTCATTGTTAGTCAAAGGAACAATTCTTATGGCCCGACTTAGGGTTTCTCCCGAGGGCGTAATTAGTACTACCCCGAGCCCGGACCCTTTCACATTGGAAGCTCCATCTGTGAACAAGGACAAGAATCCTGATGTCTATTTCGACACCATCACCGCTTTTTTGGTGTCCAAAGGAAACAATCCAGGAGTGAAATTGGCCACAAAGTCAACCAAAACTTGTGACTTGATCGCAGTCCTGGGTTTATACTCTATGTCAAATTAACTCTTTTTGACTGCCCATTTAACCAATCGACCGGAAAGTTCAGGTTTGTGAAGGATATTCCGCAGGGTAAAGGTTGTCACCACGGCTATAGGGTGGCATTGGAAATAAGGCCTAAGCTTTTAAGCGACGACTACGAGAGCTAAGGCCAATTTTTTGAGGTGTGGGTAGTGAGTTTCTGCTCCCATTAATATTTTACTAACATAATAATAGGAGATTGCGTACCTTCATCTTCACAGACTAAAACTACAATTATTGCTACCTCCGAGACTGCTAAGTAAATCAGTAATTGTTCCCCTTCCTCCGGTTTTGATAGTAACAGAGGGCTCGATAAATACCTTTTCAAATATTCCAAAGCTTGTTGGCATTCCAGAGTCCATTCGAAGTTGTTCTTCTTTATCAAAAGTGAGTGATGACATTTTTCTGAGGACCGGTAAATGAATATGCTTAAAGTGGCCAGTCTTAGTGTTAACCTCTGAATCTTTTTCGCATTTGATAGCTGATCGGGAATGTCCTCAATGGCTTTTATTTTATCGGGATTGACTTCGATCCCCCGTTGTGACAACAGGAACCCCAAGAACTTATCGGAGCTGACTCCGAATGCACATTTTTTGGGGTTAAGGTTCATGTTGTGATTCCTTAGGATGTCAAAGGTTTCTTGGAGGTGTTTAAGATGATCACTTGCGTTCAAAGAATTAACCAACATATCATCTATGTAAACTTTCTTTGTTTTCCCTATTTATTTTTCAAACATTTTGTTCACAAGCCTCTGATAAGTGGCTCCGACGTTCTTAAGCCTGAAAGGCATCACATTGTAGCAATATGTGCCAAAGTTTGTTATGAACGAAGTATTTTCCTGATCCTCCGGGTTCATTTTGACTTTTTTGTACCCGAATTATACATCGAGGAAACTCATCAACTCATCACCAGCCGTCACATCAATCATTTTATCAATGTTTGGCAGTGGGAACGAGTTTTTTGTGCACGCCATATTTAGATCCTTATAATCTACGCACATGCAAAATTTATTATTCTTTTTTGGAACTACAACTACATTAGTTAGCCAGTCAGGATACTTTACCTCTCGGATTGAACCGGTATCAAGCAATCGAGTTACTTCGTCTTTGACAAAGCTATTTTTGACCTCGAAAATAGGGCATTTCTTCTTCCTTACCGGAGCGATGTTGAGATCCAGGCTTAACTTGTGCACGCCACCTCTAACAGGATACCTTTCATATCCGGATGCGACCATGCAAAGCAATCAACATTAAATTTAAGAAATTCTATATATGCTGACATGAGGGTTTAGTCCTGTCCCCAAGTGGAATTTCCTCTCTAAGAAATTTTTGAACAATGCGACTTGTTCGAGTTCTTCTACTGTGGATTTGGTTGCGTGCGTTTCTTCTGGTACCTGAAAATATCTTGGCACCTGATAGGACTCCGACGAATCCTCCCCCTTGTCGACTTTGTTCGGCGTGGGAGCAAGTGTCAGCTCCTATAATTTCTATGCCTCATGTTCCTTCCCTTTACTATTGGAAACTGAGATCGCATCCATCTCCCTTGTCGTCGATTGATCTCCTCTTATTTTTTTAGTTCCCTCTGGAGTTGGGAATTTCACAAGTTGATGGTATATTGACGGCACAACCTTCATCTTGCGTATCCACGGTCTTCCGAGAATAATGTTGTAGCCCATATCACCATCTACTACTTCAAACAGGGTCATCTTCATTACCCCTTCGACATTCATGGGCAGCAGAATCTCCCCTAGGGTTGCCACGCTAGCTAATTTGAACCCGGCGAGGAGCTTTGTTGCCGGAATGATGCTTCCGGTTAGCTTGGCTTGTTCCGGCACTCTCCATTAGGTAATATTGGCTGAACTCCCTGGGTCCACCAAAACACATTTAATTTTAAAATATAAAACATTAAGAGAAATTACCAGGGCATCACTGAATGGTAGTAGGAGTCAATATGCGTCCTCCTTCGTGAAGGTGATATCGTCCTCAGTGACTTCCCGGAGTCTCTTACTATAGGTCACTGATACCTTTGTCTTTTTTGTTGCTGAAAAGGTTACACCATTAATTTCGTCCCCCCCCCCCCCCAAAATCATGTTTATCGTTAGACGATGAGGGTTATCTCTTACTTTTGAGGGTTCTGCGTTTTCCCGATTTTGGCTATAGTTATTCTTAGCACGGTCGCTTAAGAACTCTCTAAGATGGCCGTTTTTCAACACTGTCTCCACCTCCCTCGCGTAGATATCAGCAATCCCAAATCCGTTGGCCGTTAGTCCTATGATACTCACACCATAGATTATTCCCTCTAACTGGGGTCGGATCTCATCGGCCTCTAGAACCGTGCTTCCTTATGTTTTTCATCATTGATACCAGTTCTAGTACATTGATATTGAAGTTATACTCGGACAATCTAGGGTAGGTGGAATCCCAGGAGCCCGATACCTCTTTGTCCTGCAATAATCTGTTATTCCGGCAACGATCAGCTCTCCTATTGGTAGCGAAACTATCCGCAGACCAAAAACCTTTGTCGTGTCCTTCGACCCTTTTATAGGGCAAAAACCGACCTCTAGTAGACCGTCAATCTGCGTCAAAATCATCCTTCAATTTTTCCTTATTCTTTTCTCATTCCTGACCCTTGGTTGATGCCGAGAAACCGAGCTGGTCATATGCCCCATGTTGTTGCCTGTAACTCAAGCAGACTTTATTCTAGTTTCCGGGAAGCATCTGAACTCATCGGATTCACCATTTAGTAAATGCCTTAACTTCCTATTTGTTTGGTATGGCCGGTAGCAGCATCCTTTCCTTCTGAAATCGAGTCATGAACTCCCGGAGCAATTCGGACTCTCCTTGCACAATTCTGAATATGTCGGTCTTCTGGGTTTGTACCTTCCTGGCCCCAACATGGGCCTTGATAAAAGAATTCACGAGCATCTCGAAGGAATCTATTGAGTGCTCGAGTAGAAGTGAATATCATGTCAATGCCCCCTTTGTGAGGGTCTCTCTGAATTTCTTCAGCAAGACTGACTCAATCTCGTGCGGGGCTAAGTCGTTTCCTTTCACCGCCATTGTGTAGGTTGTAATGTGCTCCTGAGGATCCTAAGTCCTATCATATTTCGGCATGTTTAGCATTTTGAACTTCTTTAGAACTAACTCTAGTTCCTCACTTGGTTTGAACGACAACTAGGTGTACTTCTTTGAGTCCGGTCCTTTCAACACTGAAGGTGTGCCCGGGATTTGATCCATTCGGGAATTTATTTCCCATATAAACCGCATGAGTTCAGTTTTAAAGGGATCATTCCAGTCATTGTTACCATATCCGTTATCGTTCCCCCTGATCCCGTCGGAGCCGACCTCACTAATGTTGAGGATGTTTCTATAAGTTTTAATGTTGCTTGAATCATATTTTAACTGCTTTTTGGTGCTATTTGGTCTTTAAAATGCCCAACATGTGTTAATTATTGGTTTTATGACAAATTAAGTTGTGTGAGATGATTTATAATGTTTAGAGTGCAAACATTTGAAGAAAAGATGCTCCAGCTATAGGAGAAGAGGGTGGATGCGTCGCATCCAACCTTGGAAAAAAGGCTATTTGGTTCATCCTTAGTAGAAAAGTCGCTCATCCACCTTAGCATCCGCACCTGGGCGCAACAAGGATGAGGGAACATAGGGTGGACGTGAAGCATCTACCCCAGCATCTTGTAATGATCCGACTAGTCCTTTTGAGAATTTGCATTCCGTTCAGCTATTTGAAGTCTTGAGCAGCATCGTATGATGTATTATGACTTGTGGGAATCGTTGGTTTTGTTTTTTCAGGTTATTCAGAATTGATTTGGAAGAATGAACTTCATGATTGAAGCTTTAAGTTGGAAGAGTTGACCAAGTTTGACTTTTTAGTACTTGACCTCGGATCGGAGTTTTGATGGTTTTGTTAGGTCCGGATGGTCATTTTGGACGTGGGCGTATGTATGGATTTTCCTTTGGATATTTCTAGAAAGTATCAGCACTATTTGGCGAAAGTTGAAAATTGAAGGTTTGGAATGTTCATAAGTTTGACCGGGAGTTGACTTTGAAGATATCGGGTTCGAATTGTGGCTCCGGGGATTGGAATAGCTTTGTTATGTCATTTGGAACTTGTGTGCAAAATTTGAGTTCATTCCGAGTTGATTTGATAAGGTTCGGCACGAGTTTTGAAGTTGAAAGAGTCAAAGTTCATTAAGTTCGATTTGAGGTGCGATTCGTGGTTTTGATGTTGTTATGCATGTTTGAGGCCTCAAGTAAGCCCGTGTTATGTTATGGAATTGTTGGTATGTTCGGATGGGGTCTCGAGGTGCTCGGGTGAGTTTCGGATAGGTTTGGGTTGTGTTGCGCCCGTTTTTTTATGTTTTGACGTCGTTTCTTCAAGCATAAATGGTACCACAATAAGCAAATCTGCTCGAATTTATGTTTTGATTGAAGTATTAGATCCTTATCGTAATTTTGGAACCATAACAACTTGAATCATCAAGTTTCGACATCGTATGAAGAATTTTTGGTCATTTTACTAAGAATTGGGTTGCTAGATATTTTTCTAGATTAATTACGACATTTCCACTGAATTCGTAATTAAAAATCTGCATTATTTCCAAATATTGAAACCAACATATCTCCTTTATTATAAGGTCAAATGGAGTGATCCAAAAGCCTAACTTGGCTGGAATTTCACTAGGAAACCATTGCAGGCATCAAAATTGAGTTTCAGGATTGTTTGGCATATGAAACGAGGCAGAACACCTGGCAAAGATATTTAATATCGAGGGTTTGTTCATTTTGGTTATATTTTGAGTTGGGGAGCTCGGATTTGGGACATTGTTTAGGCGATTTTTACCATATGGATTGGAGTAAGTATTCTCTACTTGGTTTTGGTTATATTTCGAGAATCTGTCTTCATTTTTGGTAATTGGATGTGAATTTTAAAGAGAAAATTAGGGATTTTTGTCCAAAGATTCATAGAGTGAATTTTTGTGTTTTGAACATCGATTCAGAGTCGGATTTGGGTGAAACTAGTTTGGTTGGACTCGTAACTGAATGGATTGTCGGATTTTATGAGTTTTGTCGGGTTCCAAGATGCGGGCCCGGGTTTGACTTTTTGTTTGACTTTGGAATTTTAATTAAAGATTCGACCTTTATCATTTGGAATTGTTTCCTTAGGCATGATTTGATGTTCTTGAGTTGCTTTCGGATAGTTTTGAGTCGTTCGAAGGTTGGTACGCGCGGGATAGCATTTTTGGAGCATCGCTTGGCTTGCTCGGTATTGGATTTTGCTTGTTCGAGGTAAGTGAAACTTCTATACTTGGTGTTGAGGGTATGAACCCTTGAATATACGTGTTATGTGTTTGGTATTAAGGTGATTCACATGCAAGGTGACGGGCGTGTGGGCGTGCACCGTGTGAATTGTGACTCTGTTATTTCTGTGATACTGTGTAGTCACCTAATCTTATTTGAATCCATGAAATTTCTACGTGCTAGAGTAATTGAGCTGTGATCCATGTTAGAAACCATGTCTAGGCTATATGCTTATCCTGTTGGGACCCACTGAGGTCAGTTATGCTGTTGAGTTATTTGCTTACATTGCAATTACATACTCAGTCACATGTATTTATTTGCATATCATATCTCAGTCTCTGTCACCATTTATTGATACATCACATCATCATTTTTGGGCTGATTTTCATGACATGTGAGCCCGAGAGATAGGAGAGATTGATGACGGAGTGAGGCCGAGGTCCTGATTGTAAGGATATTAAGGGGATCAGGCTACACGTCGCAACATGTATTATTAATTCATGATGGGATCGGGTTGCACGCCACAACATGTTTATTTGATTCATGCCACAATTGGATTATTATAGCGCTTGGGCTGGAATTGCCCCTCCGGAGTCTGCATATCCACAGTGAGCGCAGGTACCTACTAAGTGCAAGTGGGAGTGCCGAGCGCGAGTACAAAGAGTGAGTGTCGAGTGATTGGGAGGACTGAGTGACTTGGAGGACTAAGTAAATTGATACTCTGAGAGTATGCATATGGTTTATTCACTGTGTTGTATTGCATTCGACATGCACACTTGACATATATGCATAAAGATGCAATTTCCTCATGTTGTGCGGTATCACATCATTCATGACTTCACATAAACATTGATATGTAGGATAAAGGTTTATTCGTCATGCCATTTGATAATGAAACATTTAGCTTTTGAAAGTTTTGGGAAAAATCATAGTTCTACAAACGTACTTATATTTTGGATATTTCGGTAAAAGATTTGGGTTTTCACTGATATACTTGAAAAACATGCCTATTTTCTGGAACTATGAATGAGCTGAGTATTGTATCTTTGAGTTAATTCTTTTATCTCTTTTATTATGTTGTTATGAACTGTTTTTCACTATTGGTGTTGGACTCTGACCTTTGTTCCAGCTCATCACTACTTTCAACCTAAGGTTACATTTGTTACTTATTGAGTACACGAGATCGGTTGTACTCATACTACACTTATGTACCTTGCGTGTAGATGTTGGATGCTGGTATTGTTGTGTATGATGGGAGCTGGATTCGAAGATGTACCTGTGTTCTAGTTATGGCTATCACTTATCCTTGGTAGCATTAGATTCAGATTCTGTTCATTTACATTTCAACAGATGTTGTAATTATTTCAATTCAATTTTGTAAAAATCTAAATTTTAGAAGCTCATAATTTGTGCTACCAGTCCTTGGGAAATTGTTTGTATAAAAGCATATGTATTATCATTTCCTCTTTTAATATATCTCTTTAAGTTGGATAGTTATTAATTGTCTTACCTATTGGGTTGGGTTAGGTGGCATCACGACTAGTTGGATTTTGGGTCGTGACAAGTTGGTATCAGAGCTCTTGGTTCATAGGTTCTATGAGTCATGAGCAAGTGTCTAGTAAAGTCTTACAGACCGGTATGATGACGTCTATACCTATCTTTAAAAGGCTACAGGGCATTTAGGATAAACTTCCCATATTTTTTTCCTTATCGTGCGGCATTAATTCAGCTTGAAGCGTAACTGTTTGAATTCATTCCACTCACTAGTATGCGCATGTGAGTGCTCGGTTTCAACTGTGCATCGATGGCTTGTGATTCCATGGATGAGGTGCGAGATGTGATCTCGGTCTGCTGATGATGGGCCAGTCTGGAGGACTTGAGGCCAGGTTTTGTTTTTAGCTTGATCATGGGGATTTCAATTGTGTGAGCACGTGCTTTTGGACTTATAAGTCCGGTAGTGTCCCTATTAGTGGAATTTGAGGCTCGATGAGTGGTTGGATGGCTATATGATGAGTATGATATGATTGTGAGATATGTTTAGATGGATTGAATGTGACGAGAAAAGTTTTCTTGAGATGTAAAAAGGACTATTGGGTGCTTGATTTCTGTCTTAATGTGACATATAGTCTCGAGTTATGAGTGTATTGGTGGATCTTTCATGTTGTTTAACAGTGGAATGAATTAGGTTCTCAAGATTTATTGGTGAGTTCAGACTCAGGAAGATTAAGTGATTTCATAGTAGTTGTGGCTGTGAAAGGGTATAAAGAGATGTCAGTTTAAGGCTAAGCAGGTGGATTATAACCTGCTAGGTAATCTACGAATGCGTGATTTTTATGATGTTGTCTAGAGGCTTTCTTTTCTACTAGTGGGTTATATTTGTGTAATTTGAGTTTGGATTGGTTGTAATAGTTGACCTGACCGTCACAAGGATGAATGCGAGATTTACAGATGATTTTAGGTATTAGATGGTTTGTGTTAAATGAATTCATGAAGGATTTAGTTGAATCTCACCGCAGTATTATGGTAGTAATGGGGTATGGTCATTGTAAGTTACCCGATATTTTATTCCATGGCTTTGAGCCAAGTGGGGGAGTTTGCTATCGATGATTTGATTGCATGGTTACGTGTTGTATTGGTTTCGATATGAGGCATACTTGTGGATCGCTTACGACTAGCGGCGGCTGGTTTTGAGGATAACATAAGCAAGGAAATTTCTGTATACGGTTTGTTTACATTCTATGGATATATGTAAATCGTGGGATGATTTGAGTTGTTATTTGTGACGGATGTAGTGCACATAGAGTAGGAATTTACTCAGTTGTGTTAAGACAGGGTTACTTTCTTGGGTGTTGTTGTGCTAATGGGGCACAAGTCATTTGGTCTGCTACGGTGGTGCAATTGAGATTTGAGTAGAGTGGATGGCTCTCGAGAAGGTTCTAATGGATTCAAGATTTATATGTAGCAATTAAGAATTTTTCGGATATGTATATGGATAGAATCTGAGATCTATATTTGATAGTGTCGAGACTCGCGGTATTTCTATATCATTATGGATTCTACATTTCAGTATCATGAAGGTGAAGGAAACGACATTAGATTGACAGAAGGTCTCTTCAGAGTGGGTATCTCGGTTGTGGTATTTTTGGGGTGCTTAAGAGGGAATGCTGATGGTATGCTATAATCTCGTGTTTTAGTCGCTTATTGCACTCTAATTCACTGCACTTTTATTGTGTTTCAGCCTTAATCACTGGTGTTTTGTACTTATTGTGTGTTTTATGCCTTATAGGAGTAATTCTGAGTGATGTAGATGTTATATAGTTAACTCGAGTTATTTGGAGCTTTGAAGTCTACGTAAAAGCCTCAAGGATTAAGCCGGGACAACATTCAGGGGTCAAGAACCACATCTGGACTTCAAAAATTTATCAAAAATGAAAACTCGGAGAAATTTGCACTAATGCGATGCACTATGCGAGATTGCATTGTAATTTTGGCTGCCTGATAGAACTTGAGCTTTTTGGATTTTCCCACGAATGCCCCGCATGGCGCATCGCCCCATGCAGTGCGCCTGTGCAAATTTTACAGAGCCAATGTCCTATTTCGGCTAGGAGAAGGTGATTTCATTTGGGCCCGACCCTACTTGGTATAAAATACATGGGAAAATGTTATTTTCTGTACTTTTGGACAAATAATCGACCTAAGGAGGCTAAGGAAGAGTTGGAGGAGCAAAAGCACAAGGATTTCATCATTCCTTCCTCACTCAAGACCCAAGTTTGGATTGAATTTATGTTTTCCTATCTTTTAATTATATTTATTATGAATTACTCCATGTTGATTTGGTGTATTGATGATTGTTTGTGGATTATAACTCTAGTTTTATGTATTGAAGCGTTTTTGGATGATTTAGTTGTTGCATCTTACTTACTAGTTCATGTAATCATGAGAGGTATAACTTGTGATATCTTTGCATTATATTGTTGGTTGAGTTCATTAATTCTTCTTAGTAATTGAAAGAGGCTAGTTGAATCATTGATTAAACCTAGTTTGCAGAATAATCGAGAGAGGTTCTCCTAAAGACCAATCCACTACACATTCTTGCATATCTTTATAGAGCGTAAATTAATTAGAGAGACTCACTTGAACATTAGAAGTGAATTATCTAGAGTTAAATCCTAGACAATTATCTTGCACCTATCATATCAAAACTCTATTTTCTCTCATTGGTATCCTTTTTTGCCTATTTCTTGTTTCGATTATCATTAGTCAATAGTTTTAGATTCTTATTTAATTTTAGTATTAATAATATAAATCTCAACTGTTGATCATCTTGGATAGCAATCAAGCTAGAAACTACGAGAATACTATTTAACTCCAATCCATGTAGATACGATATTATACTATACTATATTTGATTAGCGAGCATAATTTAAGCTCGTCAAATACGGTGGCTTATGGGCCTTAGGGCGGTGTAGTTTTATGCTAGGATCTCTTGTGCGATGCAGTAGTGTATTTTTGGCCGCCTGACAGAAGTTGAGCTTTCTGGATTTCCTCACTAATGCCCCGCACGGCGCGTCACCCCATGCGGCGTGTCTGTGCAAATTTTACAGGGCCAATTCCTATTTTGGCTAGGAGAAGGTGATTTCGTCTGGACCCGAACCTACTTGGTATAAATAAATGGAAAAACATTATTTTCTGGAGGAGTAGTAGGGATGCGAGTGTAATGTGGTCGACCACGACAGATTATATATAGGAGGCAGCGAGAGAGGTGTTGGGAGTCTTAAACGGTTTTGCTGGCGGGCACAAAGGCGACTGGTGGTGGAATGAAGTGGTCCAAGGTTAAGTGAAAGCGAAGACGACGGCGTACCTGAAGTTAGTAGGGAGCACATGCGAGGTTGAGAGGAATGCGAATAGGGAGAGGTATAAAGTAGGTAGGAAGGAGGCAAAACTGGCGGTCACGGAGGCTAAGACTACGGCTTTTAGTCGTCTGTATGAGAATCTAGGGGCTAAAGGCTGGAAGAAGAAACTATTCTGGCTGGCTAAGGTGAGGGAGAGGAAGGCACGTGATCTAGATCAAGTGAGGTGCATCAAAAATGAGGACGGTAGAGTATTCATGGGAGAGGCCCAGATTAAGCGGAGATGACAAACTTACTTTCATAAACTTCTAAATGGAGAAGGGGATCGGGATATTGTGCTAGGCGAGTTGGGCTTTCCGAGAGCCACCGTGATTTTAGGTACTGTAGGCGCATCAAGGTTGGGTAGGTCGTGGGAGCTATGCGAAAGATGAGCAGGGACAAAGCTACCGGGCCTGACGAGATTCCGGTAGAATTTTGGAGGTATGTGGGTAGAGCAAGTCTGGAGTGGCTGACAGGGTTATTTAATGTTATTTACAGGACGAAGGGGATGCCGGACGAGTGGAGGTGGAGTACGGTGGTTCCGTTATACAAGAACAAAGGTGACATCCAGAGTTGCAACAACTATAGGGGTATTAAACTATTGAGTCATACCATGAAAGTGTGGGAGAGGGTCGTAGAAGCGAGGGTGAGGAGGACGGTGTCTGTATCAGACAACTAGTTCGGGTTCATGCTGGGTCGTTCTACTACGGAAGCTATCCACCTTATTAGGAAGTTGGTGGAACGGTACATGGATAGGAAGAAGGATCTGCACATGGTGTTTATTGATATGGAGAAATCGTATGACAAGGTTCCTAGAGAGGTTCTTTGGAGATGCCTAGAGGCTAAAGGTTTATCGGTTGCTTACATTAGGGAGATTAAGGACATGTATGATGGATCTAAGACTCGGGTTAGGATAGTGGGAGGTGACTTTGAGCATTTTCCGGTTGTTATGGTGTTACACCAAGAATCTGCGCTCAGCCTAATCCTGTTTGATCTGGTGATGGATGCACTAACACCATGTTCAAGGAGAGGTGCCATGGTGTATGTTATTCGCTGATGACATTGTTCTGATTGACGAGACGCGGAGTGGCGTTAATGAGAGGCTGGAGATTTGGAGACAGGACCTTGAGTCAAAGGGTTTCAAGTTTATTAGATAAAGATGGAATATCTTGAGTGTAAGTTTAGTGCTGACCCGAGGGAAGGGTGCATGGACATGAGGCTTGGATCGCAGGTCATTTCCAAGAGAGGCAATTTCCAGTACCTTGGGTTAGTTATCCATGGGGGTAGGGAGATCGACGAGGATGTCACACACCGAATAGGGGTGGGGTGGATGAAATGGGGGTTAGCATCTAGAGTCTTGTGTGACAAGAAAGTGCCTCTGCTACTCAAAGGTAAGTTTTATAGAGCGGTGGTTAGGCCAGCCATGTTGTATGGGGCTGAGTGTTGGCCAGTTAAGAACTCACATACCCAGAAGATGAAAGTAGCAGAAATGAGGATGTTGAGGTGGATGTGTAGGCATACTAGGATGGATAAGATTAGGAATGAAGATATTCGGGAGAAGGTGGGCTTGGCTCCTATTGATGACAAGATGTGGGAAGTGAGACTCAGATGAGTCGGGCATGTTCAGAGGATGAGCTTGGATGCCCCGGTAAGGAGGTGCGAGCGGTTGGCGTTGGTGGGTACGAGGAGAGGTCAGGCGGGATATGGCGAGACTTCAGATCTCCGAGGACATGGCACTCGATAGGAAGCTTTGGAGGTCGAGCATTAAGGTTGTGGGTTAGGAGGTAGTTGAGCATATTTAGTCTTCTAGTGTGAGGCTAGGCTGATAGGATTTAGTCTTAGACTGCTAGTGGTCAGTGTTATGTTTACATTACTCTTCCGTTTTCATAGTGTCGGGCATTATTTACTGGTCAATATTTCGGCCTTTCATCTATTCACTGGTTCTTATGTTGTTGTTATTATTTCCATGATGGTACTGCTATATCTTCTCATTTTGTCTTTTCGTCTTCTTGAGCCGAGGGTCTATCGGAAACCGCCTCTACCCAAAGGGGGTAGAGGTAAGGTCTGCGTACACACTACCCTCCCCAGACCCCACTTGTGGGACTATACTGGGTCGTTGTTGTTGTTGTTGTTTTCTTTACATTTGGACAAATAATCAACCTAAGGAGGCTAAGGAAGAGTTGGAGGAGCAAAAGCACAAGGATTTCATTATTCCTACCTCACTCAAGACCCGAGTTTGGATTGAATTTACATTTTCCTATCTTTTAATTATATTTGTGATGAATTACTCCATGTCTATGGAGTAGAGTCCCTTTAGGTTTTGATGGATTTGGTGTATTGATGATTGTTTGTGGATTATAACTCTAGTTTTATGTATTGCGCTTTTGGATGATTTAATTGTTGCATCTATACTCACTAGTTCATGTAATCGAGAGAGGCATAACTTGTGATATCTTTGCATTCTATTGTTGGTTGAGTTCATTAATTCTTCTTAGTAGTTGAAAGAGGCTAATTGAATCAATGATTAAACCTAGTTAGGATAATAATCGAGAAAGGTTCTCCTAAAGACATATCAACTACGCATTCTTGCATATCTTCATAGAGCTTAAATTGGTTCATCTCGTGAGGTTGAGACTTAATCGAGAGAGGAGTTTCTATTAAACGTTTGAACTAACAATTGAGTGAATTCGAGAGACTTACCTGAACATTAGAAGTGAATTATCTAGAGTTAAATCGCAGACAATTATCTTGCACCTATCATATCAAAACCCTATTTTATCCCATTGATATCCTTCTTTGCCTATTTCTTTTTTCGATTATCATTAGTCAATAGTTTTAGATTCTTAGTTAATTTTAGTATTAATAACATAAATCTCAACTGTTGATCATCTTGGATAGCAATAAAGCTAGAAACTACGAGAATACTGTTTAACTCCAATCCCTGTGGATGCGATATTATACTATATTATATCTGATTAGCGAGCATAATTTAAGTGTGTGTTTTAAGCTCGTCAAATACGGCGGCTTATGGGCCTTAGGGCGGTGTAGTTTTACGCTAGGATCTCTTGTGGTGAGCTTTGGGTAAGGATTGTGGTGTTCTGTCAGGAAGAAATGTCAACTTGAGGGTAATTCCGAAGGAACTCGGAGAAATGGGATAGCTTGGTAGTAGGTTGGATCTGCACGACAATGCATACGATTGGTTCTTTTGGGGTACTTATGATGTAGTGAGTTTCTATGTGTTTTGTGGCAATGCTCTTAGATTTTGGCAACTTGTTGGCTTGGTTGAGTTAGAGAGATTCAGTTCTGATGGCTTCATTATGTACAAATAGGTTTCGAAGAGTTCTTAACGGTTTCTACCACGGTTTGAAATGGATATTTCCTACCGGTATGAGGAACTGGTCACGTGTTATGATTTTCTCTTAGATGGATCAAGTGAAAGGTTCCTGGCTAATTGAGTATGTATTCTGCTTGTGACTCAGAGTTGATTATGCGATTCTTGTACTTTTCATATGATGGCATGATAGATGCGGTGTGTTGTGTGGGACTAAGATTTGCATGTGCAAGGTCATGGTTCAGTTCTGAAGGGGAGGTCATGAATTCTTAGGCAACATAGACGTTTTCATATGACTAGGTGAATGATATTACTATTTGGTATTGCTTGAGGAGAGTGTACATTTTAGAAGGTGCACCGTGTTTTGACTTACGGACGCTTCGTTGATATTGCGGCACTCGCATGGTTGATCGACTGTGTCACGACCCTAAACCCAAACCCGATCGTGATGGCGCCTCTCGTGAAGACAAGGCCAGCCGACACACTTCCAATTCACTTTAAGCAATTGAAATAAGAAATACTAAGTCTTTAACTGAAATAAAATCCCAAAATAACAGTATAAGTTGCGGAATTAAAAACCAACACAGCCCAACATCGGGGTGTCACCAGTGATGAGCATCTAAACAATACTACAAGTCGGAAAGTCTACTCCTCTACAATATAACTCAATCAAAAAGGGAACTAGAGGGAGAATGCACTAGGCTGCGAATCGCCAAGCAGCTACCTAGTAAATCTCCAAAGATCTGTTGGAAACTATCAACCCTCAGTAGCAGGACCTGTAGCGCCCGAATCTGCACACAGGGGTGCAGGGAGTAAAGTGAGTACTCCAACTCAGTGAGTAATAACAATAAATGAAGACTGAGTGATATAAAATCACGTCAAATACAACAATAAGCTGTAAGAGGCAGAACAAAATCAGTACACACAATTAAACAGTGAAATCTCATAAAACACCTTTTAAGCAGTTAAACAATTAAAGGAAAAGCAGCTAGAAAGGTAAACACACAAGAACTGCCCCTCGGGCTCAATAACAACTACAGAATCAGCCCCTCGGGCAATATCACAGAACAATACCAGCTCCTCGGGCTATATCTCATATCACAATGGGTACCCGCGCTCACTGGGGGTGTACAGACTCCGGGAGGGGCCCCTTACGGCCCAAGCGCAATATCGAGACATCTCGTGGCATCATAAAGAGGCTCTCGGCCTCATATCAATCACAGCCACCTCGTGGCGTACAACCTCAGGCCATTGGCCTCATTATCATATTCAGTATATCACCGCTGCGGCGTGCAGCCCGACCCAAAAGTATCCTCACAATACAGGCCCTCGTCCTTACTTAGTCAGAATCTCATAAGCCCCTCGGGCAACAGTAAAATATGAAGCTCAGCTCAAAATATCTTTAAAAATATCATTTGAGGTGTTTAAAACAGAATAACATAGCTGAGTTTTGAAAACAGTAAAAATATGGCATGACTGAGCACAAGTCTGAAATCAAACAGTGAGGAAAATATCAGTCAAAACTCCGAAGGGTCCAAATAGTTGGCACGAAACCCAAATATGGCATTTAGCCCAAAACATGACAATATCAAACAATTTGCTATTAAGTTCGCAGTAAAACAGTCATTCGGGATAGACTAAGTCACAATCCCTAACGGTGCACGACCCCACGCTCGTCATCTAGCGTGTGCGTTACCTCAACATAGCCGAACGTTGTGTAATCCGGGGTTTTTATACCCTCATGACAACATTTAAAATCATTACTCACCTCAAACCGGCCCAAACTCTAGCTCGAAATGCCTTTGCCCTTCGAATTGGCCTCTGAATGCTCCGAATCTACCAAAATCAGAACGTAATCATCAAAATGTGCTAAAGGGACAAAGCCCACTCGAATATAATCGTAAAACCATGCAAATCCCAAAATTACCAAAACACGACCCCCGGGCCCACGTCTCGGAATTCGATAAATTTTACGTCATTAGATTCCTTATCTCCCCACGAGTTCATACATATCAAAAGTTCCAAAATCTGACCACAAATGGTCTTTCAAATCCTCAATCAAAGGCCTAGGTTTCTAAGCCCTAGTTTCTCTAATTTTACCCTTAATTACAAGTCTAATCCGCGAATTAATATCATAAAAACAAGTTTTCATAATCCAAAACCTTACCTCAATGATGTCTCCTTGATTTCTCTCTTCAAAATCGCCCAATGCTCCAAAATTTGTGTTTAAAAGTAGTGAAACCCTGTGAAAATCGCAAAGGAGAAAATATAAACATTCTGACCCAGGCTTTTCGCACCTGCGGTCCAGATGTCGCACCTGCGTGACCGCTTTTGTGGTCCCAATCGCCGCGCCTGCGGTTTTCACTTAAGTCGCCCAAACCGCATCTGCGACGCCCGCTCCGCACCTGCGCCATCGCAGGTGCGGTCAATCAACTGCTTCTACGGTCACAGCCTTCCTAGGCCTCTTCCGCATCTGCGACTTGCCTCCCGCATCTGCAGGGTCGCACCTGCGATCCTTTAACCGCAGATGCGGTTATGACAGCAACAAAATACTTCAGCTCTTCAACTTAATTCCAAACCTTCCGTCGACCATCCGAAATCACCCCGAGGCCTCCGGGACCTCAACTAAAAGCACCAACAAGTCTTATATTACCATTCAAACTTATACCAATCTTCAAAACGCCTCATACAACATCAAAACCACCAAAACACATCGAATTCAAGCCTAAGGTTCTAAAATCTTCCGCATTCCGCTTTTGATCAAAAAGTGCACCAAACCACGTCCGAATGACCTGAAATTTTGCACACACATCCCAAATGACATAACGAAGCTACTGCAACTTTCGAATTCCATTCCGACCCCTATATCAAAATCTCACCTATCAACCGGAAAACGCCAAAAACTCAATTTCGCCAATTCAAGCCTAAATCAACTCCGGACTTCCAAAACACATTTCGATCACGCTCCTAAGTCCCAAATCATCTCCCGAAGCTATCTGAACCATCGGAACTCACATCCAAGCCCTCTAACACATAAGTCAACATCCGGTTGACTTTTCCAACTTAAGCTTTCTTAAAAGAGACTAAGTGTCTCCAACCTTCTCAAAACCTTTCTGAACCCGAGCCAACCAACCCGATCACATATAAAACTGATACTTAATGTATTAAGAAGCAGAAATGGGAAAAGCGGAGCAGTAACTCATGAGACGACCGGCCGGGTCGTCACATCCTCCCCCTCTTAAACAAACGTTCGTCCTCGAACGAGTTAAGAAACATACCTGAAGCCTCAAATAGGTGAGGATATCAGCTCCGCATCTCCCGCTGGGTCTCCCAGGTAGCCTCCTCTATGGTCCGACCTCCCCACTGCACTTTCACTGAAGCTATATCTTTTGATCTCAACTTTCGAGCCTGACGCTCCAAAATAGCTGTTGGCTCCGCATCATAAGTCAGATCACCCTCTAGCTGAACCGTGCTGAAATCCAGAACATGAGACGGATCCCCAATATACTTTCGGAGCATAGAAACATGAAACACCGGGTGCACACTTGACAAGCTGGGTGGATAAGCAAGCTCATAAGCCACCTCCCCAATCCTCTGAAGTACCTCAAAAGGCCCAATGAACTGCGGACTCAATTTACCCTTATTTCCAAATCTCATAACACCCTTCATGGGTGAAACCTTCAACAGAACCTTCTCACCAACCATGTAGGACACATCCCGAACCTTCCGGTCCGCATAGCTTTTTTGTCTCGACTGCGCTGTACGAAGCCTCTCCTGAATCACCTTCACCTTGTCTAAAGCATCCTGTACCAAATCTGTACCCAATAGCCTAGCCTCGCCTGGCTCAAACCAACCAACTGGAGATCTACACAGCCTCCCATACAAAGCCTCATATGGAGCCATCTGAATACTCGACTAGTAACTATTGTTATAAGCAAACATTGCGAGTGGTAGGAACTGATCCCATGACCCTCCGAAATCAATGACACAAGCACGTAGTATGTCCTCCAATATATGAATAGTGCGCTCGGACTGCCCATCCGTCTGAGGGTGAAAGGCTGTGCTCAAATCAACCTCAGTACCCAACTCTCGTTGTACAGACCTCCAAAACTATGAAGTAAACTAAGTGCCCCGATCTGAAATGATGGAAACTGGGACACCATGCAAACGAGCAATCTCCTGGATATATATCTCTGCCAACCGCTCTGAAGAGTAAGTAGTACAGATAGGAATGAAGTACGCGGACTTGGTTAGCCCATCCACAATTACCCAAATAGCATCGAACTTCTTCAAAGTCCGTGGGAGCCCAACTACAAAGTCCATGGTGATCCGCTCCCACTTCCACTCTGGAATATCCATCCGCTGAAGCAAGCCACCCGGTCTCTGATGCTCATATTTCACCTGCTGACAATTGAGACACCGAGCTACAAATCCCACAATGTCTTTCATCATTCTTCTCCACCAATAATGCTATCTCAGATCCTGATACATCTTCGCGGTACCCAGATGAATGGAATACCGCGAGCTATGGGCCTCCTCCATAATCAACTCCCAAAGCCATCTACATTGGGCACACATATCCGGCCATGCATCCTCAATACCCTATCATCAGTGATAGTCACATCTCTGGCATCATCATGCTGAACTCTGTCCTTAAGGACAAGCAAATGAGGATCATCATGGCGCTCTTTGATGCGCTCATATAAGGAAGACCGAGAAATCACACAAGCCAATACCCTGCTTGGCTCCGAAATGTCCAACCTCACGAACCGATTGGCCAAGGCCTGGACATCAACTGCAAGAGGTCTCTCCCCAACTGGAATATACACCAAACTCCCCATAATCACCGCCTTTCGGCTCAAAGCATCGGCCACCGTATTGGCCTTCCCCGGATGATACAAGATAGTAATGTTATAATCTTTAAGCAACTCCAACCACCTCCGTTGCCTCAGATTGAGATCTTTTTGCTTGAACAAGTGCTGGAGGCTACGATGGTCAGTAAACACCTCACAAGACACACCATATAAATAATGCCTCCAAATCTTTAATGCATGTACAATGGCAGCCAACTCCAAATCATGAACGGGGTAGTTCTTCTCATGAGGCTTCAACTGACGAGAAGCATATGCAATAACTCTACCCTCCTACATCAAAACACACCCAATACCAACTCTCAAAGCATCACAATACACGGTATAAGAACCTGAAGCTGATGGTAATACTAACACTGGAGTTGTGGTCAAGGCAGTCTTGAGCTTCTGAAAGCTCTCCTCACACTCGTCAGACCATAAAAATGAAACACCCTTCTGAGTCAACTTGGTCAAGGGCGATGCAATAGACGAAAATCCCTAAACAAACCGGCGATAATAACCCGCCAAACCAAGAAACTTATGAATCTCTATAGCAGAGGACGGTCTGGGCCAACTCCGAACCGCCTCTATCTTCTTCGGGTCCACCTGAATACCCTCGCTGGACACCACGTGTCCCAAGAAGGACACTGAACTGAGCCAAAACTCACATTTGGAGAACATTGCATAAAGCTTATCCTCCCTCAATCTCTGCAACACTACTCTCAAATGATCCGCGTGCTCCTCCTGACTACACGAGTACACCAGAATATCATCAATGAAGACTATGACAAATGAGTCGAGATGCGGCTGGAACACACTGTTCATCAAATGCATGAACGCTGCTGGGGCATTGGTTAGCCTGAAAGACATCACCAAGAACTCATAATGACCATATCGGGTCCAGAAAGCTATCTTAAGTATATCTGAGTCCCTGATCTTCAACTGGTGATAACCCGAACGGAGATCAATCTTGGAGAACACTCTCGCTCCCTGAAGCTGTCGAACAAATCATCGATACGAGGCAAGGGATACTTGTTATTAATTGTTACCTTGTTCAACTTCCTGTAATCAATGCACATTCTCATCGTGTTATGCTTCTTCTTCACAAAGAGAACCGGCGCACCCCCCGGTGACACACTAGGACGAATGAACCCCTTATCCAGGAGTTCCTGAAGTTGTTCCTTTAACTCCTTCTACTTCGCTGGTGCCATACGATATGGTGGAACAGAAATGGAGTGCCCGGCACCGGGTCAATACCAAAATCTACATCCTTGACCGGTGGCATTCGCGGCAGGTGTGCAGGAAATACATCGGGGAAATCCCTCACAACTGGAACAGAATCAATACTGGGAGTTTCTGCACTGACATCCCTCACAAATGCTAGATATGAAAGACAACCTTTCCCAACCATACGGTGGGCCTTCAAGAAAGAAATCACCCTGCTAGGGACATAATCGGTCGAACCTCGCCACTCAATCCGTGGCACACCAGGCATAGCCAAAGTCACTATCTTGGCATGACAGTCCAGAATAGCCCGGCACGGAGATAACCAGTCCATGCCCAAAATAAAATCGAAGTCCACCATACATAACAACAACAGATCCACTCGGTTCTCTAGACCCCCAATAGTCACAACACACGACCGGTACACCCGGTCTACCACAATTGTATCACCCACCGGCCTAGAGACATGAACACAAAAAGCAAGGGACTCGCAGGGCATATCCAGATAATAGGCAAAATAAGACGATACATAAGACAAAGTAGAACCAGGGTCAAATAACACAGAAGCATCCCTGTGGCAGACTGAGATAATACCTGTAATCACCGCATCTGAAGCAATCGCGTCAGGCCTAGCTGAAAGTGCATAGAAGTGGGCCTGACCACCACCGGATCGTTCTCCCGCTCTGGGGCGACCCCTAGATGACTATCCTCCACCCCTAGCTGGCTGCGTGGGTGGTGAAGTGGCTGGGGCTGAGGCTGATGACTGACCCCTCTGCTGAGATGAACCCCCAAGATGACGAGGACACTGCCTCCATATGTGACCCATCTCTCCACACTCATAGCAACTCCCGGGTGCTGGAGACGGGGACTAATGGGAACCCCTAGCACCGGATGACTAGAAGACACACCTGGCGTAGACGAATTCTGAACTCACGGAGCACGGGACGAAGTCTGGGCTGGAAGTGCACTGAGTGAGGAATGACCCTGCTGAGAACTCTGAGAGCCATGACCTGATGATGCCCCATGATAACCTGGGCGAGCTGACTAAGCATGCCTGAATTAACGGCCCCTGCCGTGCTGAAACTGGACCCTCAAAGGAGCACCCCCATAACTACCATGACCCCACGAAGCCTATTGGCCTCCCTCTCCTCGCTCTCCTAGCGACGAACAGACTCAATCTCACGAGCAATATACACAACCTCCTCAAATGTAGCACCTGACACTCGCTCCTTAGTCATGAGAACTCGAAGCTGGTAGGTGAGGCCATCAACAAACCTCCTGATCCTCTCTCTCTCCGTAGCAACCAGCCAAATAGCATGTCGAGCAAACTCTGAGAACCTCATCTCGTACTGAGTAACAGTCATATCCCCCTGTTTTAACTGCTCGAAATGCCTACGCTGCTCCTCCCTACGGGACTGTGGAACATAGTTCTCCAAAAATAGAGCGGAGAACTGCTGCCAAGTCAGAGGTGCCGAACCAACAGGCCTACACCTCTCATATGCGTACCACCAAGTGAAGGCACCTCCGGTAAACTGAAAGGTCGTGAATGCAACCCTGCTGGTCTCCAGAATACCCGCGGTGCGAAGAATACTCTGACATCTGTCTAAGAAACCTTGGGCATCCTCGCCCTCACCACCACTGAAAGTAGGAGGCTGGAGTCTGCCAAATCTCTCCAATCTATGTTGCTCGTCCTCTAGCATAATTGGAGCTACGTAACCCTGAGTAGCTACCACCGGCTGGGCTAGTGGTGCCTCCGGTGTCTGCTAACCCTGAACCACCTGATCGAGCATGCGGGCGGCAGGAGTCTGAGAGCCTCCCCCTTCCTGAGAAGTGGCTGCGGCAGTAGAGACCACGACCGCCTGAGCAAGACTCGTACATACTGTCAAAATCTGGGCCAAAGTCTCCTGAAGACCCGAAATCACAATGGGCATAGCCGGTGTCTGAGCTGGTGCTGCTGGAGCGTTCACAACTGGGACCTGCTCCTGAACTGGGGCGGATGGTAGATCAGCAGGTGCTGCCCCAACTGTTGTGTGGGCTGCGCCTCTTCCCCTGCCACGGCCTCGACCACGTCCTCGGCCTCTAGTGGCTCCAGCTGGTGGCATTGGTGGTCGTCCATCCTGACTGGTAGCGCGTGTCCTCACCATCTATGAGAGAGTAGAATAACAGAAGTTTAGTTCTCGGATCAACAAATTCGCACGACAAGAATTTCAAGAATATGGAATTCTCCTAAAGGTTCTGCAACCTCTCGAGGATAAATACAGACGTCTCCGTACCGATCCGCGAGACTCTACTAAACGTGCTCATGACTCGTGAGACCTATGTAACCTAGGCTCTGATACCAACTTGTCTAAACCCATACCCGGTCATGATGGCGCCTCTCATGGCATCATAAACAGGCTCTCGGCCTCATATCAATCACAAGCCACCTCGTGGCGTACAATCTCAAGCCCTCGGCCTCATTATCATATTCAGTATATCACCGCTGCAGCGTGCAGCCCGACGCAAAAGTATCCTCACAATACAGGCCCTCGACCTTACTCAGTCAAAATCTCATAAGCCCCTCGGGCAACAGTAAAATATGAAGCTCAACTCAAAATATCTTTAAAAATATCATTTAAGGTGTTTAAAACAGAATAACATAGCTGAGTTTTGAAAACAGTAAAAATATGGCATGACAGAGCACAAGTGTGAAATCAAACAGTGAGGAAAATATTAGTAAAATCCCTGAAAGGTCCAAACAGTTGGCACGAAGCCCAAATATGGAATTTAGCCCAAAACATGACAATATCAAACAATTTGCTATTAAGTACACAGTAAAACAGTCATTCGGGATGGACTAAGTCACAATCCCTAACGGTGCACGACCCCACGCTCGTCATCTAGCATGTGCATCACCTCAACATAGCCGAACGTTGTGTAATTCGGGGTTTCGTATCCTCAGGACAGCATTTAAAATCATTACTCACCTCAATCCGGCCCAAACTCTAGCTCGAAATGCCTTTGCCCTTCGAATTGGCCTCCGGATGCTCCGAATATACCAAAATCAGAATGTAATCATCAAAATATGCTAAAGGGACAAAGCCCACTCGAATATAAACGAAAAAACCATGCAAATCCCAAAATTAACAAAACACGACCCCCGGGCCCACATCTCGGAATTCGATAAATTTTACGTCATTAGATTCCTTATCACCCCACGAGTTCATACATATCAAAAGTTCAAAAATCCGACCACAAATGGTCTTTCAAATCCTCAATCAAAGGCCTAGGTTTCTAAGCCCTAGTTTCTCTAATTTTACCCTTAATTACAGCTCTAATCCGTGAATTAATACCACAAAAACGAGTTTTCATATTCCAAAACATTACCTCAATGATGTCTCCTTGATTTCTCTCTTCAAAATCGCCTAAAGCTCCAAAATTCGTGTATAAAAGTAGTGAAACCCTCTGAAAATCGCGAAGGAGAAAAATATAAACATTCTGACCCAGGCTTTTCGCACCTGCGGTCAAGATGTCGCACCTGCGTGACCGCTTCTGCGGTCCTAATCGCCGCACCTGCGGTTTTCACTTAAGTCGCCCAAACCGCATCTGCGACGCCCGCTCCGCACCTGCGCCATTGCAGGTGCGGTCAATCAACCGCTTCTGCGATCACAGCCTTCCTAGGCCTCTTCCGCATCTGCGACTTGCCTCCGACATCTGCGGGGTCCCACCTTTAACTGCAGATGCTGTTATGACGGTAACAAAATACTTCAGCTCTTCAACTTAATTCCAAACCTTCCTTCGACCATCCGAAATCACCCCGAGGCCCCCAGGACCTCAACTAAAAGCACGAAAAGGACTTATATTACAGTTCAAACTTATACCAATGTTTAAAACACCTCAAAAAATATCAAAACCACCAAAACACATCGAATTTAAGCCTAAGGTTCTAAAATCTTCCGCATTCCGCTTTTGATCAAAAAGTATACCAAACCACGTCCGAATGACCTGAAATTTTGCACACACATCCAAAATGACATATCGAAGCTACTGCAACTTCCGGAATTCCATTCCAACCCCTATATCAAAATCTCACCTATCAACCGGAAAACGCCAAAAACTCAATTTCACCAATTCAAGCCTAAATCTACTTCGGACTTCCAAAACACATTTTGATCACTCTCCTAAGTTCCAAATCATCTCCCGAAGCTATCCAAACCATCAGAACTCACATCCGATCCCTCTAACACATAAGTCAACATTCGGTTGACTTTTCCAACTAAAGCTTTCTTAAAAGAGACTAAGTGTCTCCAACATTCTCAAAACCTTTCCGAACCCGAGCCAACCAACCCGATCACATCTAAAACCGATATTTAAAGCAATAAGAAGCAGAAATCCAAAAAATAGAGCGGTAACTCATGAGACGACCGGTCGGGTCGTCATAGACTACTGATATTCAAATTTTGCTATGTAGCACAGAAGAACTTTGGAAGTATTCCTCGTGAGATTATCATGTGAGAGGGATGTGTTAGACATTCAAGTGGTTGAGTTGGGATTAGATATGGTGATTAGTGTGTTCTATGAATTTGGAGACTGGGAGTTCTCAGAAGCGTACTGTTTCGTGGTTGTGGAGTGTGAAGTTGTGGCCAAAGCTAGCTAGATGATACTATATATTATGATCCAGTCATTATGGACTTTTGGAGTGTTACTTATGTATTTTGGGTGGCCAGAGTTGAATTAGGTTCCATTGATAGGCCCAATAAGGACGTGTATTCTACACCGATTAGATTGGTTGACTCCGTACTGCTATTGTTGAGGGATATGTCATTCTGTTGGAATTGTGCTTATTCGTGATCTGACATGATCTATGTGTTACCATTTTATGCCACGAGGGGTTGTGATTCGTTGTTCATATGCATACATGGTGCGGTTCTATTGGGGCCTTATAGCGGATTTGAGCGAGATGGGTATTTGGGTGTTGAATGATTGATTGCGCATTGGTTATGTTCTTTCGGGTTTGTGTGGCATTTTGTCAACTTGCTTCTCCGTTGTTATGGCTATGCACCTTGGGTACTTGATGTCGAATTGCGCGTGGTTATTGATTTTGAGCATGGTGGCTTGAGGTATTTCATATGGACTAGTGTTTGGATGGGGTTACGCATTGCAGTAGAGTTATGATGAGATATGATCCTTTGTGTTAGATTCATGTGTTATGGTTCTACAGTGTCTGATGGGTTCTTAGCATTGCGTTGTGGCGGTACTTGTTGATCTTGCGGGATGGTTCTCTCGTTTGAGTCATTTTCCATGTTTGAGTACATTTGAAGTGTTGCTTATTGGCGCTCGGATTGCATAGTTGTGAATTTAGGTTGTATTGGTGTAGCATGTCAATAGAATAGTTGTGCTTGATGAGGTAAGGTCATTGGACCTAGAATGGGTGTTATGGGATCTGATTGCGGTATATTTGGAAGGATAATGCTGCTGATCGACATAGAAATTTGGCTGTAGTTCTTGTTGATCTGATGAATAGTTATGAGTTCTTCGTGTTTCTATCATCATCGGCAGTGTACGAAGGTTGTAGAACATGGTTTTTTGTTTGATATGAGGTTTGTTACCGATGTTGGGTTGGTTGTCGAGCACCTATTGTGGTCAAAGTTCATTCCTGTGAGCATCTAAGTTATGTGGTATATCATGTGATTACATCTTGGGTTATGGATATGACTTGATACAGCTTGTTCAGACTTATACAGTATGTAAATGCGAGATTCGGTTCCTTAAGGAAATTCCAGATGTGGGGAATTGGATTCTGAGGTTTATGGACTAAGGTTGAAGTAATGATCTTAATTTATGTTGCGTTGTCGGGCTTATATGGATTAGGGTAACGTGGGTCACCCTCGGGTATGTGCATGGTAAGGTTACACGGCGCTGTGATTGCTTTGGAACAACTCTTGGCACGTTCGAGGACTAACGTACGTTTAAGTGGGGGAGGATGTAATGACCCAACCGGTCGTTTTGAGCATTTGTATTCCATTCAGCTATTTGAAGTCTTGAGTAGCATTGTATGATGTATTATGACTTGTGTGAATCACCGGTTTTTATTTTTCAGGTTATTCGAAATTGATTTGGAAGAATGAACTTCATGATTGAAGCTTTAAGTTGGAAGAGTTGACCAAGTTTGACTTTTTAGTACCTAACCTCGGATCGGGGTTTTGATGGTTCTGTTAGTTCTGGATGGTGATTTTGTACTTGGGCATATGTCCGAATTTGCATTTGGATATTTCTAAAAGGTATCGGTACTATTTGGCGAAAGTTAAAAATTTGAAGGTTTGGAATGTTCATAAGTTTGACGGGGAGTTGACTTTGATGATATCGGGTTCGAATTGTAGTTCCGGGGATTGGAATAGCTTCGTTGTATCATTTGGGACTTGTGTGCAAAATTTGAGTTCATTCCGAGTTGATTTGATAAGGTTTGGCACGAGTTTTGAAAGTTGAAAGAGTCAAAGTTCATTAAGTTCAATTTGAGGTGCGATTCGAGGTTTTGATGTTGTTATGCATGATTTGAGGCCTCGAATAATCCCATGTTATGTTATGGGACTTGTTGGTATGTTCGGACGGGGTCCCCATGGGCTTGGGTGAGTTTCGGATAGGTTTGGGTTGTGTTGCGCTCATTTTTTTATGTTTCGACGTCATTTTCTTCAAGCATAAATGGTACCATATTAAGAAAATGAGCTCCAATTTCTGTTTTGATGGAACCATTAGATCCGTACCGTAATTTTTGAATCATAGAAACTTGAATCATCAAGTTTCGACATCGTATGAGGAAACTTATGGTCATTTTACTATGAATTGGGTTGCTAGATTTTATCAGATTAATTACGAAATTGCCACTTAATTCGTATTTAAAGATCTCAACTATTTCCAAATATTAAAACCAATATATCTCCTTCATTACAAGATTAAATGGAGTGTCAAAAGCCTAACTTGACTGAAATTTCATAAGGAATCCATTGAAGGCATCAAAAATGAGTTTCGGGGTGGTTTGCCACACGATACGAGGCAGAACAACTGGACAAAAATACTTAATATCGAGGGTTTGTTCATTTGGTCATATTTTGAGTTGGGGAGCTCGGATTTAGGCAATTTTTTAGGCTGTTTTCACCATATGGATTGGGATAAGTGTTTTCTACTCGGTTGTAGTTATATTTCGTGAATCTATCTTTATTTTTTAGTAATTGTATTATGAATTTGAAAGAGAAAATTGGGAGCTTTTGTTCAAAGTTTCATAGAGTGAATTTTTGAGTTTTGAACATCGATTCGGAGTAAGATTTGGGTGAAAATAGTATGGTTGGAATCGTAATTGAATGGTTTGTCGGAATTTGTGAGTTTTGTCAGATTCCGAGGTGAGGGCCGAGCTTGACTTTTGGTTGACTCTAGGGTTTTTTATTAAAGATTAGACCTTTATCATTTGGAATTGTTTCCTTAGGCATGATTTGATGTTCTTGAGTCGCTTTTGGCTAGTTTCGAGCCGTTCGGAGGTCGGTACACGCGGGATGGCATGTTTGGAGCATATCTGGGCTTGCTCGGGATTGAATTTGGCTTGTTCGAGGTAAGTAACACTTTTAAACTTGGTGCTGAGGGCATGAACCCCTAAATATACGTGTTATATGTTTGGTGTTGAGGTGACGCACATGCTAGGTGACGGGGGTGAAGGCGTGCACCGTGTGAATTGTGACTCAGTTATTTCTACGGTACTGTGTAGTTACCTAATCTTATTTGTATCCATAAAATCTCTACGTGCTAGAGTAATTGAGCTGTGATCCATGTTAGAAACCATGTCTAGGCTATATGCTTATCCTATTGGGACCCACTGAGGTCATTTTTGTTGTTGAGTTATTTGTTGATATTGCAATTACATACTCAGTCATATGTATTCATTAGCATATCATATCTTAGTCTCTATCACCTTTTATTGATACATCACATCATCATTTTTGGGCTGATTTTCATGACATTGTGAGATTGGAGAGATTGGAGAGATTAATGGCTGAGTGAGGCCGAGGGTCTGATTGAGAGGATATTAATGGGATCAGGCTGCACGTCGCAGTAGGTATTATTAATTAATGATGGGATCGGGTTGCACGCCGCATCATGTTTATTTGATTCATTCCATGTTTAGCTTATTATAGCGCTTGGGCTGGAATTGCCCCTCCGGAGTATGCACATCCACAGTGAGCGTAAGTACCTAATGAGTGCGTGCGCCAGTGCCGAGTGATTGGGAGGACTGAGTGACTGGGAGGACTGAGTGAATTGATACTCTAAGAGTATGTATATGGTTTATTCACTGTGTTGTATTGCATTCGACATGCACACTTGACATACAGGCATATAGATGTATTTCCTCATGATGTACGATATCACATAACTTCACATAAATATTGACATGTAGGCATAAAGATGTAATTTACTCATGCGATTTGATAATGAAACATTTACCTGTTGAAAGTTTTGGGAAAAATCACAGTTTTACAAACTTACTCATATTTAGGTGATTTCGGTAAAAGATTTGGGTTTTCACTGATATACTTGAAAAGCATGCCTATTTTATAGAACTATGAACGAGCTGATTGTTATATCTTTGAGTTACTTCTTTTATCTCTTTAATTATGTTGTTATGAACTATTTTGGGCTATTGGTGTTGGACTCCGACCTTTGTTCCAGCTCATCACTACTTTCAACCTAAGGTTAGGTTTGTTACTTTTAGAGTACATGGGGTCGGTTGTACTCACACTATACTTCTGCACCTTGCGTACAGACTTTGGATGCTAATATTGTTGTGTACGGCTGGAGCTAGATTCAAAGATATACATGCGCTCTAGTTATTGCTTTCACTTGTCCTTGGTAGCATTAGAGTAAGATTCTGTTCATTTACATTTCAACAGATGTTGTAATTATTTCAAATCGTTTTGTGAAAATCTAAATCTTAGAAGCTCATGATTTGCACTACCAGTCCTTGAAAAATTATTTCTATTAAAGCAGTTGTATTATTATTTCCTCTCTTAATAAATCTCAATAAATTGAATAGTTGTTAATTGGCTTACTTTGCGGGTTGGGTTAGGTTCCATCACGACTAGTTGGATTTTGGGTCGTGACACATCTGATGTTGAGAAGTTCAAGCTGAGGCGGACGCGAGGCATCCAACTCAGCATCAATCCCTGAAGTTGATTCAGAAAAGGAAAAAGAAAATTTTGGCCCACGACTTTTGTACGCAATATATAAGCAAAAGACGCCTCTTTTAGGTATTTTAACACACGGGGAAGCAGAAAAAATCCATCACAAAATTTGGAAACCACGGAATTCGCCTTGAGTTCTTACTTTTTCCTTCTTTTATTGATTTGTATGTATTCTTGGGAATTATTTGACAAAGCTACCATGACTATGCATGGCTAAACTCATTCATTCTAGGGTTATGATTTTACATAAATGTTGATATTCGAATATTGATTTGATGAGTTAATTTATCATATTGGTTGTTTATTCATATCCTGAGTTTAATTATTTTATTGCCTAGCTAATAGTGAAATACTATATATGAATCTTAAATTGAACTCGAAAGAGGTAATTTTTGATTGCAATTAGATTGAATAGTGCGCGATCTTGAACCTAGTCATCGGGAAATTGATTTGCGAATACGGATAGAAATATACCTATTTGCCGTACTTAGCCAACTGTGCAAGAAATCGTTAATGCGTTCTTTTTAATTCTAATCTCATAGAAATATAGGGTTTAGAATAAATTAAATAGGCGAGTAGACATTATCAAATTTCTACGAGTATTATTGTCTTTGCAGGTTAATAACCTAGATAAATTAATAAGTCGAGTTGATTGAAGAATTCGACAGAATTGTTATCCAACCATGACCTGTAATCTTACCTCTCATTGAATTAAAAATCTTCGTGCGAAGTGTGATAATTAATTAGTTTTCTTTTACTCGCAACTTTAGTTAGTAGAATTAATTAAACAAGAATCACCTTGAAAGTGTTCTTGACTCGATAAATTAGAAATTGCTTGATTTAGTTGGCAATTGATCACAAGTCCTCGGGAAATGATACTCTACTCACTCTTTATTACTTAGTTGATCGCGTATACTTGCGTGCGTGATTTAGGGAAACACTCACTCCTCGGGTTGTTGTTATCAACCCTTGGTGCTGTTTGGTTTACGGGAGCACCGAGAGGAACCAGACCTCTTCCATCGCGTTGTTGGAAGCACCCAACAACGCTTGCTTCAACTCTGTCATGACCTGATCTTGTAGCGAGAGATGGCCCATAATAGCCTTTTGTTGCTCCCTTATGATTCTCATTGTTTCCACAACGTGCTCGTCTTCATCATCATCAGGAGTTGCTTCTCGAATGTGTTGTAGATATTTCCCACCATGGACCGGCGTGGCTATGTCTACCTCGTTGCGGATATCACTAATCTAATCTTCGTGTCGAGGCCTATTTCCTTATGGCTCAACGTTGTGTGTAGTGTTAACATCGTTATGTGCCATGTTCTTACGATTTTTTCTATGAAACAAAGAATTAAACAGGTTAGTAATAGATACAACTATCAACTCAATTACACAACTGTCTAAGCCCCACGGTAGGCGCCAAACTATTTACCCGTAAAACGGTATAGTTGAATTTATGACGTGATTTATGGACAAGAGAATAGATTTGATCTTAAAATGATAAATAACTAAATAAAATGGAAGACTTAACGTTGAAAAAGATATAAGACAGTAATTAGCTTGGTCCAGGGAGCAGAGCTTCCGAAGGCAGCAATATGAATATCAATGAACAAGAAATGAAATGTTATTGAGCTTTTGAATAATATATAGCATAAGTTTGTCAGAAAATTCGTGTCCTTACAATGGCTGTTGAAATCACTACATATAGTTACACATAGGGAACAAGGTCGTAGGATCAACCCCCTCTCAAATGACAATTATGGGGGCCATTGAAGAATGTATAACGAGAGGTTATGAAGGCCAAAATTCTCTATAACGGACTGTGTATTTAATACTGCATAATATTCTTCATTGAATGATATCGGGTGACAGGCATTCGTTTCTCTTCATTAGCAATATTCCCTTCGGGGGCTTCCCGGTGCCACCAAAGGTGCTGCCCCCGGTCTTGGTTTCCACCTGTCTCGCTTTTCGTTTGTCTCCGGTTCCACGTGTTGCTCTATTATACGAGGATTTAATACGAAACAATTTTACCCTATCCAGTACAATTTTAATCTGTAGAGGTATTGAGACTCTGGGAGTCGGTCATTCTTGATAACCAAATTAAGTACTTCTGGACTGTTTTGCTTTGTGGCTGAGGCTACGTGTTTAGATATACTTTACAGGGACTACGGATATGAAAATGTGCATATCTTGTACTAGAAGCTGAAAATTCCATTATAATACATCAGAACAAATAAATAAATCTTTGATTTACTATGTTGTGTAATTAATAAACTATGTGAATAACATATTGTAGCAATTACACAACCTATAGTAATATTCGATGGTGTCAGAAAACATACTAAGGGTGGGGTGGGGGGGGGGGGGGCGGGGGGACGAAACTCAACCAGTCATCACAGAAGCCAGCCAAAAGGTAAATGTATGACATGTTGCATTCAAATGGGTGTTCATTTATTCCTAAGTGAGAAAACTTTCAAAATTCATTGTCTTGAATCATACTGAAAACTTTTGTGACGTGAATTTATCGTTTATTAGAAAAGAATTCTACGGCAGGAAGGTAATAGGTCAAAACTCGTACACATGCAGTACTAAATGTTTATATAATGATTAACATGTTATATTTCTTAACGAAAGCAAAACAATCATGAGTAGAAAATCAATGCATTGTGTTACTCATGGTGTGAATGGAAATATGGGGAAAAAGAGTATCCGACCAGTCGTTTTGAGCATTCGCATTCTGTTCAGCTAATTAAAGTCTTGAGTAGCTTCATATGATGTATTCTAACTTGTGTGAATCGTCAGTTTTGGTTTTCAGGTATTTCGGAATTAGTTTGGAAGAATGAATTTCATGTTTGAAGCATTAAGTTGGAAGAGTTGACCAAGTTTGTGCTTGGGTATTTGACCTCGGATCGGAGTTTTGATGATTTCGTTAGGTCCGGATAAGTGATTTTGGACTTGGGCATATGCCTGGAATTTCATTTAGATATTTCTAGAAGGTTTCGGCAATAATCGGCGAAAGTTGGAAATTTGAAGGTTTGGAATGCTCATAAATTTGATCGAGAGTTGTCTTTGATGATATCGGGTTCGGATTGTGGTTCCGAAAATTTTAGTAGCTTCGTTATGTCATTTGAGACTTGTACGCAAAATTTGAGTTCATTTCGAGTTGAATTGATATGGTTCGGCACGAGTTTTGGAAATCGAAAGACTTAAAAATTTCTAAGTTTGAATTGTAGTACGATTCATCATTTCGATATTGTTATATGTGGTATGAGGCATCGAGTACGTCCGTAATATGTTTTGAGACTTGTTGGTATGTTCAGACGGGGTTCCGTGGGGCTCGGATGAGTTTACGGGTAGTTTTGGACCATTTCTAGGCCATTTTTAATTGTTGGATTTTGGCTACATCAGTGTGCAACGCGATCGCGGACATTGGGTCGCATTCGCGAAGAGCAAAATGGGAAAAAGGGGCCTATGAATCGCGTTCGCGAAGAAGAAATTTCTGCTGCACAAGGCTGACTTTGGAAGCTTATATCTTGCAATCAATAAGGAATTTAGAGATGATCCAAAAATAAAAGTTGTAGCCCTTGGTGTCTAGTTTTCAGAAAATTAAAGCATTTGTCATTTGGAATTTTTATAAGACATCATGACCATTAAATTAGAGGTTGTCTGGAAGAGTTGGGCAAGCTTGTTGGAAATTGTTCATCACGATCGCAGGGGAATGTTCGCGATCGCGGAGGGTAAAAATTGAGCTTGAAATTTTTTTTGAACCGCGATCGGAATATTGGGGACCGCAATAGCGAAGAGGAACACCTGACAGTGCATTTAAACATCAAATTTTGGGGGTTTCAGCCATTTTAACGTATTTGAAAGTTATCACACAATCACTTGAAAAAATCTTTTTTTGGTCCAACTAGTATCTATTAGGTTCCACAGTAGATCCAGTCATTACTATAAAAGCTATTGGACATCAATGGTATCGGAGTGCGCCCATGGGGTTGGGGGCCGCTCTCTTCCTTCTGATTACGACAAATTTTTGTTCAACAAGTGAGTATCTTGTCTTTTCTTGCTGGGGCGATCATATATCCATATTTTGATAGCTTCCGATTTCATATAGTCCTGGACTGTAGTAAAAACTGGTGTTGAATAGTAGACATGCTGGAAAAACTCGTCGATGCCATCAAGTATCTTGCAGACGTGGACGAGTTGCCCGTTATGGAGCTCGGATTGAGGCGATTTTTTAGGCGATTTTCACCATATGGATTGGGATAAGTTGTAACGACCCGACTGGTTGTTTTGAGCTCTAATGCGTCGTTCGGTGGTTTGAGGCCTTGAGAAACTTAACTTCAGGTATTATGACTTGTTCATGTGATCGGAATTGAATTTCGGGAAGTTCAGAGTTGATTTAGAAAGAAAATTCTAATTTCGGAAGCTTTAAGTTGGAGGAATTGACTAAGGTTTGACTATTGAGTAAACGATCTCGGAATCAGAATTTGAAGGTTCCAACATGTTCGTATGATGATTTTTAACTTGGGCATATGTTCGGATCACGTTTTGGATGACCCGGGAGTGTTTCAGCGCCTATTGTGGAAAGTTAGCATTTGGGAAGAATTTCATAAATTTGGGTTGAAGTATATTTTAATGTTATCGATGTCCGTATGGAATTCCGAGCCTGGGAGTAGCTTCGTATGGTGATTTTGGTCTTAGGAGCGCGTCCGGATGTGGATTTGGAGATCCGTAGATCATTTTGCGGTCATTTAGCGAAAGTTGGAAATTGGAGGTTTTTGGAATTTGACCAGTAGTGGTCTTTCTGATATCGGGGTCAGATTCCGATTCCGGAAGTTGGAGTAGGTCCGTAATGTCAAATGTGACTTCTGTGCAAAATATGACGTCAATCAAAGGTGATTTGATAGGCTTCTGCATCGGATGTGGAAGTTAGAAGTTTAATAGTTCATTAGGCTTGAATGTATACGCAATTCGTATTTTTGATGTTATTTGGTATAATTTTAGGCCTTGAGCAGGTCCGTGTTATGCTATAGAGTGGGTCGGTGTGATTGGACGGGATCCTGGGGCCTCTGGTGTGTTTCAGATGTGTTTGGGTTGTATCGCGCTCTTATTTAATGTTTCAACGTCGTTTCCTTGGACATAAAGGGTACCATATTGAACAAACGACCTTTGATTTATGATTGGATTGAACTATTAGATCTGTTATTGTAATTACGGAGTCATAGCAACAAGAATCACCGAATTCTGATGTCGTATGAGAGAGTTATGCCCATTTCCGTGTCGGAAAAAATTGCTTGTTTCTGATGCGGACTTTGTTCCTCGCAAACGTAAGGGAGGTCCCGTGAATGCGAAGAAGGAAGTTTGGGTTGACCAGTCAACTCGAATAATTGCTATTCTCTAATGCGAAGGTTTTCGCACGAACGTGAAGAAGAAAAATCGCCTGGACAATGTTTTAAACCGAGAATTTTAGTATTTTGGGCATATCTTGAGTTCTAGAACTCCGTTTGAGGTGATTTTTGCGGTGTTGTTCTCGTCTCAACAAGGGAGTAAATATCTGACCTTTATTTTGATGTTTTTCCACGATTATTTCCATTGGTTGTTATTTTTATCCGTATTTGGATTGTAGAAATTGAGATTTTGAGCCCCAAATTTGAGAAATGGTAAATCCTTGATTTGAGGGTCGATTCATGGACGGAATTGGATGATTTTCTGGATATAGAACTTATGAGTTATGAGTAATATTTACTTTCAATAATTTTTGAAATCAGGGCATGTGGGCCCGAGGGTTGATTTTATTGACTTTTCGAGCGGTGTTGGAATTGTTATAAATTGATTTATTATGAGTATTAGAGTATATTTTTATTGTTTGCAAATTGCTTGACTAGTTTTGGAGCGACGGACACTGGTTTAAGGTGTTAGAGTGGTGTTGAAGCCGGTAATGAAACTTCGGAGCGAGGTAAGTCTCCTGTCTAACTTTGTGAGGGGGAAACTACCCTCTAAGTGTTGTAATTGATATGTGTTGTTGCGGGGGCTACGTACGCACGAGGTGACGAGAATCCGTACGTAGCTACATTCATGTTATTTTCTGGGTAGATTCAGATTCACGCCATGCTATAACTGTACTATTTGGGTTATCTCTTGCTTATTAAATTCTTTTACTTCGCATTCTACTTGAGACTAGACAGATGTAGAGTGATAGACTTGCTACTGTAGAGATTTGACGAGTTTTATGATGAGCCGCTAAATAATTGTACTCCTCTTACGAATTTCTCCCGTGTTATGCGTTCTCATCGAAAGGTTTCCTCAAAGATCCTTATAACTCACATGTTCCTTCGTGAGTGAGGTCAAGGACTCATCAATGCTTCTTATTCTAATAGGATCAGGCTGTTCGCCTCGGCAGGATGAATACATCTATGGTTTGTGCCGTTCGACCTTCGACAATGCACAAATTATGATAGGATCGGGCCATTCACCTCAGCAAGATTATGCTCTCATGGGAGCGGTTCGTTCGCCTCGGCAGTATAATAGTATCTATGATTCGTGCCGTTTGACGCCTCGACATTTCTATAAAATACTCTCATGGAAATCGTGCGTAATATCTTACAAGAAGTCAGTGTATCTATGAGTCTTCCTGATTTGAATTATGACAACCTATCTGGTGAGGTCCATTATATATATATGCTCCGGTTGAAGAGATAATTGTTAACTTAGAGCTTGAGTCTTTTGTAGAGAGGAGGACCGTATCACGTATTTACACTTGTTTAATTCGTTTATTTACTCTGTCTCATATCTATTTACTTTTTACTGTATCTGTCTTATTGGACCACTAGTAAATGTTGATATCGACCCCTCGTCACTACTTCTCTAGGGTTAGGCTAGATACTTACTGGGTACGCATTGATTTACGTACTCATACTACACTTGCTGCATATTTTTGTGTAGGTACATATATGTCTGGTAATCTTTTGGGCGTAGAAGCGCAGCTATTACGGGGACTTACCGTGAGTTGCATTTCATGTTATGATCTGCAGCCTGTACAGTCTCCATCAGAGTTATTTGTATTCTCCTGTCTAATTTGTATCTCAAACAGATGTTGTATTTTATTTTATATCCTAGTTGATGCTCATGCACTTGTGACACGAGGTTTTGGGGTGCTTATGGGTTTTTCTTTATTGTAGTTATGAAAACATTATCACTAACCCTATAAATTATATTTCTTATGATTTCAAAAATACTAAAATGAGTAATTAAGTTAAACATTCACTGTTTGCTTGCCTGACGACGATGTTAGGCGCCATCACGACCTCTAGTGAATTTTGGGTCGTGATAGCTTGATATCAGAACGTTAGGTTCATTTAGGTCTCACGAGTCACGAGCAAGTCTAGTAGAGTCTTGCGGATCGGCACGGAGACGTCTGTACTTATCTTCGAGAGGCTACAGGATTGTTAGGAGCATTTCCTTTCTTGATTCTTCATCGTGCGGTTTGATTCCTTTGAGGCTTATGCCTTTATATCCTTGTGAGCACGTGATTTTTGCCCTGTGCGAAATACGCCTAAAAATTAAAGAAATAGATTTTCCCAATTGTTTGTAATTTTATAGGATTTTTGTAGGATTTTTTTATTAATTTTTTGCATTTCTGTGCATGTTTACTTTTAATAAAATCATAAAAAATACCAAAAAATACCATGCATTGCATATTAGGTTTTTGTGTTCGTATTTTAGGATTAATTTGGTTAATTAATTGTTATTGAAAATGAAAATCACAAAAAAATGACTCATTTTTATATTCTTAGCTTTTGAGTTTAGATTATTAATTTTTCTCTTTTAATTTAGGAGCAACAATTTTTTATAAATATTATAGTTAGACAATAGCTTAATTTTACAATTTAAATTAATTTAGGTTTTAAGTAATTAAAAAAGGAAAAGAAAACAAAAGGCCAAAGAAAGAGGAAACTAGAAAATGGCTGGTTTAAACTTGATTGGGCCAAAATTAACCCTGAGCCCAAATCCCTACTCAAATCCGCCCCAAACCGAGGCCCAAACCTAGCCTACCCGGTCCAGCCCTCCCCCCCACTTAACCGAACGACACCGTTTCGTGACCATTAAATCCCATCCGTTGATCTCTTTTGATCGAACGGATGGGAACTAGCCTTGGTTTTCGTATATTACTGTCCAAACGCCCCCCTCCCNTTACTGTCCAAACGCCCCCCATACCCTTCTGACCCCGCTCATTCTCATCTTCTCTAACCAAACCCTAGAGACCAGCCGCCTCCAAACCCTCCACCGCCTCCTCCGTCGACCACCAACCGGAAATCACCTCACGGCAGTTCCGGTGCTCCAAACTTGCCCAAATTGATACCATGCATCCCCCATCCCCTCCTCTTTCTAAATCCATCACCAGTTCCCTTTAAATCAACACCCAAACTTGTCAATTTTAGATTCGAGACCAAACCCTAGTTTATCCAAATCCTTCCAAACTCGTCCAACTTCACACCCTATAATCACCACGCCCCCCTAAACTCAAATTCCCCAACAACTTCTCCAAATAACCCCTTGAACTCGCTGAATCACAGACCCAAAAAATTCTAACCTAGTTCCTGCAGTTTTGAGCTTTCTAATGGATTTTCTTTTTTCGTTTTGTCTTGGAGACTTGCCCAAGCAAACTACTCTTGACCAGAGTAGTCGTTTGGGTCAGTTTCAACCCATCTCGAAGTACCCTGTGCCTGGCCAAGGTCGTCGCCTCCTTTGTTCGATTGGGTCATTTCAGTCATTGGCTCTATCCGGTAAAACCAGTGCCCTGCCTCTTCCTTTTTGGTTTTCGTTCTGTGTCTATTTCCTGATTTTTCTTGTAATTCTAAGTGTTTACTTTTCTGAATTTATTTGGGTGTTTATTTATTCCAATTTGTTGTTATTATCCACTTGTTTAAATTAATTGGGTTTTATTCATTTCATTGTTTACTTGCTTAGATTAGTTTAGATTCTTGGTTATTAAGGTTAGATTTATCATGATTTTTCTTTTCTTATTCTGGTTCTTCTTATCTTTCTGTTTCTTTTATATTCTGGTGTTTTAATTGCATGCTTTAGACTTTAGGATTTTGTGATTCAGTTCGATTTAAATGATCAGTATCCGTTCATCTTTCATTGTTTGTCTCTTAGAGTTTAAGTCGATCTGCAAAATATTTTGTTGTTGATTTGTTTACTGATATTGACCCGTTTGCCTTTGTTTGCCTCGGTTTGTAAATAGGTAAGAACTCCTAGGGTCTTAATTGAACAAAGAAAAAACTTGAGGGATTTATTTGAAGGGTGGGTAAACTTAATAGGGTAAAAGAACATACTGGATGGTTCTAGAATAAGGGGCAGCTGGCCTCATTTGGTTAGCATATCATGCATAAACCAATAAGGGATAGCCAGCTGTCCAAATTGGTTAAAAAGATGCCTTGTGGCTGAAGGAATAATTCCTTTTTCCATCAGCACATGGCACCCTTTAGGGGCTATATATAGACCTTTCCTTCACTCCTAAAAGGAGATCCTGGACCCTAAAAAAAGAACTAAAGTTTCTGCATTACATCATTGAAAATTGGCTCGAATTGTTTTTTTTTTCTGATTTTTCTTCTAGTAAAAACTTGAAAAGCTTGCATGGGATTTCTGATTTTCTGGGTTTAAAGATGGTTTAAAGAAGCTTAATATTGCTGTTAATTTGCTGCTTTGCTCACGCTTCTGTTGTTGCTGAGATCCTCACATTTTTGTTTTGCCTTTGGTATCTAGGTACACTCATGAATTACTCAAAGGCAAACGAAGATGTACAGCCTGTTCCACTTGTTTTTTATAATAAGTGAATGTTAATGTTATAATTCTCATATGAATGTTAGTTACAATTTATTTGGTTGGCATTATGTTTTGTGTAAATATTCTGAAATCTGGACATTTTAGGTTGCTACTAGCTATTTGTATGAATTTTCAAGCATAGTTTGATTGTTCCATGTGCTGCCTGATAATCTCGAGACTGTTTAAAAGTTGTAATAGCATTTATTCTTTATTAGGAGTTTGCTGGATTTTGAGAGTATTTTGTATAATAATGGCTCATAATTAATTGATTAACCATGTTTGCAGCCAGGATTTTAATTTCAGTAACTTTTCTTTTTTTAATTGAAATTGGTTCAAACTCCATTTTCTAAGCATAGTATGTCATGGTATTTAATTTAATTGATTTAGCTAGTGTAAATGTCTCATACACTGATTCAACATGATAATCTTTTAGAATTTAGTGTTGTATGTTGCTGGATGCAGCGGTATGATTAGTAAATATGTTAAAGAGACTTGGTATATTCAAGGCTTTCATTTTGGGGCTTATATCAGCCTAAATGATACGATGTGGGCGAGACCAGACCTGACGGGGTCTGGGATCCGTTTTGGGATTTTGCTTTTGGGTTTGGTTTTAAGCCCAACTCCCATTAGTCCCCATTTATTTTGGACGTTTTGTTTACAGTAGCTTGGGCCTGTAATTGGCCTGTTTTTCCCCAAATAATTAGAGACCCAGTACATGCACCCCAAACGTTTTTTACAACTAATAGTTGCTTATTAAGCTCAAATCATTTTGTTAAATAAGAACATCCTTACACCGCTTTAATTAAGTATAATTATTTAAAAATAAGTTGAGGTGTGCCATCCTATCACATAGTCTATGACCCTCACATCAATATCTTAACTAATGTAGAAGAACACCTTGAATTCTCGTAGTTTGCTTTAGGTACGTTAAGTAAATAAAGTGTCATAGCTACGGGTACGGTTCCCGTGATGTAGTTGTGATACGTAATTCCCAAATCCGGATGTACATTTCATGTGACCCGACTTCAATTTCTAATAATATTAAATAAAATAAACATGTCGTGAACCACGGGTGCATTTCAAGTAGCATGGTTTACAATGTGTTATCAAAAACAAACAAGTGTATGACGACCTTGAATTTTCCTAAAAACATTGAAAGCGGTTAAAAGGAATAAAAATGCACAATAGGCATAAAATATGTAATTAATCAGATAATTAGGCCAATAATAATAGTTGAGCGACCGTGCTAAAACCACGGAACCCGGGTATGCATAACACCTTCTCCCGGGTTAACAGAATTCCTTACCTGGATTTTTATGTTTCGCGAACTGTAAAACAGAGTCAAACTTCCTCGATTCGGGATTTTAAACCGGTGACTTGGGAGACCATAAATTATCCCAAGTGGCGACTCTGAATTTGATATAACTAATCCCGTTTCTGTTATTGTCACTTTAATTGGAAAAACTCTCCTATACCTATTTCAGGGTAGAAAAAGGAGGTGTGACAGCTTTGGCGACTCTGCTGGGGATGAGGGCCCGGAACTTCTCGTTCAGGGTTCAGAATTCGAGCTTAGAATATCTGTTATAGTTGGCTTTTCTTTGTTATCTGATTTTTACGTGTTTGAGCCTAATGTGCTAAATGTTGCTTTTTACCGCTTAGATATTGCTTGAATTATATATAAACTGTTACGAAACCCTATTCTCTCTGAGTCTTCTAAATCATCTGGGAAGTGTGCAATTCGTGTGACTTCTCTTTTGTTAGAGTCATATCTCAATTTTAGAACGAGGTTCGGACAAGTTGCAAAGCTGGTGAAGCTTCTGTATTCCCGGTACGCTGCCCCCCTCGGCTCGAGCTGTCCACTCGGGTAAGCCAGGTCTAGAACAATACCCCAGGTTTAAACCTAGAATAACATAACCTCATGCCGAATCCCCAGTAGGAACACTTGTTTGCATCACGTGCATTGGACTTAGGGGACTCGACACAGGGGTTGGGTCCGTCTAGGAGAGGTGTACCCAAAATGAAAGACCATCCTAATGCATTCTACGTGCTACTTGTACATTTATTTGATTTGGATTGCATGTTGAATTGTTTCTAGAATGGGGAAGAAAAAGTGAGAAAAATCAAATCGAGGTAGGAGAGAGGAAATTACTCGCCTTTGAAAAACCTGGTGTCTTAAACATCCCGAAACTCTGCCGAAATTTCTGGAAAAAAAAAACAAAAAAAAGGGGGAAAAGCTATTTCAAAGTGTTTATATTTTTCTATTGCGTCAAAACTGACCGAACTACGCGGGTTTGATTCTCACCGGACGTGGGATACATAGGCAACCCTCATCGGGTCCAGCCCCGTTTTTGCCAAAAAAAAAACCATAAAACATGAAATGTTGTTTTTTTGTGTGTCACAAATAAAGTTAGGCGGTGTCGTTTTTGTCGAAATAGCCGGAAATGTCCCGACAGGGTGTCGGAAGGCTGTTTTTGCAAGAATAGCCACCTATGGTCTTTTTTAAAATTTTTTGGCCAATTAGCGAACACAACCCTAAGATCTTCCTTCATGAAATGCTGAAGGGCCGTATTTGCAAAAGTTGTTTCATTTTGAACAACTTGTTTGAGTTGCAATTTTACAAAAATAATAACCTTCTTTTGGGATCAAAATAAATCAGGTTTTTATTTTTTTTAAACCAATCACTTTAAATAAATGTGCAGGATGAGCACTATCGAAAATGAATCTTTCAATTTTGTAGAGACAATCCCGATAGACTCCATCTGTGGTGCAATGATCTTGGGGAAGTCAGCAGGGGTGATGCGATAAAGGTCTTAAGCGGGCTCACCGGTTTGTTGAAGATTAAACCAAGGATTGATATAATTGAAGCATTGATACCGTTTTGGGACCCAATCCAAAATGGATTCCATTTCTCTGATTTTGAGTTGACCCCTACACTTGAGAAGATTGCAGGCTATGCTGGTGTTAGCGGAGATCTCAGGTGCCGATATCCAGTGGCACCAAGTTCTGTAACCCCTCATAAGTTTTTGGACCTCCCGAGTATTAGCCGAGAAGTCAAAGATGGGAACTTGACTGAAGGATTCTGCACATTCCACTTCCTATACTGCCGTTATGGGGACCCCCACGGTTTTGAGGCTCCGGATACCGGTTTAAGTCATCGTGGGAATAAAGGAAAATGGGAGCACGCCGAGGATTGGCCTTCATTGTGGCATTCTTAGGCACTTTAGTCTGCCCAAGGAGTGATGGACACGTAGAGTTGGGGCTCACACGAGTAGCTGACTTCATGATCAAAAGGGCCGATGGCACTATTGTACCAACGATCCTAGCAGAAATTTATCGAGCACTAACTGTTTGTCGAGCAGGGGTGAATTTTTTTTGAGGGTTGCAACATGCTTTTACAACTCTGGATGGAAGAACACCTTTGCCATTGTCCGGGGTACATGAACTATGGTCTGACTGGTCTTAGCTGCATTGAAGAACACGAAAACCGGGTGGATGGTCATGAGTTTCCAGAGGGTACAGAGGCATGGTTCGCATATCTGAGTTCTCTGACTACAAGAAGAATTGAGTGGACATTCCGATGGCTCCCGGTCGACGAAGTTATCTATATGTTGGCAGGGGTGTGCTTTCTTTTATTAATGGGTCTTTGGAGTATTCAACCGTATGCTCCACAGAGGGTTCTACGCCAGCTGGGCAGGTACCATACTGTCCCTCATGATGAAGATTTGAGTCGACAAGTCATTGAACTAGGTCCAAAAGCTGCATTCCTGTCACGACCCCAAACCTGGTCGTGATGGCGCCCAACACAATTGCTAGGCAAGCCTGACCACAGTCGTTCCCAAATCAACCGTAAACCTCAAAACCGACAATTTAACGAGAACAAAATAGTTTTAGAATAATAATCCAATATTTATCGAGAGTAATACTAAGAAATACGAAGTCTGATAAATACACTCCCAAAAGATCTGGGGTCACGAGTCTAGAGCCTCTAAAACAAACTGAATAATAATAACTGAACGAAAATACTCAAGTCTGGAAATGTATATAGGAATAAAAACTTAAATAGGAAGAGTAGTCAGGTCCTGCGAACGTCAAGCAGCTACCTCAACAACTCTGATAAGCTCTGGAAAACAAAGACTGCTCAGCTAAGCCTCCGGTGCACCTGAATCTGCACACAAGATGCAGGGAGTAGGGGTGATTACTACCGACTCAGTGAGTAATAAGCATATAAAATGTCTGAAGATAAGAAATCCACGAAATACCACAAAGAAAAGCTAACACTAACAGTCCTACACCTTACTACGAACCTACAGCAAACAACTTCAAATATAACAGTCAAGTAAAAATGTAAAGATGCAATGCAATGCACATGAACACGCTGTGGCGTACAGCCCGATCCATTTAACGTCGACGGCGCTTACTAGGGGTGTGTACAGACTCCGGAGGGGCTCTTTCAGCCCAAGCGCAATATAATCATATCATTCGCTGCGGCGTGCAGCCCGATCCATACTCAGTCCACAATATGCATACGAGTCACATAACAGATCCAATTAATTTTCCAATTTCCAATTTATTAAGAAGAATATACTTTAGATATTTAACTTCAGGAAAAGTGACTTAGCGTTTCATAACAGTGATTAAACACAGGACTGAGATCAATGATTATACAAAGCATGCTATCACAATGACATTCATCCTCTAAGGATGCTACAGATCGGCACAAGGCCCCAAACACGGCAATAAGCCCAGATATATTCGATACAGGGTGCGTATCAGTCGCCAATATAGAAATATTCTTGTTCGGGATGGACAAAGTCTCAATACCCAGTCATAACTAATCCCGCACCTGCCATGGGGTGCGAGTCACGCCCTACAATAGCGTCACAATGTGATAAGCCGGGGTTTCAAACCCTCAGGCCATCATATACACCAACTACTCACCTCTAACCGGCCGTAGAATGGTCCGCAATGCCTTTTCCTTTCGTATCGACCACCTCGCGCGTCGAATCTAGTGAAAATCACAACGAATACATAAATATGGGGTAAAGAAACATAACCCAATCAAAAATACTCGAAAAGTACTAAAATTCACGAAGTTGGTAAAACCCGAGCCCCGGGCCCACTTCTCAAAAAATTCCGAAAATCACATCAACGGATTCCTCGTCTCGCCACGAGTCCGTACATATAAAGTTCATCAAAATCGGAGTTCGTTTGACCTTCCAAATTCCACTTTTTCATCCTATTTTTCTCAAGCCCTAACTTAACCCATTTGATGAATTTTCCACCATATTCATGTAATTTCTACCATAAACTCGAATATTTAGGCTAAGGAACTTACCTCCAAGTGATTCTCAGTCAAAACCCTCGAATTTCCTTGTCCAAAGCTCTTAAGAACGTCAACAATGGAGGAAAAATATGAAAGGGTCGCGGATGAAATATTATTTTAAAACCCTTCTGTCCAGGTATTTTACTCTATGCGAACGCGATGGTCCTCCCGCGTTCGCGATGACCAAATCACCACTCTGCCAAAAATGCCCTTCGCGAACGCGGCTTCATCCACGCGAACGCGAAGGCCTGGGTCCTTCACTTACGCGAACGCGATCGCTTATACGCGAACGCGATGCACCAGGCCATCAACCCTACGCGAACGCAAGCCTGCCTTCGCGAACGCGAAGGCCAAAATAGGCCTGAACTGCTGCTGCATTTTCTGCTGCAAATTTCACAGTTTAAACTCCCCGTTAGCTATCCGAAATTACCCCGAGGCCCTCGGGACCTCAACCAAATGCACAGATATGTTCTATTACTTCATTCAAACTTGCTCGTAACATAAAAACACTATCATAAACACCAAAATCATCGAATTCCCACGGATTCAAGCCTAAGTTAAACTAAAACTTCCGAAACTTGCATTTGATCTAAAACCCGACCTAAACACCTCCGAATGATCTGAAACTTTGCACGCATATCCAAAATCACCTAACGGAGCTACTGCAACTCTCGGAATTCCATTCCGACCCTCGGGTCAAAATCTCACCTACCATCCGGAATTCGCCAAAATCCAACCTTAGCCAATTCAAGCCTAATTCTACACCGGACCTCCAAATTCAATTCCGATTGCGCTCCTAAGTCACAAATCATCCCAAAGAGAGAGATACATGCCCGTCCTTTCTGCGTTCTTTGCCAATTTGGCACGGGCTTTGCCAGTTCCTTTTTGGGTTCTTCCAAATCGGCCCCATAATCGCACACTATTTCGCCGAAAGACTGTTTATATGTTTTTATCTGCTGCGCTCTCTGATCGGGTTTTCAGCAGCTATCTTCATCCTTTGAATCTGGGATCGGAGGGCTTCATTTTCTCGGGCAAGCTTCTTCTTCTCACCTTCATCCGGCAGCGGTTTGCACACTATTATCAAATTTAAGATCTCTGATTTGCCCCTCTTAATTTGCTTATCGTAACCTTGGAGCTTTTCTCCTTTTGCTAACCAATCCCATTGTTCTTGTGATCCATCATGAACTGTTGTACGTGGGGCCTTTTGGTAGACGTTCAGGCTCTCGATGGACTTGAATCCTTTACCATACCAAGCCATGTAACTAGGGCTCCTACCTCACCCTTGGACAAATCCCGCACTCGAGTCTGTGGATCCAAGAACACTACACTGATGCAAATCTGCGAAATTTTTTCTTTCGGAATTGTAACGACCCGACCCGACCCGTCGTTACGGGAGTTTACCGCCTCGTTTTCCCCCGTTTTATGCTTCTATAGTGTTTCATTATATGTGGTTGGAGATTGAAAATAATCGGATAGAGTTCGGCTTAATGAGACAATAAGTCTCTTTATGAGAAGGTTAGTTTGGAAAAGTCAACCGAATGTTGACTTATGAGTTAGAAGGCTCGGAATGGATTTCGATGCCTCGACTAGTTTTGGGGATGAT
>NC_031989.1:49500540-49507714 GCF_001879085.1 Nicotiana attenuata
ATTAGCCCTAAGATTCTTTGATTTTTGCACTTGCGCTTTAAGATCACACGCACTCCCTAGACAGCTCTCCTTCTCATTGTTAATTATCTCAGACTCATCGATGAAGTCTAGCAATAAGTTCAGAACAAGTTTCTTAGATAGAAATTTAATCTTTGTCTTTGAGATGAAGCACACTTACCTCTTGTTTTCATTATCTGATTCCGTGGCCATAAGTGCTTGTTCAGTCTCCAGCTTCATCTTCTGAATCCTCATATGATGTCTATCCCTACAGCAAGCAACCATAGCCTTGTTGATCCTTTGTTCCTTTGGGTTGGACCTTGATTCCTTCTTCCTGTTCCTTCATTCAGCCCATTATCCTTTTCCATTCAATTTTCCACTGAGGACAGTTCTTGCATTCATGCGATCAGTCTTGCCACATTTGTGTAGCAAAACCCTCTTTAGTCGTTTCTTACGGATCCTTGTTTGTTGAAGTTGTACTTCTTGAAGAACCTTCCTCTCATAGGTACTTTGAATCCCTAGTGATCATGGCCATTCACTCAATCGCTCGCAGATGCTGCACCTTTCAGCTATCTGAGAGCCAGACTTCCTTTTCATCCTCTTCTCCCTTTAGAGTGATAGAAAATAGCTGAGTTGAAGAACCAGGTTCTTGAACTTGACACCAGTGTCCTAGAACTTAGGTCTGAAAATCTAAAACTGAAATTAGGAACAGGTAAAAAGAAAGCTGATCACACACATCTCCCCTTAGAAGAAAACCTAGGAAAAATGAAGGATGAGTTGTACAGGAAAGATGAGCAGATAAGAGTCTTAAAAGAAGACCTAGGGAAGGTAAAGCATGACTAGACAGAACTTGCAAATGGAATAAGGCTTCTGATGCACTATCCTGGCTACAAGAACATCACAGTAGCAACAAGAGAGGACTTGGTTATGGGGCCCAAGGACCTAAGTGGGACCCCAAAAGCAAGTACCTCACTCTTCCTGAAAAATAATTTGCACACACTGCGGCAAGACTGGTCATTACAAAAATGAATGTAATGCAAAAGAAAAGGTCAATCAAAAGAACAAAACCTTTGGTCAAGAGAAAAATAGGCTGCCTGGGTGGGCTAAAAGGAATTTGATTTACCTCTTTGCCTATAAAAAGGGACCCAAACTAGTTTGGGTTCCTAAGACTAACCCCTGATTTCTTTTTGCATGTCCAAGTGAAGGGAAGTAGCCAAATATGGTACATGGATAGCCAAATATGGTACATGGATAGTGGCTGCTCAAAACATATGACTGGAAGCAAGAACCAGTTCCTTTCACTTGAGGACTTAAAATGAGGTAATGTCTCCTTTGGAAATGGAAAGAAAGGTGAGATCATTGGGGTTGGAAAGGTAGGTAAGACAGACTCACATTCCATTGAGAATGTCTACTTGATAGATGGCTTGAAATATAGCCTAATCAGTGTATCACAACTGTGTGACAGAGGTAACCTTGTAGCATTTACCTCTACCAAATGCTTTGTGATTAATCTTACCACTGACAAGATTGTTTTGCAGGGAAAAAGAGTTAACAATATTTACATTGTAGATTTATCCACTCTTTCAGAAAATGAACTCACTTGCTTGAGTGTGTTGGACAATGATCCCCTCCTGTGGCACAAGAGACATGGTCATGCAAGTCTGAATCAACTCAACAAATTAGTCTCCAAGGACTTGGTAATAGGGTTACCTAACATCAAGTTCAAGTAAGAAAAAGTTTGTGAGGCCTGTGCAAGGGGGAAGCAGGTAAGATTATCCTTTAAAAGAAAGAAAATGGCAAGCACAACCAGGACGTTGGAACTGGTTCATATGGATCTGTGTGGTCCAATGAGAACATTGAGCAGAGGTGGTAAGAAATATGTGATGGTACTTGTTGATGATTATTCTAGGTTTACCTGGGTACTATTCTTAACATCTAAGGATGAAGCATTTGACATGTTTACTGCCTTTGTTAGAAAAACTCAGAAACAACTAGGTAATCAACTTGCATCAATCAGGTCTGATCATGGAACTGAATTTGAAAATGCTAAGTTTGCTGAATTTTGTGATGAGCTTGGTATAGATCATAATTTCTCTGCCCCTAGGACTCCTCAACAAAATGTAGTAGTTGAAAGAAAGAACATGACTCTTGAAGATATCTAGGACTATGCTTCTTTCTAGTAAACTGCCTCATAGCTTCTGGGCAGAGGCTGTAAATACTGCATGTTATATCATTAATAGATGCATGACTAGACCTCTTGTAGAGAAGACTCCCTATGAGTTACTTAAAAGGAGAAAACCAAATATATCCCATCTTAGGGCATTTGGATGCAAGTACTTTGTGCACAATAATGGAAAGGACTCCCTAGGTAAGTTTGATCCCAGAAGTGATAAGGGAGTATTCTTGGGATATTCTTCACATAGCAAAGCTTATAAAGTGTTCAATAAAAGAACTTTGTGTGTAGAAGAAAGTGTGCATGTAGTTTTTGATGAAACTAACATTCTTTCTGAGAGACAGGAACATGAAGATGAAGCTAATGGTCTAGTAAAAGATTTGAGTGAAGTCTCAGCTCGAGCTAAAGTTGCACCAAAAGAAAGAACAGGTGATGGAATAGGTTCTTCCATCCAGGGCAACCTGACAGGGGGAACTAAACAAAGAGGAACTAAAACCAATCCCCTAAAGGAACCTGTTCATGACCCTGTTCCTCTAGCAACAGAGCATGGGAGAAAATCAAGCAAAAATCAGTTGGTTGTGAAACCTCACAAGTATTAAAGTTCTCATCCCATTGAGAACATAATCACTGATCCAACCTCTGGAGATAAAACTAGATCACAATCAAAGAATCTATGTGTTTTTGATGCTTTCCTATATCTTATTGAACCTAAAAATGTTGTTGAGGCTTTGCAGGATGCAGATTGGGTAAATGCAATGCAAGATGAACTCAATCAGTTTGAAAGAAGTCAAGTTTGGCACCTGATTCCAATACCCAAGGACGGACCAGTAATTGTGAGCACGTGATTTTTTCCCCATTACTCCCATAAATTCAAAATAAAATAAATTTTCCCATTATTTGCAATTTCGTAGATTTTTGTAGTGTTTGTCGTTAATTGTCTGCATTTGCCTACATGTTAGTTTTTTTTAATTCATAAAAAATACAAAATATGTTACATTTGCATTTAGGATTTAATTCTACATTTTAGGATTAATTAACAAATTAGTTGTTTTATAAAAATGGGAAAAATCACAAAAATAGTTTATTTTGCACTTTTTAACTTTAATTTTGAATTTTGGTAGTTTTCCTTTAATTTGGTTTTTAATAATTTGTGGTAATTGTTATTTAAAGTTGATTAATGTAATTTGATAGCATAATTTGATTAGGGATTAATTTAGGTTTTATTTTTAATTGTAATTTAAAAAGTAATTAGGAAAAAGTAAAAAGAAAAGAAAACAAAAGAATGAGAAGTCAATTTTGGGCGTTCTTAATCTTAAATTCCACAAGCCCAATTCCATTTTCTAATTCCCGTCCAAAACCAGCCCCTGACCCGCCCAATACCCGGTCCAGTTCCTTCCACTTAACCAAAACGATCCCGTTTTAATAGACCAAATCAAGACTGTTGATCTCTGTTGATCTAACGGTCCGGAAGTGGGGTTTGATAGGTATAATAGTATCCGAACCCCTCCAGCCTCCCCTCTCATCGTCTCTTCAACTCACCCCACCATGAACCCTAGAAGCCGCCACCACTCTCCCACCGCTTTAGGGTTGCGGCGCCACCTCCAATCACTCCCTAAATAACACCCCATGACCACCAAGACCCCCTCATTCCAAATCCCCACTCCGTTTACTTCGAATCATCCTAGAGCTTCTCGAATATTAGATCAAAAGATGAACCCTAAAATCCCAAGTTTCCAATTCAAGTTCTCATTGAAGATTTTAGGCCCATTTTGACTTTAATCGTGTGTTTTTGACAAAGAACACACGATAAATCTCGGATTGGGCCGAAAATTGAAGATTGCGAGTCGTCAGTCTATATTTCTCATTTGTCCAAGATTCTTAGGTATTTTTCTTTACTTCTTGCTATTTTGTGTTCTTTTCCCATCTCTTTCTTTTATTTTCTGATTTTTTTTCATTTTTTTATTTTTCATTATCTGTGTCCGCATGTTAGATTTAGGTTGTGTTTGATTATTAGTTGTGTCCTGTTTCCAAGTCTGGATAGGTCAATTTTTCGTTCTTATTTTGGGCTTAATTTTGTTCCGAGTCTTTAAGGTTCTGAATTTGAACATTTGGGTGATTTGGGTTTTCTTCATATGGGTTTGGTTTATAAAGATCGAATAGCCCAGAAGGGAATTGAATTAGGTCTTTTCAGACCCATTAAATTTGGTCAATTATGACCCGATTCTGCTTGGCCTCAAGGGGGTAATAACAGGGGCTTTAAGGGGTACAATGGGTAATTAGCACAGGGATTTTTGTAACAGCCTAGGGAAGCTTCTAGGAAGCTGGGGTGGGGACTAATATGAAAATTTGGTATTTGAACTAAGGGTAGTAAAGCAAAATCAAAAATTCACTAAGGTTTGCTAAGCTAAAATGAAAATATTGAGAGGTGCAAAGTGCAAACTTAGTGGCATTTCTGCAGCCTTAAATTCCTTGCCTATAAAGGCACCTTAACTTGGTATTCAATGCAAGAAAAAATAGAGACTGAAAATTTCATAAAAACTGAAACAGCTGCACTCTGAATTCCTGCACTTTTTCTAGTTGAAAATTATTGAATTTTTGCTGATTTTGGATTGCTGATATTAGTTAAAATAACTGAAAATGATAAGGTCTTGCATTTGGGTTGAAATGGATTGAACTTGGTTTTTGAAAAATTTTGGGTTGAGTTTCTGCTGTCGGTTTACTGTTCCATTGGATTTCATGAGCTGATTTCACTATTTGACTGATTGAATCTGGGCTGGCTGCTACTGTTTGCTGCTGATCCCTCACTTTTCTATTTTTTTTGAATTCCAGGTACCTGATGTAAGTTTTAGTTTGGAGATGGAAATGAGAGTTTAAGGCATGGCAGTAGACTTATTTGAGTTCCGTTTACACTTTTCCATTATTTTTGTCTTTGATCACATGAATCATTGTGTATTCTAGCTGGTTTCCATTTGAATAGTGAAATTCTTATAGTTGTATTTGATTTGGGACTGTTGGAATGCTGTCGAGCCAAATGTGTTTTAAATTTGATTTAGCTTAGATGAAATAGACAGTCATGCTTGATAATAGTTTCATGTTTGAAATGCTTTTAAATAGGTTAAGGACAAAATGATGTTGTTTGATATGCTGTTGAGTGGCATGTGAATGTGTTTTGGTTGGGATGCAGTCAATCAACTTAAGTATGAATAGTTAAAAGGAAGCTTGATTTTCCAAATTAGTGGTTCAGGGGTTGTAAATTTATAGCGTTTCATTGATTAGCATATGAATGTGTTTAAACTTGGAAATGGCTTGAAATAATTGTCAGTTTAATTCCAATCAGTGCTTCAATGTCTAGTAATTGTTAGTTTAATTTTGTGGTTGTTCAATGTCAAGTTTACGGATCTGCTGATGTTTAAATCCTTTTGTCACTACATTTTTAAAATTCGATCATTTTCTGCTGTTGTCCGGGTTCAACACGCAAACCCCTTGATATCCAGCTTTGTGCGTGCTTCATAAAAATTGGGCTTCCTACTTGGGCTCGAATGGAATTTGTCGTGGAGCTCACAACCTTGCAGCCTATGGTTTTATTGGGCCATTGGGTCTCACGTCAGGCCAAGCCCTGGTTTCTGAAATGAAAATTGGGGTAGACTTCACTTAGTCTTCTAAATCATTTGAGAAGGGTGCACTTCGTGTAGCTTCTCTTCTGTTAGAGTCAATTGCCAAATTTAGAACAAGGTTCGGACAAGTCGCAAAGTCGGCGAAGCTTCTATATTCCGGTACGCTGCCCCTCCCCCCTCCCGGCTTGAGCTGTTCGCTCGGGTAAGCCAAGTCTAGAACAAATAAACCCAGGTTTTTAAACCTAGAATAACATACCCTCATGCCGGATCCCTAGTAGGAACGTTTGTTTGCATCATGTGCACTTGACTTAGGGGACTCAACACAGGGGCTGGGTCCGTCTAGGACAGGTGTACCCAAAATAATAGACCATCCTGATACATCCTATGTGCTACATGTTGCAATTTTTAAGGGAAAAAGGGTCATTTGGCGGACCAATGATAGTTGAGGGCAAATAAAAAAAAAAAAAAAAAATAAGATAAAAAGAGAGGGTGAAGTGTGAAGATAAAGCGAGTGGGGCCCAATAATGTTTTCTGTCACATATTTGTTAAGAAAAAAAAGAGCTCAAAAATTCAAAAAAAAAAAAAGAATTTTGCATTTTTTCATCATTTTCCGAAAATCAGAAAATCAAAATAAAGAGAAAAAGAAAATCCAAAAATAGTTTACATGTTTCATCATTTTTCAAAACAAAAGACAAAAAATATGTTTTCTCTAAATTAGTTATTTTTTTAAATTTCGCCCGTATCAAATCTGTCCGAACTAGACATACCTGATTCTCGTCTTTCGGGGCGTGATACGTAGGCAACCCACATAGGGTCCGGTCTTCCTAATAAATCTTAGGTTCTTGGCTTTGCGGGGTCTTAGTCAAATTTTGCACTTCTAGCCACCTTTTGGCCAAATAAGCCATTTTGCAAAAATAAATCATGTCTTGCATGTGTCCAGTAGGGAGTATTATTATCTCACATAGTATTGGTTTAATGTTTTCTCATACGGGTGTGGATCTACTTACCGGAGTTTGAGCATGACAGACACCCCGAAACCATCCAATCAGGATCATTCAGGAGTTGCTTAAGGAGATTTTTCTTTTTATGTTTTGAGTCTGTTTTTCTTTTGTCTTTTACCTTTTAGTTTTGTACAATAATGTCGAGCTTTTTGTTATTTTATTTACTATTTTTGTATTGAAAAAAAAGTGTGTTACAAATCAAAAATCCAAAAAAGAGATATTTGCGTTTTTTTATTTCCTTTGGAAGTTTTCTTTAGAATACCAATTCTAGAATTAAAAAAAAACTTTGAGGTGTTTCTCCTTAGAAAATTAATTTCTAGAACTCCAAATAGAAAATTTTTGCTTTTATATTTCCTTTAGTATATTAGGACTAAAAATTCAAAAAAAAA
>NC_031989.1:49507800-49530703 GCF_001879085.1 Nicotiana attenuata
AAATAGAAAAAGAAAAAATTCCTTTTATGTTCATTAGAACTTTAGGACATTGTACATATAAGGAAAAGAAAACAACATGATTTCCTTCCTAAAAAAAAAGTCAAAAAATATTTTTCTCTTCTAGGAATTTTCCTTAAATAGAGAATTTGTATCAAAAAGAAAAAGAAAAAGAAAAAGAAATCCGTTAAGCTTGAGTTTAGAATAGTTTTGTTTCTTTTATTTCCCTTATCTCGTCAAAGTAGTCGTTAAGAAAAAAAAAAGAGGACGTCAGTTTGTTTAGTCTATTCTCGATTTTCCAGAACTACGCAAAGATCTGATTCATGCGGCGTCATGATACGTAGGCAACCTACATAGGGTTCGATCGAATCATTTTTCTACATAAAGAGAAAAAGAAAAAACAAAGAAGAAAAAAGATGGTGAAATTATGGGATGTGAGAAATGAAAGGGAAGAAAAAAGCGATAATCAGAAAGAAAAAAAGGGAAGGAAAATGAGCGAGCTAAGAAGTGCGAGGAAAGAAAAGAAAAGAGAAGATTCAAATGGACAAATTGGGATGATGCTAAGTGACCTTATGACCCTCGAAGTCATTATAGAACCATTAATTGTTGCTAGGTGCATTGCACGCAATGTGATATTTTTGATGTTAAATGCCCTAACGCTAACGGGTTGACCCCATTTTGTTCCTTTTGATATCTTCATAATAGAAAGGTGGTTGGTTTTTTGTTCTCGAAGTAGTAACTCCTATCCACAACATAAAGTCAAAAGGCAATGGTGGAAAACAACAAATTTGGGTTGGTCGATACCGGTGCCCGAAAGCAGTTGGTTTACCAGGACACTGGTTTGGCTGATGAAGTAAGGATGTCAAGACAACACATGACGGACATGTATCGGGCCTGGATGACTGGGAAGGCACAACCCCTGCCACCACCTAGCTTCATAGATGCTACCCTTACCCAAACTCCGGTCATAGTGTCGGATGATCCCCCATACTCTCCAGATCTACCTGTTTATCACAGCTTTCCCAACCATCCTAGTAGCTCCATCACTCATCCTCCAATTACCTCTCCCCAAAATTGCCCTCCTGTTATATACGCTATTCCCAACTGTGAACACCCACTCAAAGCCCATGATACCCAATATTACCCCTCAAAGGTTGCCCACAAGGTTCTTGACTCATACAAGAAGAGCCCTCGGGATGAGCTTCATGCTGAAAATGAAAAGGTTACAGGAAAAGAGGGCGAGATGAGATATCCGGGAAGCTAAAAAGCATAAAATAGTCTTTAAAGAACATGCAAGGGACGGGAGACCAGGTTAGCATGCCTTTTAAAGAGTTGTGTATGTTCCCTGACGCTCGCCTGCCCGCGGGAGCCAGATATCCTGAATACTGCCTTCAGGACTCGGTATGGTCATTACAAGTTCCTTGTTATGTCATTTGGGCTGACCGATGCCCCAACAACATTCATGCATTTGATGGACAGTGTGTTTCGGCCCTATCTTGACTCGTTCGTCATTGTCTTTATTGATGACATTCTGGTGTACTCCCAGAGTCGCGAGGATCATGTGCAGCACCTGAGGACTGTGCTTCAGACCTTGAGAGAGAAGAAACTATATGCAAAGTTCTCAAATTGTAAGTTCTGGTTAGATTCTGTGGCATTCTTGGGTTATGTGGTATCGAGTGAAGGTATCAAGGTGGATCTGAAGAAAGTGGAAGCAGTGCGGAGTTGGCCTAGACCATCCTCAACTACAGAGATCCGGAGCTTTATTGGATTGGCAGGTTATTACCATCGATTTGTAAAGGGATTCTCGTCTAATGCAGCACCTATGAACAGGCTGACCCAGAAGGGTTCTCCATTCAGGTGGACGGAAGAGTGTGAGGAGAGCTTTCAAAAGCTCAAGACAGCTTTTACTACGGCCCTAGTATTGGTATTGCCTTCAGGTTCCGGGTCTTATATAGTTTATTGTGATACGTCGCGAGTTGGCCTCGGCGCAGTGTTGATGCAGGGACATAGGGTGATTGCCTACGCGTCCAGACAACTGAAGGTGCATGAAAAGAACTATCCTGTCCACGACCTTGAGCTAGCAGCAATTGTTCATGCCTTGAAGATTTGGAGGCACTATTTGTACGGTGTCCCTCTTGAGATCTATACTAATCACCGGAGTTTGCAGCATCTGTTCAGGAAGAAGGATCTTAATTTGTGTCAGAGGAGGTGGTTAGAGCTGGTTAAGGATTATGATATCACTATTTGTACCACTCGGGGAAGGCCAATGTGGTGGCCGATGCTTTGAGTCATCGAGCAGAGAGTTTGGGAAGTTTGGCTTATCTACCAGCAGTAGAGAGGCCCATGGCATTGGATGTTCAGGCCTTTGTCAGCCAGTTTGTGAGATTGGATATTTCTAAGCCTAGTCGAGTATTGGCTTATGTGGTCCCCCGATCTTCTCTTTATGATCGTATCAGGGAGCATCAGTATGATGACACACATCTGCTTGTCCTTATGGACCGGTCCATCACGGTGATGCTAAGGAGGTCACTATTGGGGATGATGGTGTTTTGAGGATGCAGGGCAGGTTATGTGTGCCTTATGTGGACGGTTTACGTAAGTTGATTCTTCAGGAGGCTCATAGCTCGCGATACTCTATCCATCCGGGTACTGCGAAGGTGTATCAGGACTTGAGGCAGCATCATTGGTGGAGGAGGATGAAGAAAGATTTAGTGGAGTATGTTGATCGGTGCCTAAATTGTCAGCAGGTGAAGTGTGAGCATCAGCGACCGGGTGGGTTGCTTCAGAAGTAAGAGATTGTGGAGTGGAAATGGGAGTGGATCACCATGGATTTCATTGTTGGACTCCCACGGACTCAGTGGAAGTTTGATGCGGTTTGGGTGATTGTGGATAGGCTAACCAAGTTAGCTCATTTCCTTCCTGTGATGACTACCTATTCTTCCGAGAAGCTGGCTCGAGTTTATATTCGTGAGATTGTCAAACTTCATGGCGTGCCGGTATCCATCATCTCTAACTGAGGTACGCAGTTTACATCACGGTTCTGGAGAGCCGTACATTAGGAGTTGGGTACTCGAGTGGAGTTGAGCACAGCATTTCACCCTCAGATGGACGGACAGTCCGAGCGCACTATTCAGATTCTTGAGGATATGATCTGTGCATGTGTGATGGAGTTTGGAGGTTCTTGGGATCAGTTTTTGCCACTTGCGGAGTTTGCCTACAACAACAGTTATCAGTCTAGCATTCCGATGGCACCGTATGATGCTCTGTATGGTACAGTGTTGGTCCCCGGTGGGTTGGTTCGATCGGGGCGAGGCTAGATTATTGGGCAAAGACTTGGTTCAGGATTCTTTGGAGAAGGTTAAGGTGATTCAGGATATATTTCGCACAGCCCAGTCCAGACAGAAGAGTTATGCCGACCGGAAGGTTCGTAATGTTTCATTTATGGTTGGAGAGCAGGTCTTGCTTCTGATTTTGCCTATGAAGGGCGTTATGAGATTCGGAAAGAGGGGCAAGCTGAGCCCAAGGTTTATTGGTCCTTTGAGGTGTTGCAGCGTGTTAGGGAGGTTGCTTATGAGCTTTCCTTACCTCCCAACCTAACAGGAGTTCATCTGGTATTTCATGTTTAAATGCTCCAGAGATATCACCGGCGATCCGTCTCACGTGTTGGATTTCAACTCAGTCCATTTGGACAAGGATCTATCTTATGTTGAGGCGTCTGTGGCTATTTTGGACAAGCAGGTTCGCAAGCTGAGGTCTGATCGGGTCCAAGCCTGCACTACTATTGAGTAGCGAAGATAGTCGATGTAGTTTTACCCAACAAAGTCGGGGTCGAATCCACAAGGAGTAAATTTGTTTGGAGTTAGATTTATATCCAAGTCTAGATGCGGGTTTTGCTCTTAATTACACTTCCACACATGGTTGGTTTGTTTTCTACTTCTACTTCTATTCTATAGCATGCAATAGTTAAAACTAAGTACAATATTTTTAATATTGATTTTCAAGGGTTTAAAAGGACTAAGGTAGACACTTCCACCTAGGTGAATATCTTATCGATAGCAAGAATCTAGGGCAATCATGGGACTACTTGGGGTCATAGTGTAACTATCACACCCGGGTACACACTCTATACCTCTCGGTAGTTTGAGTGATTTTGCCCAATTTGGCTTTCTCAAGTCCAAATGGGTATTCATGCAATATAAGTGATGTTAGCTCAAGTCGGGTAGTATTATCTCTAGGTTTAACCCTTTAATTGGGGCTATCGGTTTCATGATTTCACCCCAACTCCTTGTTAGCCTAGTTTTCCTAGACTTAGTCCCTCTTTCTCAAGTAGAGACTAAGTCATAAACGCATGAATCAGTGTTTGCAACCACTAATTCTATAGTTCAAGCAATAACTAGGCTAATTACTACTAACCCATACACATTCAAGCCCTAAAATTCAAGACCCATCAGATACCCACACTAGGGTTTGGTCACAACCCTAGCTATGGGTTTAGCTACTCATGAAAATAGAAGAAATCAAAGAAGAAATAAAGATAAAATCCATAATACTAGATTTAAAGATGAAAAGCTAATGTTAAAAGATGAATCTAATACAAAACTGCCCAAAATAGAATATCCAGCCGTCTTACGTGCTCACGTCTTGCATTTGGGTTGGAATGGATTGAACTTGCTTTTTGAAAAGTTTTGGGTTTAGTTTCTGCTGTCGATTTACTGTTCCATTGGATTTCTTGAGCTGATTTCACTATTTGACTGATTGAATCTGGCTGGCTGCTACTGTTTTGATGCTGATCCCTCATTTTTCTGTTTTGTTTTGAATTCCAGGTACATTTTCTGAATTTTACCTGATGTAAGTTTCAGTTTGGAGATGGAAATGAGAGTTTAAAGCATGGCAATAGAATTATTTGAGTTCCGTTTATACTTTTTCATTGTTTGTGTCTTTGATCACATGAATCATTGTGTATTCTAGCTGGTTTCCATTTGAATAGTGAAATTTCTTATAGTTGTATTTGATTTGGGACTGTTGTAATGCTGTCAAGCCAAATGTGTTTTAAATTTCATTTAGCCTTAGATGAAATAGACAGTCATGCTTGATAATAGTTTCATGTTTGAAATGCTTTTAAATAGGTTAAGGACAAAATGATGTTGTTTGATATGCTGTTGAGTGGCATGTGAATGTATTTTGGTTGGGATGCAGTCAATCAACTTAAGTATGAATAGTTAAAAGGAAGCTTGATTTTTCAAATTAGTGGTTCAGGGGTTGTAAATTTGTAGCGTTTCATTGATTAGCATATGAATGTGTTTAAACTTGAAAATGGCTTGAAATAATTGTCAGTTTAATTCCAATCAGTGCTTCAATGTCTAGTAATTGTTAGTTTAATTTTGTGGTTGTTCAATGTCAAGTTCACGGATCTGCTGATGTTTAAATCCTTTTGTCACTACATTTTTAAAATTGGATCATTTTCTGCTGTTGTCGGGGTTCGACACGCAAACCCCTTGGTATCCAGCTTTGTGCGTGCTTCATAAAAATTGGGCTTCCTGCTTGGACTCGAATGGAATTTTTCGTGGAGCTCACAACCTTGCAGCCTGATGGGTTTATTGGGCAATTTGGCCTCACGTCAGGCCAAGCCCAAGTTTCAGAAACGAAAATTGGGGTAGGCTTCACTTCGTCTAAGCCCTTTAGATTCACAATTTGAATTCAGCTTGGTTTAAAGGTAGCTATGATTCCTTTAGCCTTATTTAATTAGTAGATCCTTGTAGTAAATTTGAGGTGTGCCACCAAATAAAATTAGATAATTAGTGGCCCTCGCTTAATTAATTTTCATCCTTAGAATTCGAGGCGTGCCATTTAGCAAATTTTGGCCCTCGCAAAGTTGCAAATGCGTAGTTGCTTTGGGCACGTTATCTTAATAATTTACCTTCCTAAACTCGGGTGTGCATTTATGTGACCCAAATCCAAACTTCAGCAATGTTATATGAAATGTGTTGCGGACTGCGGGTGCATTTATGTGACGCAGTTCAAGACATATTTTAAATGACGTTGCAATCTTCCTCTAAAATAAATAAAAGTGGTTATAAAGTTAAAAATGCACATAGGTTTAAAATGTATTAAAACTAGATAATAGGCCAATTATAACAGTTGAGCGACCGTGCTAGAACCACGGAACTCGGAAATGACTAACACCTTCTCCCGGGTTAACAGAATTCCTACTCGGATTTCTGTGTTCGCAGACTGTAATACAGAGTCAATCTTTTCCTTGATTCGGGATTTGAACCGGTGACTTGGGACACCATAAAATTATCCCAAGTGGCGACTCTAAATCTTTAAATAAATAATCTCATTTCGATTGTCACTTTAATTGGAAAAAACTCCCTTATACCCCTTTCCGGGGGTGTAGGTAAAAAGGAGGTGTGACAGCTCTGGCGACTCTGCTAGGGAACTGAACCCAGAACTTCTGGTTCAGGGTTCAAGAATTCGAGCTTAGATGAATTGTTATATTTGGCTTTAATTATTATCTGATTTTATTTACATGATTGAGCCTAATGTGCTAAATGTTGCTTTTTACCGCTTTTATATTGGTGAACTGTATATAAATTGCTACGAATCCCTCCTCTCTCTGAGTATTCTAAATCATTTGAGAAGGGTGCACTTCGTGTAGCTTCTCTTCTGTTAGATTCAATTCCCAAATTTAGAACGAGGTTAGGACAAGTTGCAAAGCCGACGAAGCTTCTGTATTCCCGGTACGCTGCCCCTCCCCCCCCCCTCCCCCCCCCCCCCTGGCTCGAGCTGTTCGCTCGGGTAAGCCAAGTCTAGAACAAAAAAACCCAGGTTTTTAAACATAGAATAACATAGCCTCATGCCGGATCCCTAGTAGGAACGTTTGTTTGCATCATGTGCACTTGACTTAGGGGACTCAACACAGGGGTTGGGTCCGTCTAGGACTGGTGTACCCAAAATAATAGACCATCCTGATACATCCTATGTGCTACATGTTGCAATTTTCAAGGGAAAAAGGGTCATTTGGCGGACCAATGATAGTTGAGGGCAAATAAAAAAAATGAAAAAAAAAGAGAAAAAGAGAGGCTGAAGTGTGAAAATAAAGCGAGTGGGTCCCAATTATGTTTTCTGTCACAATTTTGTTAAGAAAAAAAAGAGCTCGAAAATTCAAAAAAAAAGGATTTTGCATTTTTTCATCATTTTCTGAAAATCAGAAAATCAAAATAAAGAGAAAAAGAAAATCCAAAAATAGTTTACATGTTTCATCATTTTTTCAAAAACAAAAGACAAAAAATATGTTTTCTCTAAATTAGTTATTTTTTTAAATTTCGCCCGTATCAAATCTGTCTGAACTACACATACCTGATTCTCGTCTTTCAGGGCGTGATACGTAGGCAACCCACATAGGGTCTGGTCTTCCTAGGAAATCTTAGGTTCTTGGCTTTGTGGGGTCTTAACCAAATTTTGCACTTCTAGCCACCTTTTGGCCAAATAAGCCATTTTGTAAAAATAAATCATGTCTTGCATGTGTCCATTAGGGAGTATTATTGTCACACATAGTATTGGCTTAAAGTTTTCTCATACGGGTGTGGATCTACTTACCGGAGTTTGAGCATGACAGACACCCCGAAACCATCCAATCAGGATCATTCAGGAGTTGCTTAAGGAGATTTTTCTTTTTTTGTTTTGAGTCTGTTTTTCTTTTGTCTTTTACCTTTTAGTTTTGTACAGTAATGTCGAGCCTTTTGTTATTGTATTTACTATTTTTGTATTGAAAAAAAAAGTGTGTTACAGATCAAAAATCCAAAAAAAGAGATTTTGCATTTTTTTATTTCCTTTGGATGTTTTCTTTAGAATACCAATTCTAGAATTAAAAAAAAAACTTTGAGGTGTTTCTCCTTAGAAAATTAATTTCTAGAACTCCAAATAGAAAATTTTTGCTTTTATATTTTCTTTAGTATATTAGGACTAAAAATTCAAAAAAAAAAAAAAGAGAATTTTCTTTAGTACCTCTTTCAAGAGTTTTTTTTAAGGTATTAATTTCAAAAATCCAAAAAGATTTTCTTTTGAGGTTCTTCTTTGGGAAACTAATGAAAAATGAAAAGAAAAAATCCTTTTATGTCCATTAGAACTTTAGGACATTGTACATATAAGGAAAAGAAAACAACATGATTTCCTTCCTAAAAAAAAAGTCAAAAAATATTTTTCTCTTCTAGGATTTTTCCTTAAATAGAGAATTTGTATGAAAAAGAAAAAGAAAAAGAAAAAGAAATCCGTTAAGCTTGAGTTTAGAATAGTTTTGTTTCTTTTATTTCCCTTATCTCGTCAAAGTAGTCGTTAAGAAAAAAAAAAGAGGACGTCAGTTTGTTTAGTCTATTCTCGATTTTCCAGAACTACGCAAAGATCTGATTCATGCGGCGTCATGATACGTAGGCAACCTACATAGGGTTCGATCGAATCATTTTTCTACATAAAGAGAAAAAGAAAAAACAAAGAAGAAAAAAGATGGTGAAATTATGGGATGTGAGAAATGAAAGGGAAGAAAAGAGCGATAATCAGAAAGAAAAAAAGGGAAGGAAAATGAGCGAGCTAAGAAGTGCGAGGAAAGAAAAGAAAAGAGAAGATTCAAATGGACAAATTGGGATGATGCCAAGTGACCTTATGACCCTCGAAGTCATTCTAGAACCATTAATTGTTGCTAGGTGCATTGCACGCAATGTGATATTTTTGCTGTTAAATGCCCTAACGCTAACGGGATGACCCCATTTTGTTCTTTTTGATATCTTCATAACAGAAAGGTGGTTGGTTTGTGGTTCTCGAAGTAGTAACTCCTCTCCACAACATAAAGTCAAAAGGCAATGGTGGACAATAACAAAATTGGGTTGGTCGATACCGGTGCCCGAAAGCAGTTGGTTGAACAGGACACTGGTTTGGATGATGAGGTAAGGATGTTAAGACAACACATGACGGACATGTATCGGGCCTGGATGACTGGGAAGGCACCACCTCTGCCACCACCTAGCTTCTTAGATGCTACCCATACCCAAACTCCGGTCATAGTGCCGGATGATCCCCCATACTCTCCAGATCTACCCGTTTATCACAGCTTTCCCAACCATCCTAGTAGCTCCATCACTCATCCTCCAATTACCTCTCCCCAAAATTGCCCTCCTGTCATATACGCTATTCCCAACAGTGAACACCCACTCAAAGCCCATGATGCCCAATATTACCCCTCAAAGGTTGCCCACAAGGTTCTTGACTCATACAAGAAGAGCCCTCGGGATGAGCTTCATGCTAAAAATGAAAAGGTTACAGGAAAAGAAGGGCGAGATGAGATATCCGGGAAGCTGAAAAGCATAAAACAGTCTTTAAAGAACATGCAAGGGACGGGAGACCAGGTTAGCATGTCTTACAAAGAGTTGTGTATGTTCCCTGACGCTCGCCTGCCCGCGGGAGCCAGATATCCTGAATACTGCCTTCAGGACTCGGTATGGCCATTAAAAGTTCCTTGTTATGTCATTTCGGCTGACCGATGCCCCAACAGCATTCATCCATTTGATGGACAGTGTGTTTCGGCCCTATCTTGACTCGTTCGTCATTGTCTTTATTGATGACATTTTGGTGTACTCCCGGAGTCGGGAGGATCATGTGCAGCACCTGAGGACTGTGCTTCAGACCTTGAGAGAGAAGAAATTTTATGCAAAGTTCTCAAATTGTGAGTTCTGGTTAGATTCTGTGGCATTCTTGGGTTATGTGGTATCGAGTAAAGGTATCAAGGTGAATCCGAAGAAAGTGGAAGCAGTGCGGAGTTGGCCTAGACCATCCTCAACAACAGAGATCCGGAGCTTTCTTGGATTGGCAGGTTATTACCATCAATTTGTTAAGGGATTCTCGTCTATTGCAGCACCTATGAACAGGCTGACCCAGAAGGGTGCTCCATTCAGGTGGACGGAAGAGTGTGAGGAGAGCTTTCAAAAGCTCAAGACAGCTTTTACTACGTCCCCAGTATTGGTATTGCCTTCAGGTTCTGGGTCTTATATAATTTATTGTGATACGTCGCGAGTTGGACTCGGCGCAATGTTGATGTAGGGCCATAGGGTGATTGCCTACGCGTCCAGACAGCTGAAGGTGCATGAAAAGAACTATCCTGTCCACGACCTTGAGCTAGCAGCAATTGTTCATGCCTTCGAGATTTGGAGGCACTATTTGTACGGTGTCCCTCTTGAGATCTATACTAATCACCGGAGTTTGCAGCATCTGTTCAGGGAGAAGGATCTTAATTTGTGTCAGAGGAGGTGGTTAGAGCTGCTTAAGGATTATGATATCACTATTTTTTTACCACTCGGCGAAGGCCAATGTGGTGGCCGATGCTCTGAGTCGTCGGGCAGAGAGTGTCGGGAGTTTGGCTTATCTACTAGCAATAGAGAGGCCCATGGCATTGGATGTTCAGGACTTAGTCAGCCAGTTTGTAAATTGGATATTTCTGAGCCTAGTCGAGTATTGGCTTGTGTGGTCTCCCGGTCTTCTCTTTATGATCGTATCATGGAGAATTAGTATGATGACCCCCATCTGCTTGTCCTTATGGACACGGTCCATCACGGTGATACTAAGGAGGTCACTATTGGAGATGATGGTGCTTTGAGGATGCAGGCCAGGTTATGTTTGCCTTATGTGGAGGTTTACGTAAGTTGATTCTTCAGGAGGCTCATAGCTCATGATACTCTATCCATCTGGGTACTGCGAAGGTGTATCAGGACTTGAGGCAGCATCATTGATGAAGGAGGATGAAGAAAGATTTAGTGGAGTATGTTGATCGGTGCCTAAATTGTCAGCAGGTGAAGTATGAGCATCAGCGACCGGGTGGGTTGCTTCAGAAGTAAGAGATTGTGGAGTGGAAATGGGGTTGGATCACTATGGATTTCGTTGTTGGACTCCCACGGACTCAGTGGAAGTTTGATTCGGTTTGGGTGATTGCGGATAGGCTAACTAAGTTAGCTCATTTCCTTCCTGTGATGACTACCTATTCTTCCGAGAAGCTGGCTCGAGTTTATATTTGTGAGATTGTCAAACTTCATGGCGTGCCAGTATCCATCATGTCTAACTGAGGTACGCAGTTTACATCACAGTTCTGGAGAGCCGTACATCAGGAGTTGGGTACTCGAGTGGAGTTGAGCACAGCATTTCACCCTCAGATGGACGGACAGTCCGAGCGCACTATTCAGATTCTTGATGATATGCTCTGTGCATGTGTGATAGAGTTTGGAGGTTCTTGGGATCAGTTTTTGCCACTTACGGAGTTTGCCTACAACAACGGTTATCAGTCTAGCATTCTGATGGCACCATATGAGGCTCTGTATGGTACAGTGTTGGTCCCCAGTGGGTTGGTTCAAGCCGGGCGAGGCTAGATTATTGGGCAAAGACTTGGTTCAGGATTCTTTGGAGAAGGTTAAGGTGATTCAGGATAGACTTCGCACATCCCAGTCCAGATAGAAGAGTTATACCGACCGGAAGGTTCATGATGTTTCATTTATGGTTGGAGAGCGGGTCTTGCTTCCGATTTTGCCTATGAAGGGCGTTATGAGATTCGGAAAGAGGGGCAAGCTGAGCCCAAGGTTTATTGGTCCCTTTGAGGTGTTACAGCGTGTTGGGGAGGTTGCTTATGAGCTTTCCTTACCTCCCAACCTAACAAGAGTTCATCCGGTATTTCATGTTTAAATGCTCCAGAGATATCACCTGCGATCCGTCTCACGTGTTGGATTTCAGCTCAGTCCAGTTGGACAAGGATCTATCTTATGTTGAGGCGTCAGTGGCTATTTTCGACAAGCAGGTTCGCAAGCTGAGGTCTAATCGGGTCCAAGCCTGCACTACTATTGAGTAGCGAGGATGGTCGATGTAGTTTTACCCAACAAAGTCGGGGTCGAATCCACAAGGAGTTAATTTGTTTGGAGTTAGATTTATATCCAGGTCTAGATGTGGGTTTTGCTCTTAATTACACTTCCACACATGGTTGGTTTATTTTCTACTTCTACTTCTATTCTATAGCATGCAATAGTTAAAACTAAGTACAATATTTTTAATGTTGATTTTCAAGGGTTTAAAAGGACTAAGGTAGACACTTCCACCTAGGTGGATATCTTATCGATAGCAAGAATCTAGGGCAATCATGGGATTAATTGGGGTCATAGTGTAACTATCACACCCGGGTACACACTCTATACCTCTCGGTAGTTTGAGTGATTTTGCCCAATTTGGCTTTCTCAAGTCCAATGGGTATTCATGCAATATAAGTGATGTTAGCTCAAGTCGGGTATTACTATCTCTAGGTTTAACCCTTTAATTGGGGCTATCAGTTTCATGATTTCACCCCAACTCCTTGTTAGCATAGTTTTCCTAGACTTAGTCCCTCTTTCTCAAGTAGAGACTAAGTCATAAACGCATGAATCAGTGTTTGCAAACACTAATTCTATAGTTCAAGCAAGAACTAGGCTAATTACTACTAACCCATACACATTCAAGCCCTAAAATTCAAGACCCATCAGATACCCACACTAGGGTTGGGTCACAACCCTAGCTATGGGTTTAGCTACTCATGAAAATAGAAGAAATCAAAGATGAAATAAAGATAAAATCCATAATACTAGATTTTAAGATGAAAAGCTAATGTTAAAAGATGAATCTAATACAAAATTGCCCAAAATAGAATATCCAGTCGTCTCACGTGCTCAGCAAAAACAAAACTTGACTTAAAAATGTGAAAAAGATCTATTTATACTAAGCTAAAATTTCTGGGCAAAAATACCCCTGCGGAGGTTTCGCGGCCGTGTAATATTGACCGCGGTCTGCGTATTTGCCATATGGATCTTGGCTGAGATTTTTTTCGCGGACCGCATACTTTCCATCGAGGCCACATAGTGGATTTTCACGACCGCGTAATTCCACCGCGGACCGCATTCATTATTTTTGCTTGAAATGTTACTTCTCTGAATCTCATCCACCGCGGTCCGCATAATTCCAAACGCGGCAACACATTTATGGCGTGGACCTCGCTCAACAATTGGCCTTAAAAGTGCACTCTCTAATTCTTCACTTCACGGACCACATACTTGTGATCGCGACCGCGTTGTGGCTTTCGCAGCAGCACAATATTTATGCGGTCCGCGGTTTAGGTTTCCTGGCCCAGTCTTGGTTTTTGCTCTAGATTTGACTCTTTTGTGAGCTGATTATGCCTCTTTTGGCTCATTTTGATCAATTCCTGCAAGCAAGCATTTTACATTAGTTTCCGGGAATACCTTCACGCATTTTAAGCCCAAAACAAAAGTAAAAGAGAGCAAATAATAGATTAAAATCCCCACTTATCAACTCCCCCAAACTTTAGTGGAGGTAGTTCCCACCTCCACTAAAACAAAACAGAAGGATATTTCAGCTTCCCTAATGTGAATCAAACATGCATCAATTGGGACTAACAATTACCCCCAACATAAATGAATTATCAACAACATACAACCTTTAGAGTACCATAGTTCTAATGCGACACAAGAGCATCAAGAGTTGACTTAACTCACCAAGGAAGCTCGCTCTACTACGTAGGTCATTGTGGAACCCAAACTCTTACTCCTCTACTCTCCATAAGCAAATCTCACTTTAGATTGTAGCACTTAAAACAAGGATTGCAGAGAAGTACACTCATATCTCTCAAGAGAATGTCACAAGTCTGACTCTAAGTACCATAAGCTTGCCCCTTATGTAAATCATCACTAATGTAAGCTTACTCAACTCAAAATTATATAGGGCTTTTGCGGGAATGTAATGAAGGCTTTTGGATCAAGGTAGGACTTATTGGCATATGATGGTTTCATCTTTCCTTAAGCACTCCATTTTCTCATTTTGGCTCATACTTTCTTGACTCTTTGAGTCATTTTCTTCTTCCTTAAGGGAACTAGAGAGACACACTGTCACTCTTTCTTGCTCATGACGATCCTTTTTCTCCTTTTCTAATCATTCCATGCCTTTCATCAATGCTTTCTTTGAATCCCTTCACTTTTCTATCTTATTCACTTTCTTTTTGACATATTTCTTTTTGGCTTTTCTTTCTTTTCTTTTTTTTTCTTCCCTTTTCTTCATTTATTTTTGTTATTTGTACCTTTTTTCACTTTCACATTCCTCGTCTCTCCCCCAAACATATGCTTTTGCCAATTGTGAATGCTAAGGAAAGATCGGGTGCCAAGAGAGGGTCATTATAGAACGGATAAAGGCTTGTAACGTGGTTATTGAAAGAAAAAGGGCTTCAGCTCAAAAGGGTTGACTAGGGTATCATATTGGTAGGCTATGGAAGCTTTCAAGTTTCAAATTGGATCAAACAGAGCCTACAATTATTTCTCAAGTCGAGCTACACTTAGAATTTCACCTAGACAAACATTCAGGGCAAGTTCTAGACTTCTTGGCACGGAACATGGACTTGTAATTCAATACCTCACCTCACCAGCTATTGGATTGTTAAAAAGAACAGAGTCGAGGGCCTACAACAACCCTAGCTAAGATTGAGCATCACAATTGGCTCCAAGAAACCACTCGATGATTGTTTAGTCAACACAAGAGTCTAAAGGTCACAACTAGAACTATTCTTTGCCAATCAACTTGTTTCTAACCATAAGGTCGAAGGTAAATGTGCTAGGCCCAAGTGAAGTCTGCTCGAGACACTTTTATTCATTACTACTATTTACACCAAAAGATTAAGAAAACGGACTCAATCCCTTAAGAAGGTTTTTACGCCATCCATAATCGGGAAGAGCCACCCGGTTCACACAACATCCACCTTTGGAAAGAACCATAGAATTAAGAAAACCAAAGGCTTATTGTCAACAAAAGACTTAAAAAGAAGCCAACAACTTAAAAACGAAACTAAAGGAAATAAGAAGCTATAAAGTAAAATTACGAAAGAATTTAGGAAGTAAACTGCAAAAATCAAGCTGAATATATACAAACTTGAAGTAAAGCAAATATATACATAAATGAGAATGGATATATACATCAATTGGTAAAAATATAGACATACCAAATGTGAAAGTAACGAATATATAAATACCAAAAGTAAAATAAAGAGAAGTAAAGATAAAGAAAAATAGTCTCATAGTTATTACATACCACTGTTATCAAATCATCACCAAATCAAAATAGACCACCCCCCAAATAAAAATTAGCATTGTCCTCAATGCTAATAGCAAAATAATATCAGGGAAAGGATTAGAGAGTAAAAAAACTCCCAATATGGTCTTTGTCTGCATCGAGTCAGACATATGAATCGGGTCCTCAGACTGCATAGTATCATCGGCTCCCTCCAGGTCCTCTAACTGGATCTCCAAATCCTCTGAGGGGACCACGGGGTTGCGGAGCATCTGAATCATCTCCTCAGCACTATGTGTAGTGACAGCCGGCTCCTCAGACTGGCCAGCTGCTGGTGCCTCATGCTCTGCTGCCTGTGCTGTCTGTATTTGCGCCTCCATGAGCAAGCCCAATGGAAGGTCCAGCAGATGCAAACTTCTTTACCTCCTCTGTCAGCAGCTCCACTAATTTCTTTGAGGCCCGTGTCTTCTTCATCTTCTTCACCTGCTTGCCCATATCCTTGATAACCTTACTATATATATCCAAAGTTTCCAGGATCTTCTTCTGGTTGTCCAGGAGCTTCTTCTGGTTGGCCAAAAGCTCCTTCAATGAATCCTCCACTGATAGAGGAACCTGAAGCTGTGCTGGGGCTGACTGAGTTGCTACTGCACTGGATAAGACAGACAGCTTTGATGTAGCTTCTTGCATCCAGTTGTTGATGCTGGATAATATTTGAGAAACCCGCAGTGCAGTTTGAGGGTAAGTGGAAGATGAGGGCACAGATAATGACACTATGATGGATGGCCCAGATGAAGGAGGAGGCATGGCAGCTGAAGATCCCCCTGCTGTTGAACGCTCAGACCCGGTGGCCACTACCCTTGCCTCTTCAGACTGGCCAGTGGAGATAGCGGCTTTACCCTTTCCTTTAGGGTTGTCCGGTCCTTGGAGGCTATACTAGGAGAAGGGCTTTTTGGGCTTTGCCTTTGTGTCATAATGCTTTTTCTCAACTCCTTGGTCTAAAAAATACATGGTAAGGAAGTTGGGGTACGGGTAGGATCTTTCTTCCTTTCCAACTGCCTTGGTGATATGGTAGTACATGAGGTTCCCCACATTGATAGGATACCCCGCCATGATGGAGGCTATCAAGACTGACCGGGTGAATGGGAGGACATTGTCATGCTGACATGGGTCGAGTCGGCTGCACACAAATTTGGACCACCCTTTGGCTTCAAAGCTGAGGGTATTTCTGTATATTGGGGCTCCAACTGTGAGCCATGCCGGTGTTGTCCCTGGGGCTAATATCTCCGCCAACCATGGACGGGCTGCTTCATCAAGTGTCAGCTTCTCCAAGTATTACACAGCTTCCACATCCTCAAAACCGACATATTCATTCAATGTGTAGCTATCAAATTGGATCTTCAAGTTCCGGACCTTTGTTATAGTGGTGCCCTTTTTTATGTGGGCAACGTTCGCATAGAACTCTTTGACAAGATATTCATTCGCATCCGGAACTTTGCTGGTGAAAAATTTCCACTATTTTCTCTCCTCAAACTGCCTCTTGACATTTTGATTGCAAGGAAGGAGGTCTCTTTCTATGAACTCTCTCTCAAGGGTGAGCGACCTTTGGGGCCACCATTCTCGGAACTTCAGATAAGCTATTTTGCTCACAAATCTATCAGCCCACACCTCGGGCTTTCTGCACCTGGCCAACCCCACAACATTGGTTTCACCCCCTCTCCCGTTATTCGGGACCTCGTCATCAACGGTAATAGGGGCAGCTGGTGAGGCCGAAGTTGTAGCAGGTGGGGAAGATGGTGTCGAAGCCTCACTACCTTCCTCTGAGCCATCAGACAACTCCGACGAAGAGGTAGGTTCATCAACTAGATGGAATTTCCCCTGGAATTGTGTGGGAACATGTGCTGGCACAGAGTCTCCTTCCGAAGCTTCCTGGGCAGGGACATACTCACTGGTGTCTGAATGGTCCGCTGCTTTATCTGCAGCTTTGATGGAGGCTCTTACCTTTGCACTCGACTTTTGCACTGCTAGGGGTATCTTAGTCTTTCCTTTACCCCTGCCTCGGGAGGGTTCTACCCTCCCTTTAGATGTATCACCTCTGTCTCTAGAACGCACCATTGTCTGCAACATACAAGCAGTGAAATATAGTCAGATAAAGGGCTTCAAGCATATGTTAAACAAAATACAAATGAATTGCAACACCACTTCTCAAAACAGGGCATCACGAACCGCGTAAAAATGAGTGCGGCCGCGAAATGCCCATCTGCGGAAAAGTGAATGCGGCCGCAAAGAGGTCAGATTCAGACTACTGACTCTCTGATCTTGGACAAATGCAAACCATAAAAAAGTAGACGCGATCGCAAATGATCAACCGCGGACCGCGAAAAAGTGAACGCGGCCGCGAAAGCAATTAACAGATTCTCTGAAGTTCAAAAGCGCGGACCACGAGAACTTAAACGCGGCCGCGAGGGACCAACCGCGGACCGCATAAAAGTTATCGCGGCCACGAACTTATATCATACTCAGTAATTAAAAGGTAGGGTATCGCGGACCGCGAAAAACTAAACGCGGTCCGCGGAAAATTGACCGTGACCGTAAAATTCAAGAGAGACTGGTACTGACAAGCATTTTAGCCTAGGGTTTTCACTAATTACTTAAGAACTGTAGAAATTGATCATGCAAAGTTACTCAACTCATCCCCCATTAGGCATACAAACAATACCCACGTGTATTTGAGCAATAATTAAGCATTAATTTGAGATTATGGCATGTATCTAACCCTAACTAAAAAGAAAAATTAAAAAAAAAAGAGAAAAGTAAAGAAAAAGATAAAATCATATCAAGAATTGAGCATACCAGTTATAAAATTGTAGTAGGAAATGAACTCTTGATGTGAATAAGATGAAAACTGAGAGTTAGAAGAGATGAACAGTGCTTTTAGGTGCACTGAAAACTCGAGGATCGTAAAGTGTAAAATGTTCAAGGAACCCCTATTTATACTTAGACACTGTGGAACCCACCGCCTTACCTGAGTGCGGCCACGAAATTTTATCGCAGTCCACACTCGTTACCTTTTTGCAGAGCTGCTTCAAACACAGTGCTGCGGTCCGCAAAATATTGACCGCGGCCGCCAACTTACCGCGGTCCACGAAAATGTGAACGCGGCCGCGAAACATGAAGGGACTTTAACAGGCCAACATTAGAGAGTTGGCATTTTCCATAAACCAGCTGCGCGGTCCCCGTCAAAGTTGTGCGGCCGCGAAGTGCTCTCGTGGTCCGCGAAATTTTAGGCGGGGTCCGCGAACTTGTGCCACTTAGCCACTTTTTCCCCTTGTCAATTTCCTGCACTGCACAACCAATTCCTACACACTCTTCACAACCAGTTAGTCCAAAATAATATCTAATCTAAGAAGAAACACAAAAGAAAGAAAAAAACACATGGGTTGCCTCCCAAGAAGCGCCTGATTTAACGTAGCGGCACGACGCATGTTACCATTATTCACTTGAAATGGATCAATGGACAACGCGGCCATCATCAACCTTACCAAGGTAGTGCTTCACTCGGTGTCCATTGACTCTAAAGATCTCACCATTCTTGTTTTTCAAATCTAGAGCACCAAAAGGAGTTACATGCACCACTTCAAAGGGACCGCTCCATTTTGACTTTAGCTTTCCCGGAAACATCCGTAAACGAGAGTTGAATAAGAGAACAAGGTCACCTTCTTTGAATTCTTTGTTCCGGATATACTTATCATGTAGGTACTTCATCTTGCCCTTGTACAATGACGAACTGGAGTAAGCATGGAACCGGAACTCATCAAGTTCAATAAATTGCTCCACCGGAAGATTGGCAGCTACATCCCACTCTAGGTTCAAGTTCTTTAACGCCCACATGGCCTTATGCTCTAATTCCACCGGGAGGTGACATGCTTTCCCAAATACCAACCGATACGGAGACATACCAATTAGAATTTTGTAAGTTGTTCTAGAGGCCCATAAAGCATCGTCAAGTTTCCTTGACCAATTAGTCCGGTTTGCATTGACAGTCTTGGATAGAATACTCTTGATCTTCCTGTTGGAGACCTCAACCTGTCCACTTGCCTGGGGGTGATAGGTGTCGATGCCCCCTTTTTCTCGCAAAATCGGGTTTGTGACATTTGGGGGGACAACTCATTCCCTTTTGGGAATTGGGTTTTGGAATTGAAGAGTCGCCACCTAATGATTAAAGTGCATTAGGACACTAAAAGGGTTTGAGTTTGAAGAACCAGAGTTTAGGTAAGGGCTAGAAATTATCTCGAGGGGAAGGTGTTAGGCACCCCTCAAGATCCACTAGTGTGGTTCCCGGCCATGTTATAATTGTGACTTCACATATTCAAGTAAGCAATTAAAGAGCTCAAATAGAAGAGGTTTGCATATAACATTGCAAATAAGTTGAAACTGTGAGGAAAAGTAAAGAGGGCAGAAATTTATGAAAGATTTAAACGATTTCTAAAGAAAGCAGACAAAAAAAGTAAAGTAAAGGGAAGGGGGTCCTTGGTTTATGATTAATATGCATCACATCAATGCAATATCGAGTAATCACTCCTCAGAAGAGGGGCTACATGGGATATTAATGCATCGGTCATCATCTCCATATCTACCCTTCCCACCCCGTTAAGGTATTAAAGCGTGGAATGGTATTGTTACTTATTGCATGCTATTACCCGTCCCAATCCCATCAGTCCCAGAGGCATTGAGACTACTAATCCTAAAGGGGAGGGAGTTGGGGCTTTTTCAGAGTTTCAAAAAGATAAAAAATCTAGGCGACAAGGAATAACAAATAGCAGTTAAAGGGAGGACAAATAGCAGTTAAGGCTCATACAGGCCCCCTCACTTAGAAGAGCAAATATAGCATGACTTCAAATACTGGTTTGGTCTGAACTAAATTAAGGCGTAGGATAGGCGGATTCATCACATATTTCTCAGATGAGGAGTCCGAATTAGCCTTGTCTGGATATAGTTATCAAAGATTGACACAGTTACTTAATTACCTAATAGTTTGCCTAAGTGAGGCCTATAGGCATGAAATCTAATAGAACGTATTGATTTTAAGGAAAAAAGTTTGCTGGTTTTATCAACAAAGATCTACAGACTTATGACTGATTCTAGATTCAAAACGAAGCTAATTCAGTTGATTTGCTCCTATAGGCATGATCTCTAAGTGTCATTGGTTTTAAAACAGTTACATAAATGCAAGAGTCCTATAGGCATGGTATCTAGAATGAATTGGTTATTATTAAGCCTAAAATTATTTGCCTAATGGCGTGTATATGCAGAAGTGCAGAAAAAACCTAAGATCATGATTCTATATGTGGAACCTATAGGCATAATCTCTAAAATGCAGAAATGCAGAACTTATAAGCATGAGTTCTAAAATGCAGAAATGCAGAAGTGCAGAAAGACTTATAGACATGTTTTCTAAAATACAGAAATGCAGAAATTATAAATAACCTATAGTCAAGTTTTCTACCCTTTGCATGTATTCATCCCCCATCCCTTTCCACTAACCATCCCCAATAGTTATTACAAATTATTACAGACCCGAATGAGTCAGAAAAGTAAAGTAAAATTACATCAGAAGTTCTAGCTACATCCAAACAGCCTAATGCAGACTCAAAGTCCAACAATATGAGATAAACCAACTTCCAGGATCAGATTTCCAAAAGACATTCTCATATTTGGGGTGTGTCAAAGTTCCAAAGAGTCTCAAAGGGCTCCGGGCTGTGCTTACACCCCAAAACATTGCAGAATTAAGAACATAGTGTAGTGTGGAAATGCCAGCCCTCAGATGTCCAAGTTCAAAGGGAACTCAAGGTCCCAAGGCAAGGCTCATAGGAGGGGGGCAGAACTTAGAGTCTAAGAGTGAGTGTAAGTGCATAGGGGGGAATCAGGGAGAGCAATGGCAGGCTGGTGGTCATGCCCAGCAATTGGGATGCTGGCACACCCCTGACTAGCCCGTTAGCCAAACTTAAGAGTTAGGATCCATTGTGGATAAGGTTATGGCCTGGGCAGTAATTAGGATACTGCCAGGCCAAGACCTTAACTCAAGCACATAGAAGGGAATAGGGTAAGGATTCGCACTAGAAACAGAAGCAAGGAAGGAACATAATTAGCACAAATCACTGAACATGAGCAGTAAAGTAAACACATAGGGGTGAGCCAGAAAATTTAAATAAAAGACATACCAGTTTCAAAGGAAAACAAGTAAGAAAACAGTAGCCTTGGGAGAGCCAAGTTGCAAACAAAGCAGTTCCAAAAGATCTCAAGCAAAGCAAAGTGTTGAATTCAAACAGTATTGCAAGAAAGTATGTAATTAGAAGTGCTTTTGTTCATGTGAATCTCCGTCCGTTTGTAAAGAGGGAAGACGGGTCTTTATATAGTTTTTGAAAACAAGCAGTACATAGGCAAAGAGTGCACAAACATGGAAATAGCAATCAATTAGTGTCAATTAAGACAACTGGAATCCTTTAATTAAGGAGTCTAGTTCAAACGGTTAGTCAAGGCAGAATAAGGAAAAGAAATCAGTTCAGTAAGGCTGATTAGGGCAAAGAAACCACATAGTGCATAAACAAGGCCAAATACATAGTGGGTAATTAAGGAAAGAGTCACATAAGTATAGAAATAATTCGAAAAATTGGTACAGAATTACAGAAGATCATGTATTTAAGGAAAACATCACAAGCATGGGATTTTTACACAAAAAGACCAAGTAAATAGCCAGTAGGGTAAAGGAGGTTCAATCGAAAAAATCAGTGACAAATCATTAGCCTTATTAAAGGGATTTCAGAGTCAATCACTTGGTTGGTGAAAACCTTTTGAAAGAGGATTTTTCTCATATATAAAGCACACAGCTCAAACAAAGAAAGAGTCTAACATTGAAAGTATCAGAGTCACAAGCAAAAGAGATTCAAGTTCAAATACAGGCTCATAGTAAGTCTGAAAGCCTAGGGTTCCAAAGTGGAACCCTAATACAATTTACCCAAAGAAAACCCCCAAATCTAAGGGTTTCAAATTGAGTCAGACAAAGAGGTGAGAAAACAAGGTCATTGAAAGAGGCTCACTTCAAAGACTCACGAGAGACAAGTATATAAATACAAGTTCAGAAGAAAGAGAGGATACGAATTTTTAAACAACAGTAGAGAAGAAAAAAAATGCTCAGTAGGAACACGAACAGAACTTAGTAAAGCGAGCAAGATCAAAGAACTCAACCATAAACATGTATAGCAAAGAGTATGGAAAAACAACACAAATTAATGTGTGAGCATGAGAGGGACAGCAAAGAACAGAAAAGTCTTGCATAACAGAAAAGAAACAAGAGAGCAAACTCGAGCATAGAAAGAAGCAAACATACGAGCATAAAACACACATAAAGAAGGAATAGGAAGAATCAAAATTTGAAGAAATCCCTTTTTTCAGAATCCCTAAAATTGAAATTGAACAATTTTAAAGAGGAAATTTGGGGAAAACCTTTAAAATGTCAAGTACAGATCAGGCATGGCACAGATCTAAGAAAATAAGTAAGTATAGAACCTCAGATGTCCTAGAGTTGCAGAGAAAACCCTAGAATGAGAAAGGTCTTGAGGAAAGTTGGCATTTCGACCCTCTGGCAGTGCACAGTTTAAATATTGTTGGATCGGGCCGTACGTCCTCGGCATGATTTGCGCATGCTTGTATTGCTTGCCTTGAGATTTATTGACGTGATATTGTTTGTTCCCGGTTTGAGAATAAATGTATAAATGATGAAAAGGGATTT
>NC_031989.1:49531885-49537475 GCF_001879085.1 Nicotiana attenuata
GTCCTCGGGCCATGGCATGGCGTTCTCGGGCTATGAAAATGGTGCCTCCGAACAATGACGCCTTTGGACAATTTGGCGATGTTTCAGCCCATGAAAATGCAGAAGGTGGCGATCTTTCAGCCGATGCAAGATTTAAATAAAGGTGGCAATATTTCAGCCAATGCAAGAGAGAAAAGTGGCGATATTTCAGCCAATGCAGAATTTAAATAAAAGTGGTGATCTTTTAGCCGATGCGAGACGTAAATGAAAGGCGGCGATATTTCAGCCAATGCAAGATTTAAATAAAGGTGGCGATATTTCAACCAATGCAAGAGAGAAAACTGGCGATATTTCAGCCGATGCAGAATTTAAATAAAGGTGGCGATATTTCAGCCGGTGCGAGACGTAAATGAAAGGCGGTGATATTTCAGCCGATGCAAGATTTAAATAAAGGTGGCGACATTTCAGCCAATGCAAGAGAGAAAAGTGGCGATATTTCAGCCGATGCAGAATTTAAATAAAGGTGGTGATCTTTCAGCCGGTGCAGGGTTTAAATAAAGTGGTGATATTTTAGCCATGCAAGATGGAGACAGAGCTTAGTCTCGGAAGGCAGAAAGGTAGCCTTATGCAATGCAAGAAATGCAGATAGAGGTAGAGCTTAACCTCGAAAGGCAGAAAGGTAGCCTTATGCAATGTAAGAAATGCAGATGGAGGTAGAGCTTAACCTCAGAAGGCAGAAAGGTAGCCTTATGCAATGTAAGAAATGCAGATGGAGGTAGAGCTTAACCTCGGAAGGCAGAAAGGTAGCCTTATGCAGTAAGAAATGCAGATGGAGGTAGAGCCTAACCTCGGAAGGCAGAAAGGTAGACTTATGCAATGTAAGAAATGCAGATGGAGGTAGAGCTTAACCTCGGAAGGCAGAAAGGTCGCCTTATGCAATGCAAGAAATGCAGAAAGCGAGTAGTAGTAATATCTCTTAGATTCTAGTTTTATAGCTGATAGCTATATTGCTATATTCTGGCTGTGGGGGTAGCGTACGGATAGCAATTGCAAATAGGTGATGATTCTGTGAGTTGTATTCCTGAACAGTATAAGTGCATAAATATCTGATGATTTTGCGACATGAGTGCCTGCATCCAAAGAAAAATCGTGAGTTTTGTAAAAAAGGGGGGAAGGTTAGTCCGTCTTCCCCTGTACTTTGCTCGTCCTGCTTTGGCGTTGTGTATCATTGGGGTAGCGTCGCTAAACAAAGCAATTTTGATAATAGTCATGCATGATTTAGTAAAAAAAATGTAACGTAAATACATAATCGAAAATAGTTTTCTTTTAAATGAACCGACGACTGCGACGCGGTTCAAGACATTGCAACCTCTCTCGCTCCAGAATTTTGTGGGTCCTCCTCAAAATTCTGCCCCAGTTTACTGGGCTAGTGCTTCTGACGGCTGCGTGCAATGAATGGCTGAAGATCGACTTCGGAATTTTGAGGGTTCTCCTCAAAATTCTGCCCCAGTTTCCAATAGTGGGGGAAATGAAAATTTTATTGCATTGTGACCGAACCCAGAGCGCTGTCTACGTATCCCCTCTCAAATGGGAATCAGGTCAGGCGTAATTCAAATTACGTCATAAAGAAATCTTAAATGGCTACACATAGTATCGCTTCAATGCATCTGAATTGATCGGCTTTGGCCAGACTTCTCCGTCCATTTCTGCAAGTATGAGGGCTCCTCCTCTTAGAACCCGGTAAACCATGTATGGACCTTGCGAGTTGGGAGAGAATTTCCCTTTGGCTTCATCTTGATGCGGAAAAATCTTCTTTAACACCAGCTACCTTGGTGTAAATTGTCTTGGCTTGACTCTTTTGTTGAAGGCTCTGGACATTCTGTTCTGATACAATTGACCATGGCAAACTGCATTCATTCTCTTCCCAGTTATAAGAGCTAGTTGCTCGTAGCGACTTCTCACCCACTCTGCATCGTCAATTGCTGTTTCCTGTATGATCCTCAAGGAGGGAATTTCTACCTCAGCTGGAATGACCGCTTCTGTACCATAAACCAACATATATAGAGTTCCCCGGTTGATGTGCGAACTGTGGTACGGTATCCCAATAAAGCAAATGATAGCTTTTCGTGCCAGTGTTTATGCTTTTCTATCATTTTCCTCAGTATCTTCTTGATATTCTTGTTGGCCGCTTCTACAGCTACATTCATCTGAGGCCTGTAGGCTGTAGAGTTCTAGTGTTTGATCTTGAATGTTTCACACATTGCTTTCATCAGATCACTGTTGAGATTGAAACCGTTGTCAGTAATGATCGACTCTGGGATGCCAAATCGACAAACGATACGGTCGCGAACAAAGTCTGCCACGACTTTCTTAGTCACTACCTTATATGATGCTGCTTCAACCCATTTGGTGAAATAATCAATTGCCACTAGAATGAACCTGTGCTCGTTTGATGCGGCAGGCTCGATAGGTCCGATAACATCCATTCCCCAAGCAGCGAACGGCCATGGAGAGCTTGTTGCAGTAAGCTCATTTGGAGGCACCTTTATCATGTCTGCATGTATCTGACAGCAATGACACTTTCGGACATACTGGATGCAGTCCATTTCCATAGTCATCAAAAAATAACCAGCTCGGAGTATCTTCTTTGCTAAGACAAAACCGTTCATATACGGACCGCAGGTCCCAGCGTGAACTTCTTCTAATAACCTGGATGCTTCCTTTGCTTCGACACACCTTAGTAATCCCAAATCGGGAGTCCTCCTGTACAGGATTCCTCCACTGTGGAAGAAGTTGTTAGATAACCTCCGAAGTGTGCGCTTCTGAGTAGGATTTGCAAGTTTTGGGTATTTTCCCTTTGTCAAATATTCCTTGATGTCATGGAACCAAGGCTTTCCGTCCGCTTCTTCCTCGACATGAGCACAATAAGCTGGCTGATCATAAATCTTTACCGGGATAAGATCAATGAAATTCTTATCTGGGTGTTGGATCATAAATGATAAGGTGGACAATGCATCGACAAACTCATTCTGGATTCTGGGAACATGTTGGAATTCCGTCTTCGTGAACCTCTTTCTCAATTCCTGTACATTATGCAGATACGGGAGTATCTTGGAGTTCTTGGTTGCCCATTCTTCTCGTACCTGATGTATAAGTAGGTCTGAATCTCCGATCACTAGCAATTCCTGAATGTTCATGTCGATGGCCAACTTGAGCCCTAAGATGCAGGCTTCGTATTCGGCCATGTTGTTGGTGCACGGGAACCTGAGCTTGGCAGACACCGGATAGTGCTGACCTATTTCTGACACTAAAACTGCTCCTATACCAACTCCCTTGAAATTTGCTGCTCCGTCGAAAAATATTCTCCAACCATCATAAGATTCTGCAATATCTTCTCCTATGAATGATACCTCTTCGTCAGGAAAATACGTCTTTAAAGGTTCGTATTCTCCATCCACGGGATTCTCGGCGAGATGATCTGCCAAGGCTTGTCCTTTGATTGCTTTCTGAGTTACGTAAAAAATGTCGAATTCACTTAGCAAGATTTGCCACTTGGCTAGCTTGCCCGTGGGCATGGGCTTTTGAAATATGTACTTCAGCGGATCCATTCTTGATATGAGATAAGTAGTGTAGGCACAGAAATAGTGCCTCAGCTTCTGAGCTACCCAAGTTAGAGCACAACAGGTGCGTTCCAATGGTGAATACCGGGCCTCTACGGGGTGAACTTCTTGCTGAGATAGTAGATGGCCTGCTCCTTTCTCCCCGTTTCGTCATGTTGTCCCAAAACACAACCGAATGCCCCATCCAATACTGCAAGGTAGAGCAATAGAGGTCTACCTGGTTCGGGCGGAACCAAAACTGGCGGCGTTGACAGGTATTCCTTGATTCTGTCGAAGGCTTTCTGGCAATCATCAGTCCATTTGGTTACGGCGTCCTTCTTCAACATTTTAAAGATCGGCTCACAATTGACAGTGGACTGAGCTATTAATCGACTAATGTAGTTGAGTCTCCCCAGGAAACTCATCACGTCCTTTTTGTTCTTTGGCGGTGGCAATTCTTGAATGGCCTTAACCTTTGATGGGTCCAATTCTATCCATCAGTGACTCACAATGAACCCAAGTAGCTTCCCGGCAAGAACCCCGAATGCACATTTTGCGGGATTCAGTTTCAGATTGTACTTTCTCAGTCTGTTGAAGAATTTCCTCAGATCTTCCATGTGGTCAGTGGCTTTCTTGGATTTGATGATGACATCGTCTACATACACCTCGATCTCTTTGTGTATCATGTCGTGAAAAATAGTAGTCATGGCCCTCATGTAGGTGGCCCCAGCATTCTTTAACCCAAACGGCATCATCTTGTAACAATACATCCCCCATGGCGTAATGAAAGCCGTTATCTCTGTGTCTTCCTCATCCATCCATATCTGATGATACCCAGCAAAACAATCAACGAACGACTGCAGCTCATGCTTGGCGCAGTTGTCAATTAGAATGTATATGTTTGGCAAGGGAAAGTCATCTTTCAGACTGGCCCGGTTGAGATCCCGGTAGTCGACACAGACTCTAACCTTCCCGTCCTTCTTCGGTACTGGCACAATATCAGCTAACCATGTCGGATACTCCACCACCCTGAGAACATTAGCTTTGACCTGCTTAGTGACTTCTTCCTTGATTTTCAAACTCATATCACGCTTGAACTTACTGAGCTTCTGCTTTACCGGGGGACATATAGGATCGGTTGGCAACTTGTGAGCTACAATAGATGTACTGAGACCAGTCATATCATCATACGACCAGGCGAATATGTCCTCATATTCCCTTAGAAATCCCGTGTACTCTTTCTTTTCTAATGGTGACAGATGAACACTGATGCGCGTTTCTTTGACATTCTCTGTATCTCCCAAGTTAACAACCTCAGTCTCGTCCAAGTTAGACTTAGGTCTATTCTCAAAATCCTCAACCTCTTTAACAACCTCTTCTGGTATATCATCCTCTTCTGAGTCTATATCCATTTGTTGCATTGCCTCGTTGCAAGTCACAATCGTCGGTTCATCAAGATAAGTAATAGTAATGCTGTGTAAATAAAGTAAACGATAAAAAGTAATAAGAGCAAGATTCATAAGAAACTGAAGTGCTTTGATAAATTTCATAATTGTTTTGAACATTGGAGCTCTTATTTCGAAATTAAAATGCGGAAAGAAAGTCAACTAGCAAAAAGTAAAAGATAATGCATGGTGCTTTGTTCAGCCTTGCTACCCCGAAGATTTCCGGGCTCTGGTGGTTCTGATGGACCAATTGTTGAGGCGTGCTCCCCGGCTTACAGCTTGTATGGAAGGGCCTTCCTCCTCTTCCTCCTCGAAAATGACACAACAATCCATGTTACCATCTTCCAAAAACAAATTCCTCATTGTCGCTAGCGCTTCCTCTTCCTCCGACCCATATATGACATCGGCTGGCTGGAAAGTCTGCTCCAAGCGAGGTATCGGATGTTCCAGTGGATAGTAGGGACCGCGCCATGGTGGCGACCATTCATTGAGCTCTTTCCAAGTGTATTCATATCCTAAACCAAAAGTGGTACCATGTTTCTTCATCTTGATGGGTTTGGCTAATTT
>NC_031989.1:49537495-49538276 GCF_001879085.1 Nicotiana attenuata
GTATAGTTCCGTAACTTAGACGTACTCGGAGTACCCCCGGTGCCATCGAACATCTCGAACTTGGGAGGTTTGTACCCCTCAAGAAGTTCGACATCTGGCTAAATGCAAAGGTCCTCATAATTCAGCCCCTCGATACCTTTGTTTCCTTCAACACCTTGGACTCGGCTAGTCAGCTTCTTGAGTTCTGCAGCCAGGTTTCGGATAAGAGAGTCTTTGTCATCAGACTCAGGTGTGCTTGAAATTGGTTGAGTATAGTATGGTATGGTTTCCACATAGATGGGAGTGTTGTGGAGATGATTATTTGTGGCGTTTAGCGGTTCAGGGATGAGCAATGGGGTAATTTTTGAAGTGTGGCATGCGTTGCAGTGTTGAGCGTGAGTGGGTTGTATTGTGGCTTTGGAATGTTCTGTGGAGGTGTGGGATTTTGAGTGTTGGGGAAGTTGAAATCTAGGGTGGTGAGGGAAAATGACAAGCTTGCCAAATTCCAAACTTGGTCCAGTTCTTCCTGAAATTTCAATAACTTTTGTTCGAGCTGGGAGGCACTTTCCTTGGAAACCCGATACCCTGGGAGCCTCTACCCTTTCCACTGAGTTCTCCTTTCTGTTGCTCAAATCTTCCATTTTCCCCTTGTTCTTGTTTCTGATAGGACTCGGGGGAGGAGGAGGTGGAGGGCCCTTGGATCTTGTGGAGTAAGAAGATGATGCCAGAGTGCACGAACTAACCTTTGGGGAGGGGAATAAAATAAAGGTAAAAACAAAAAGGTAACAAGTTAGTGAGGATC
>NC_031989.1:49539091-49562440 GCF_001879085.1 Nicotiana attenuata
GCCTTCTTCATAGGAAATACTATCATCCCCAAAAAGCAGAACATAAAGACGAAGACCCTTCTGTGGATATGCCCTAATGATGTGAGGGCGAATTCATCCGAGTAAGTGCGGTAAGACTTGCTATAGTCGTACCTCTCGTACAGATAGTCAAAAGGGATGTAAGAATCCTTCAAACATGTCAAATCTGGGTTCTTCTTTAGTCCCATCATCTTGAGGAAACCCCTACCCTTGCGATTTTCTGGCATAAGCAACCCCGGAGTCTCCCAAGGAATACCAGCTAACCATCCTATTTCTTCGAGCAAAGGAGTCATTTCAATGTTCCCAAAGCGGAATACCAACCTATTTCCATCCCAGAACAAAGTAGCAGCCTCTATGATTTTGTTGTCGGGTTGGATTGTCAGGAGAGAAGGCAAATTTCCCAAATATTTGCGGACGAGAGTTCGATCACTTGCATGAAGATCTTCTCACCAGCTTAGCAACCTTGGGTGGATGTTGGTGACCATGCCGAATCTGGGGACTTCGTGCCTCATTTTCTGCAAAACAATGTGTTAGACCCTTACCCCGCCGGACTCGACTATTTAAACCAATAATTAGCATAAGCAGCATTTAGTTCTCCAAATAAATGCACAGAATATGGTGGCGTCCGTTTGGGTTTCAAGGAAACCCAGTGGACTTTGTACAAGGCTATCTTAAAGAGTCATTATGTGGACAACATAACTGACTCGGCTAGGTTTGACCATGATGCATGCACAGTTAAACAGAGTAAGGTTTCTATGGGGTATTAGACTGGTACCCTTGAGCGGACAACTCAAGAGGGAAAGGCACGGAACCGTCGACTGCATCGCTGATCGACTGGTTTTACCGCAAATACGCCTTTTGCCAAATTTAGGGAATGATAATATCAGAAGGGCGCAACCACTCATTATAAGCGTTGCTATGGTATTTTGTTTGGCACGAGTGGAACATGATGTTGAGGATGCAATTATAAGAATGAAACAAGTTGTCATGTATTTGCACGTACATAAAGTAATGATTACAATAATTGCTCGTAATTACAACAGTATTGAAGGAAAGCGGTAAAAGAAAGCATTAAAGAAAAGAAACAAAGAGCCAAGTCAGTTTCGAAGTAGAAGAGAGATAAAGACGTTAAATAAAGGCAATAAAGAAGCAATAAAGTCACAATTAACATGAAATGGTAAAAGCCTAAACAATATCCCCAGCAGAGTCGCCATGCTGTCGATGCCCCCTTTTTCTTGCGAAATCGGATTTGTGACATTTGGGAGGACAACTCGTTCCCTTTTGGAAATTGGGTTTTGGAATTGAAGAGTCACCACCTAATGATTAAAGTGCATTAGGACACTAAAAGGGTTTGAGTTTGAAGAACCAGAGTTTGGGTAAGGGCTAGAAATTATCTCGAGGGGAAGGTGTTAGGCACCCCTCAAGATCCACTAGTGTGGTTCCCGGCCACGTTATAATTGTGACTTCACATATTCAAGTAAGCAATTAAAGGGGTCAAATAGAAGAGGTTTGCATATAACATTGCAAATAAGTTGAAACTGTGAGGAAAAGTAAAGAGGGCAGAAATTTATGAAAGATTTAAATAATTTCTAAAGAAAGCAGATAAAAAAAGAAAAGAAAAGGGAAGGGGGTCCTAATGGATCACATCAATGCAATATCCAGTAATCACTCCTCAGAAGAGGGGCTACATGGGATATTAACGCATCGGTCATCATCTCCATGTCTACCCTTCCCACCCCGTTAAGGTATTAAAGCGCGGAATGGTATTGTTACTTATTGCATTCTATTACCCGTCCCAATCCTATCAGTCTCGGAGGCATTGAGACTACTAATCCTAAAGGGGAGGGAGTTGGGGCTTTTTCAGAGTTTCAAAAGGATAAAAAATCTAGGCGACAAGCAATAACAAATAGCAGTAAAAGGGAGGACAAATAGCAGTTAAGGCTCATACAGGCCCCCTCACTTAGAAGAGCAAATATAGCATGACTTCAAATACTGGTTTGGTCTGAACTAAATTAAGGCATAGGATAGGCGGATTCATCACATATTTCTCAGATAAGGAGTCCGAATTAGCCTTGTCTGGATATAGTTATCAAAGACTGACACAGTTACTTAATTACCTAATTGTTTGCCTAAGTGAGGCCTATAGGCATGACATCTAATAGAACGTATTGATTTTAAGGAAAAAAGTTTGCTGGTTTTATCAACAAAGATCTGCAGACTTATGACTGATTCTAGATTCAAAACGAAGCTGATTCAGTTGATTTGCTCCTATAGGCATGATCTCTAAGCGTCATTGGTTTTAAAACAGTTACATAAATGCAAGAGTCCTATAGGCATGGTATCTAGAATGAATTGGTTATTATTAAGCCTAAAATTGTTTGCCTAATGGCGTGTATATGCAGAAGTGCAGAAAAAACCTAAGATCATGATTCTATATGCAGAACCTATAGGCATAATCTCTAAAATGCAGAAATGCAGAACTTATAAGCATGAGTTCTAAAATGCAGAAATGCAGAAGTGCAGAAAGACTTATAGACATGTTTTCTAAAATGCAGAAATGCAGAAATTATAAATAACCTATAGGCAAGTTTTCTACCCTTTGCGCTTCATCCCCCATCCCTTTCCACTAACATCCCAATAGTTATTACAAATTATTACAGACCCGAATAAATCAGAAAAGAAAAGTAAAATTACATCAGAAGTTCCAGCTACATCCAAACAGCATAATGCAGACTCAAAGTCCAACAATATGAGATAAACCAACTTCCAGGATCAGATTTCCAAAAGACTTTCTCATATTTGGGGTGTGTCAAAGTTCCCAAGAGTCTCAAAGGGCTTCGGGCAGTGCTTACACCCCAAAACATTGCAGAATTAAGAACATAGTGCAGTGTGGAAATGCCAGCCCTAAGATGTCCAAGTTCAGAGGGAACTCAAGTCCCCAAGGCAAGGCTCATAGGAGGGGGCAAAACTTAAAGTCTAAGAGTGAGTGTAAGTGCATAGGGGGGAATCAGGGAGAGCCATGCCAGGCTGGTGGTCATGCCCAGCAATTGGGATGCTGGCACACCCCTGACTAGCCTGTTAGCCAAACTTAAGAGTTAGGATCCATTGTGGAGAATGTTTGTTGGATCATGGCTCGATCATGTCATTATTCAGACATTCTTTAACCATCGTCCGATACCTTCTCCAAATCTCATGAAGCGGTTCATTTGGCTCTTGTTTAAAAGCAAGGATCTCGCCTCTTAGCATCGCTATATGTCTTGAAGAAAAGAATTTTGCGATGAACTTCTCGGCCAACTCATCCCAAGTAGTGATGGAATGGTGGGTTAACCTTTCTAGCCAATCCAACACCTTCCCCTTAGAGAAAATGGGTAAAGCCTCAATTTCAATGCGTCCTCGGAGACATTAGTTTGCTTGCTCCCCCAACACGTATCAACAAAACCTTTGAGATGCTTATAGGCGTTTTGGTGTGGAGCTCCAGTGAAGAAACCCCTCTGTTCCAAGAGTGTAAGCATGACAATGGTTATTTGAAAGTTGCCCGCCCTAATCCGGGCAGGACTATTGTACTTGCATAGCATTTGTTGGGCAACACCCGGTGTGCTGCCCTTGGAGGAGCTGGGGGAGGGTTTGGAATATTATCATGATGCGGTCGGCCTCTCCTTTGTGCTTGAGGTTTGGGTTGAATCTCATCCACGTGATCATCATCTACCTCCTCCCCCAATGGCAAATTTCCGAGAGCTTCATTGTTAAGAGCCATTTGGTACCTAAAAGAATTTCACACACAAATTAGAATAATGGAAGGAAAGAAAAATAAAACACACAAATACTCAGATATATAGCTAAAACCGTCTAACTCCCCGGCAATGGCGCCGAAAATTGATCGGGTCCAAGCCTGCACTACTATTGAGTAGCGAGGATGGTCGATGTTGTTTTACCCAACAAAGTCAGGATCAAATCCACAAGGAGTTAATCTTTTTGGAGTTAGATTTATATCCGAGTCTAGATGTGGGTTTTGCTCTTGATTACACTTCCACACATTGTTGTTTTGTTTTCTACTTCTACTTCTATTCTATAGCATGCAATAGTTAAAACTAAGTATAATGTTTTTTATGTCGATTTTCAAGGGTTTAAAAGGACAAGGGTAGTGACTTCCACCTAGGTGGATATCTAATAGGTAGCAAGAATTTATGGCAATCATGTGATTAATTGGGGTCATAGTATAACTATCACACCCGGGTACTCACTCTATACTTCTCGGTAGTTTGAGTGATTTTACCCAATTTGTCTTTCTCAAGTCCAAATGGGTATTCATGCAATATAAGTGATGTTAGCTCAAGACGGGTATTACTATCTCTAGGTTTAACCCTTTAATTGGGGCTATCAATTTCTTGAGTTCACCCAAATTCCTTGATAGCCTAGTTTTCCTAAACTTAGTCCCTCTTTCTCAAGTAGAGACTAAGTCACAAAGGCATGAATCAGTGTTTGCAACCACTAATTCCATAGTTCAAGCAAGTAGGCTAAATACTACTGAACCATACACATTCAAGCCCTAAAATTCAAGACCCATCAAATAGCCACACTATGGTTGAGTCACAACCCTAGCTATGGGTTTAGCTACTCATGAAAATAGCAGAAATTAAAGATGAAATAAAGATAAAATCCATAATACTAGATGAAAAGATGAATCTAATACAAAATTGCCCAAAATAGAATATCCAGCCGTATCACGTGCTCAGCAAAAACAAAACTTAACCTAAAAATAAAAAAAAAAGATCTATTTATACTAAGCTGAAATTTCCGGACAAAAATAGCCCTGCGGAGGTTTCGCGGCCGCGTAATTCTTACTGCGATCGCGTAATACTGACCGCGTTCCACATTTTCATCATCTGGATCTGGGCTGAGATTTGTTTCGCGGGCCGCATACTTTCCATCGCGACCGCGTAGTGGATTTTTGCGGCCGCTTAATTCCACCGTGGACCGCACTCATTATTTTTGCTTAAAATGTTACTTCTCTGAATGTCATCAACCACGGTCCGCATAATTCCAACCACGGCCGCGGTGAGATTTTCGCGGCCGCATATTTCTGGCGCGGACCTCGCTCAGCAATTGACCTTAAAAGTGCACTCTCTGATTCTTCACTTTGCGGACTACGTATTTGTGGTCGCGGCCGCGTTGTGGCATCCGTGGCCGCACAATATTTGTGTGGTCCGCAGTTCAGGTATCCTGGTCTAGTCTTGGTTTTTGTTCCAGATTTGACTCCTTTGAGAGCTGATTATGCCTCTTTTGGCTCATTTAGATCAGTTCCTGCAAGCATTTTACATTAGTTTCCGAGAATACCTTCACGCATTTTAAGCCCAAAACACAAGTAAAAGAGAGTAAATAATAGGTTAAAATCCCCACTTATCAAGGTCAGAGAACATTGCATCAGTAAAGGTTTGGTGGCGGGGTCAGGCGATCGAGGAGGCAACTTGGGAGACCGAGCAGGATATGCACAGCCGTTATCCTCATCTTTTCACCACTTCAGGTATGTCTCTATGCTCGTTCGAGGACGAACGAATGTTTTAAGAGGGGGAGGATGTAATGACTCGGCCGGTCATTTTGAGAGTTAGAGCCTGATCGCCTATTAACTGCTTTCCCGTATCTATTTTATGCTATTGTGACTTGTCGGGAGGTTTCATTTTGGGTTCTGGAGTGTTTTGGGACACTTAGTCCCTAAACGGCGGCTTAAGTCTTAGAATTTGGACCGTAGTCGGAACTATGTGAAGACGGCTCCGGAATGGAGTTCCATCGATTCCATTAGCTCCGTTGGGTAATTTTGGGCTTAGGGGCGTTTCCGGATTGTGTTTTGGAGGTCTGCAGTTTATTTATGCTTGAAATGGCAAAAGTCAAATTTTTAAAGATTCGGACCGGTGGTGGAATTTTTTATATTAGGGTCGGAATCCGATTCAAAAAGTTGGATTAGTTCCGTAGTGGGGATTATGAGTTGTCTACAGAATTCGAGGTCAATCGGACATTGTTTGGTTGGTTTCGGCATCGGTTGTCCAATTTGAAAGTTTCAAGTTCTTTAAGGTTGAATCGGAGGATGATGGTTGTTTTTAGCGTTGTTTGATGTTATTTGAGTGCTCAACTAAGTTCGTATGGTGTTTTAGGATTGGTTGGTATGTTTGGTGCGGTCTCGGGGGCCTCGGGTGAGTTTCGGGTGCTTAACGGATTGGTTTGAGACTTATGCAATTTGCTGAAGTTGTTACACCTGGTGTTTTCGCACTTGTGCAGGTGCGGTACTGCAGGTGTGGTGCCGCAGAAGTGGCCATGGAGTCACAAAAGAGTATTTGGCCTTGTTCAGCAGGGATCGTAGGTGCGGCAATTGTCCCGGAGAAGCGGTTGCGCAGAAGCTGTAGGGAACCGTAGAAGCGGGCTCGCAGGTGTGGCCCAGTGCTCGCAGATGTGGTCCCAGCCCATTTACGTTGTTTTCGCACCTGCGATGGATTTTTTGCAGGTGTGGTGCCACGGGTGCGGTTAGGGGTTCGCAGGTATGGTTTGACTGGGGAGAAAAGGGCTAAATGCGAGGGTTTGATTTCATTCTCCATTTTTGGACCTCGAGAGCTCGGATTGAGGCGAAATTTCGAGGGATTTTCAGAAGAAGCTTGTGGATTTGGGCAATCCGGAGCCGAATATTCGTGGAAAGAGCATACTGACGGACTGATTTAGCTTGGTTCGAGGTAAGTGGCTTGCCTAACCTTGTGTGGGCGAACTCCCTATAGGATTTGGTACTGATTGATATATGAGTGCCGTGTACGTGAGGTGATGAGTACGTACACGGTCTATTTGCTGTAAAACTCCATTTTTCACTAAGTCATAACCTGTTTTTTTTTCTTGTTTGAATTACTCTAGCATATGTGCTTTCCTGTTTTGACTAAAAAAGCACGCCTACGTGTTTTAACTGCCTATTTGAACTCATTGCAGCATGTTTAGTGAAATTACCTGGTTTTCATTGATTTTAACTTAATCTAAACTGTAGATTTTCTTGTTGTGACTGTCATTTATATTGGTTAAGCTGCATATTTACTTTAGGACTATGGAACGGTATTCCGAGAGATCCCCCTGTACTGCATATTTACTTTGGGACTACGGAACGGTATTCCGGGAGATCCCCCAGCACTACATATTTACTTTGGGACTACGGAATGGTATTTCGGGAGATCCCCATGCACATTTACGTTTGGGACTGCAGGACGATATCCGGGGAGATCCCCTGTAGCTTTTACTGTGTTCTGAGCTGTTGATTTTTCGTGAACTCTATTCCAGTTAGATTTTCGTATTTGATTATTGTAGTACTTCTTTCTGTCTTATTTCATTTTATTTATACCAGTAGGGCCCTGACCTAATCTCGTCACTACTCGATCGAGGTTAGGCTTGGCACTTACTGGGTACCGTTGTGGTGTACTCATGCCCTTTCTTGCACATGTTTTCCTTGTGCAAATCCAGGTACCGCACATCAGTCGCATTATCATTGAGACGAGATGGCTGTAGAGACTTCAAGGTACCACGTGACCATGATAGTAAGGTGTAGAAGGCATGTGAAAAGTGAGTAGTATTTTAAGTAAGTGGAAATAATTCTTAATAATGTGGGTAATTGGTTAATTATTTGCTAATGGGACATTACCTAGTTAATTAATAATTACCGGTGGATAAATTGAAGTCTTTGGATAAAGACCAAAAAAATGTGGCAGCCCATTGAAATACACTAAATGACTCATGTCTTGAGATGAAAGGTGTCCATTTAAGTGTCATACACATGACACTCAAGTATATTGGAAGCTTGGCCTTTAAATAAACAAAAGGTGATCATATAGCTCTCTTTCAAAAGTCCAACATTAAGCAAAATGGAAGTTGATCTCAAATCCAACAATAACATTTCCTACACCATTGAAAGAGAAATGACAATGATCCAACGTGAAAATTTCACTGAAATATTACAAGATCCAACCTGTTATGCTAATTCAAAAAAAAGTCTGGTACAATCTTTCTCAAGAATATCATACGAATTTTTCCCTATTTCGATCCGATGTTACGTGTTTCCACAAAAGAGAATCGGTTCAGGTATGTTAAGGATACCCCGTCTTTCTTTTGGCATGATCTATACGACACAAAAAAAACGAGCAAATGCGTAATTTCCATAAATGACTATATTCATAGAAATACTAGAGATGCTTATGTTCTTGATTCCCCATGTATCATATTATTCTATCATCTGTTCATGGGTCTCAAAATTACGTAAGTTGGTAAATTTTATTTCATGCTATTAATCAGAGGCATAATGGTCTTATGATGTACCGAGAGATTTTATTAACGTATTTCATATGCATTTCATGCATTTATACATGCACATTGACCCATGATCCGATGGCGATATATATATATATATATATATATATATATATATATGGGAAAGGTTATGGCGTTATATACGCACCACCGCCTAATCAGCTGGTATACGTTGATGATTTGCCCACAGTGGCCGAGATGATATAATGGATGCCCTCAGAGGCTTGATGAAGTTATGAACACATATACCCATGCATGGTATGGTATTTATATGTATATGCATGACATTTTAAATATTAAAGGATTTCACAGAGCTATTCAGATTTACATGTCGAGTCTTTTACTCCATGTTTCTCTCATGTCTAATGTTTACTGATTTTCATTCCTTACATACTCAGTGCATCATGCCCACAGGTCTCGATAGAGAGGTCGAGAGTCCTCCAAGTAGGCTATCAGCTCAGCGGAAGATGTTGGTGCTCTCCATTTGCTCCGGAGTTGCTTATTTGGTCAGTATGATTAGTACATGCATTGATTAGTTTGGCGGGGCTCTATCCCGACCTTTACGATATTATGTATTCTTAGAGGCTTGTAGACAGATGTCATGTATACAGATTCTTGTATGGCCTTGTCGGTCTATGTTTTGGGTATATAAAGGATCATGCCGGCCTTATAGGCCCGTACGTCATATGTATAAGTTTGGATTACATGTTGGATCATCCAATGTCGAGTATTTCTCCATGTTTTATTCTACTTATCTCACGATAGCCTCTCTGGCTCATTTACCTATGATAGCATGATATGAAAGATACGTTACGTAGGTACTCGGTTGAGTAGGGTACCGGGTGCCCGCCGCGGCCCATCGGTTTGGGTCGTGACAAAAGTAGTATTAGAGTTGTTCTATCCTAGGAAGTCTACAAGCCGTATCTAGTAGAGTCTTGTTTATGAGTGTGTTGTGCACCACACTTATAAGCAGGAGGCTACATGGCATTTAGGACTATCACTCTTTCTTCTTACTCTAGATCGTGTGGTATAGCTCAGTTGTAAGAATTCAAATTCCTAACTTCTATTTTATTCGTAATAAGACGATACTTACACCCACAAAGATGGTTGGTAAAAGATATGGCTATGGAAGAGTTGAGTCAGAGGAACTCGACTTTGCATCATGCTTATGATAAGTAAATGTGAGGTCTTCAGCAGATCATGTGCGTACTGAAAGGTGTAAGCCTCTTGATAAGGAGCCTTGAGGCAAGAATACCTATCCACCTTTATGGTGAAAGTAAATGAGAGATTCAGAGATAAATACAAGTTTCAACTAGCAAAAGAAGCAAGATGAAGAAGGGTACGAGGTGCCTAGTTAATGAAGATTATCAGTATTTACAATGCAGGAAGAAAAATATAAGAATTTTGAGTTACCTTCATCAATAACAAAGGTATGCACAATTAGCCATACCCATCTCATTTATGCCCTATGGGGGCTAACAGAAGTAGTATATGAGAAGGATGAACATCGGGATCCGGCTGGGGTTAGAGCAACCCAAATGATGGATGGATTATTTGCGTTAGTTGACCTTTCCGAAGGATGTTGCAAATGTGTTAAAAGATCTCCTTGTGAGACACCAGATGGTGCACTCTAAAATTGTACAGTTAGATATAAGTACTACAGATATAGGCACTGGAAGCCTTGAAAGGGATAAATATTACTTTATTATGGCTTCTGTCCCTAGTAAACAAAGAATGTTAGGCAACCCGAAGAGCCAGTAGATAGAGCAAGGAGAGCTAAAAGCAAAAGAATGTCCTGTTGAAATTTTCAAAATGATGTAATAGACAGAAATGTTAGGCAGGAAATGAGAAGAGAGTTAATGAAGCATTATGAGTAAGATGTGATGCATGGATGACAACGGTAGATTAAAAAAACGATGATGACAGTATTACAGAGTATATAGTCATGTGAAGGAAAAGACAAGAGGAGCCAGGCCTTGAGACAACAAAAGAATATAAGCCATAAAGTCATATCCTCATTTCGAGAAATAAGTTCGTGACTCCAACGCAACTAACAGAAGGAAAAGTTAGACCCCAGAGTAATAGAAATCAATATAGGCTGGTGAACAAGATAAACTAAACATGAATTAGGGACTGTGTGCCAGTTATACTAAGTGCCACCCTCATAAGTAAGGAATTTCCTTATCCTTAGTACGGAAGGATTACTGCAAGGAGAGTAAAGGCCATCGATGATGTGAAAGGACACCAACGATGAAGAGGTAGAACATCTATAGGCAGATTGACATAGCTCCAACTCTTAGTACTCCCCTAATGGGGGGAATATGGAGTAACGTGATATTAAGTCAGAATTAAGTGGTTCTAGTAATTATGGAATGATAAAGGAAGAATGCGATAAAAATGAGAAAGGGATGAGATTGCACTTATTCAAATCCTACAGATATGCTAAGATTCCAAAACATTTTGCAAACACAACATCAAGGAGAGGAAGTAAGGGTTCCTGCCCGAGATGTTATTAATAGATAAGCAGCTAGTGCGAGACGTAAGTTAAGACAAAGGAAATAACCAAAGAAAGATTACGGGGAATATAGACATGAGAATGGGCCAACGAGTAGTTAGCAGTTGATTCAGGAAGAGCCTAGTTATGGCTAGACAGGAGGTTACCGACAAATCAGCAGATCGTGCAAGATAAACATAGTAAAACCCAATATAGTGAATTCAACCTCGCAGTAATGTCATTATAATATTTGAGATATATTCAGATAGGAGTCGGGGTAGTTAAAGGAACCGTATGAATGTTACAGGAATAAAAGAGAGTGCCACTAGGAAGACAGTCAAAATATTAGTTCCGAAACAACCCTAAAAGCACAAGGGCATAGAGGTAAGTGACTATGGACAATTATAGGCAAGGAAGGGCATCAAAAGGTATGTAATAAGCTCACGACTTTATAAGAGGTCAGAGGGCCCTCTCTAAGTACTACAATGAAAGACTAGCTGAGGAAATAAGGAAGAAGGCTTCAACCTCAGCTCAGTGACCTAAAGAGGAAATGGTCTTGTAACAACAGTCTCACAACAAAATTGTATGCACTCCACAAGAAAGTGGCACCTACCGTGGCTAACGAACGGGAAGTAAAGTCAAAAGTAATATTTGAGATCATAAGAGTTGCACGATAATTCCGGCATGTGTGGGAACTAAGATAAGCTAAGTGTGCATGCAAGAAGGGGGCATGAAGACCAGGAAAAGTAATAGCTTACGTTTAAAGAAAGTTGAGAAGGAACAAAAGGAATTATTCGATCAATGGTCCAAAGTTAGTTACATTATGAATACACTTAAGATTTCGGAGCATTATCCATGCATCATATATGTTGGCAATCGTACAGCCGTAGAAGACTCTAGGTCATAGACAAAGAATTGAATTGTTTGATGAAGGTATCATGTATATTCCATAGCGCCCATGAAAGGCTAAAGTAATAACTAATACCAGGAGCCGCAGATCGGAAGATAGCTTAAGCCTACATAAAGGCTGATCAGAAAGAAGAAGAAACTAAAGAGTTACATCAACGAAGTAAATCAGAAATCTGATTATTGAACCCAGAGAGTTATAGACCTCGTGATTAAGAACATTGCAGAATTACTCTTAATATCATAAGTACAAGAGAGAGAGTACAGTACCCATATTCTATAACGTCTCTACAATAAAGTTAGTTAGAAAAGTACCAGCCTCATAAGAAGTCAGTATGAATCTCCCACCGAATTATAGTATTATAATAAAGCTCCAAGTTGTGGATGTGAATCATACCTATATGGAAGGGAGTTTATGAAAGAGATACAAGATGTGATGCAAAATTTTAAGGTAATTAAGGTAAAAGTGAACAACGTACGACATACTCAAATGCAGAAGGCTGTGAATAGTCCATACTTCGGATAGAAGGCGAGAAGCATGGGGATTCAGTATGCAGGAATGATAGCAGCATCGTCAATGGTATATTTTCCAGCCTATGGGTTCTAGGTACCGAGAGATCTAGCCAAGAGAGTAAAGAAGAGTTGGAGATGATGAAATGTCTCGCTTGATGTTCCAGAATAATACAAGGAAATCTATGGTGAAGCAATATTGTGAGCAGTATAAATGGATATAGGTAGGTCGCGAGCTAAAGTATGATAGAGCGATAAGGTTTTAGGAAGACAAGAGTAAGAACAAGAAAGGGTGAGTGAGAAGGTGACGAAAATGGATAAGTCCTCGGGATTAAGACCATGAAAAACAAGAGAGCTAATGGTTTCTCTAAATTATACAAAGTTCAGTATAGCCTGAATGAACCCAAGCGAGTCTAAGACTAATGGTATTAAGAAGAGATGGAATGTTGCCCTGATAATACAATGAGGGTGTAATTGTGATAGATAAAGGATGACATTTGGGCCTTCGATTGAATAATGACTTGAAGAGGATTTCATGAATTGTACGGGATTAAAATACCCACGTAAGGTGGATCACGTTGGAATGCTATGAAATACGGTTATGAAATAATAGTATCACCCCAGGTGGATTAGTCTAATCACTTCAGATATCCCCCGATGAGACGTAAGCCCTAATGGAAAGGTATTACGTAAAAAGTTTCAAGTTATAAGTAGTATATTGTAGATCAATATTGAGGCGAATCAAGAATGGATGGACAAAAGTCACAAAGTATAAAATGAGACGAGGTTCATTCTTAAACAATAATGAGGAAGCATTAAAGGACTTAGATTTATACATATGGGATAAGCAACAAAAATAACCTGGAGTTCAGTAGAAGACCTTAGTAACAATAAATCGAAGTAAGAGTTATGGTATAGTATGACCTACCTAGATGCAGTAAGGTCATACGAATGGATAACCGGGTCTATGGATTAAGTAATAGCAATATTCATAAGTTCAATGAAGTATTGGGCAAAGAACTTCAGTATACCTATAAATTCCCAAAGAGACATGTTCTCAAGATCCGTATATGCTTACAAAGTGACGCCTAGAGATTGGTTAAAAACTGGAGGAAAAAAAAGAGAGAAGAGTCGCATAGGTGCACATACAAGGAAAAAAAAAGTCGTACAGGCTACATGATAGAAGGTAGCAAGAGTTACGAAATTGAAAAGATTCCGACCACAAGTCGTGGTGTGAGAAAGAGGCCTAAAGGAGTGAATGCCCTGGCCTTTGGAATTATTCACAGAACAGTTGCCTAGATGGCAAGGAGATTTCTAAAGTATTCGCAAGAAATATAGGTTATGATAATGATAAGTGCATCAGTCAACATTCGAGGATGAATGTTCCAAAGGGGGGAATCATGATACATCCCACATTTTCGTATGTTAAAGTTCCGTCGTAAGTTAATCGACGTAAGTGCGGGAATGAGATTATTTTGGAATTGTAAGTATTATGCTATTTCAAACAAGGGATAAGTAAATTCGTGAAGGTGAGAGGGCAAGCGAATCAAAGAAAGTGAGTTTCATCGAAGTATGTCAATTTCGGATAAAATACGGTCCGAGCTATAATACTCGGTATTTATGGACTAGTGTCATACAAGGTACCACATGACCATGATAGTAAGGTGTACAAGGTATGTGAAAAGTGAGTAGTATTTTAAGTAAGTAGAAATAATTCTTAATTATGTGGGTAATTGATTAATTATTGGGTAATGGGACATTACCTAGTTAATTAATAATTAGTGGTGGATAAATTGAAGTCTTTGGATAAAGACTAAAGAAAAAAACGTGGCAGCCCATTGAAATACACTAAATGGCTCATGTCTTGGGATGAAAGGTATCCATTTAAGTGTCATACACATGACACTTAAGTATATTGGAAGATTGCCCTTTAAATAATCAAAAGGTGATCATATAGCTTTCTTTCAAAATTCCAACATTTAAGAAAAACCGAAGTTGATCTCAAATCCAACAATAACATTTCCTACACCATTGAAAGAGAAATGACAATGATTCAAGGTGAAAACTTCTCTGAGATCTTACAAGATTCAACGTGTTATGCTAATTCAAAAAAAAAAGTCCGGCACAATCTTTTTCAAGAATATCATACGAATTTTTCCCTACTTCGATCCATCGTTATGTGTTTCCGTAAAAGAGAATCGGTTCGGGTATGTTAAGGCTACCCCTTCTTTCTTGTGTCATGATCTATACGACATAAGCGAAACGAGCAAATGTGCAATTTTTATAAATGACTCTATTCATAGAAATACTAGAGATGCTTATGTTCTTGATTCCCCATGTGTCATATTATTCTATCATTTGTCCATGGGTCTCAAAAATACGTAAGTTGGTAAATTTTATTTCATGGTATTAATCAGAGGCATAATGGTCTTATGACGTACCGAGAGATTTTTTTAACGTATTTTATATGCATTTCATGCATTTATACATGCACATTGACCCATGATTAGATGGTGTTATATACGCGTATATATGTGTGTGTGTGTATATATATATGGGAAAGGTTATGACGTTATATACGCACCACATCCTTATCAGCTGGTATACGTTAATAATTTACCCACAGTGACCGAGATGATATGATGCGATTCTCTCAGAGGCTTGATGAAGTTATGAATACATATACTCATGCATGGTATGGCATTTATACGTATATGCATGAAATTTTAAATATTAAAGGATTTCACAGAGCTATTCAAATTTGCATGTCGAGTCTTTTAATCCATGTTTCTTTCATGTCTATTGTTTACTGATTTTCATTCCTTACATACTCGGTACATTATTTGTACTGACGTCCCTTTTGCCTAGGGACACTGTGTTTCATGCCCGCAAGTCCCGATAGACAGGTCGAGAGTCCTCCAAGTAGGCTATCAGCTTAGTGGAAGATATTGGTGCGCTCCATTTGCTCCGGAGTTGCTTATTTGGTCAGTATGATTAGTACATGCATTGATTAGTTTGGCGGGGCTCTATCCCGACCTTTACCATATTATGTATTCTTAGAGGCTTGTAGATAGATGTCATGTATACGGATTCTTGTATGGCCTTGTCGGCCTATGTTTTGAGTATATAAAGGATCATGTCGGCCTTATAGGCCCGTACGTCATATGTATAAGTTTGGATTACATATTAGATCATCCAATGTCGAGTATTTCTCTATGTTTTATTCTACTTATCTCACGATAGCCTCTCTGGCTCATTTACCTATGATAGCATGATACGAAAGATACGTTCCATAGGTACTCGGTTGAGTAAGGTACCGGGTGCCCGTCGTAGCCCATCGACTTGGGTAGTGACACTCTGCATATGTCATTTTGATAATCTTTGTTGCAGTTATTCTCCCTTTAGCTTTGTGCATTATCCATGTGAAAAGTAAATCCATGTTTGTCCTATTTGAGTTTTTATTTGCAGCCATTATTGTAGTCTGCTCCATAATTCTCTTAAAAAAATTCATTTCCAAAGAGGTGATCCCTACGTTCATCTGAGACTTTACACAGTACACAAAGTGATTGCACATTAATACCCCATTTGCGAAGTTTGTCTGTGGTAGCAAGCTTCCCATGACAGTGCAACCATAGAGTTGAGTCTGGCTCTGTTATGGTATATCAACTTCCTCCATTCAACTTTAGGATAATCCCCTAGTAGCAGATTGTAGATGTATCTGATGATAGTTTTCTTCTGTACAGTAGGCCTTTGCATTTTCTTGACAACATCTGTTGCCCCCAATATCTTCTTTACCATCCAGCTTGCTTGGTTTGGTATGTTCATTTCAAAGATGTTTTGCCCTTTGATGTAGTATAGATGAATCCATTTTATCCATATTTTATCTGCCTTATGTGCCACATCCCAAAATGTCTTTACTATTGCTTCTTTATTCCACACTTGTATATTGTTGAGGTTGTAGCCTCCAGCTGCTTTAGGCAGACATACTCTGTCCCAGGCCAATAGATCCATCTTTGTGATTACATTACCTCCTGACCATACATAGCTTCTGCGGTATGCCTCAATAAAATACTCCATGGTTATAGCAAATAGGTAAGGGAATATGGATCCCCTTGTCTTAGACCTTTTGCTGTTGGAAAAGGCTTCATTGCTTCACCATTGAATAAGATAGAGTAATTGACAGAGGACACACAAGCAATGATCCATTTTATAAATTTAGTTGGAAACTACATGGTCTCCAACAGTTGTTTAATATACACCCATTCAACTGAATCATAAGTTTTCATCATGTCAACTTTAATCATGCATCTAGGAAAAATGTGTTTCCTATTATAAGCTTTCACCAGTTCATGGGCTAAGATGATATTATCGAAGATTCTTCTTCCAGGAATAAAGCCATCTTGTGCTGTAAAGATAATACAGGGCATCACTACTTGCATTCAATTGGCTAACACCTTAGCAATCAGCTTGTACAATATTATACAACAAGCAATAGGTTTGTATTCCCTTACTGTTTCTGAACTAGGGACTTTAGGAAGTAGAGTAATGGTTGTACAGTTAAGTGCTTTATACATAACACCTGTCCAGAAGAACTCTTTAATTGCATTGTGCAGACCTCCTTCTTAATGATTGGCTAAGCCTTTTTGAAGAAAACTGCATTGTAACCATCAATTCCAGGGGCTTTCTCATTGCCTATTAAGCAATATGATATCTTTAATTAGGGAACAGGCTTTCCAACTACTGCAAGCAAGCCTTTTCTTGGCTACCTAGTGCTTCAGTATACTAATTGTGCATCTGTGCTTGTATGCTCTTCAAATTATTCCTTGCTTGCTCAATTCTCTAAGTAACTCCTCTGTACTTCTCTTTATTCAGCTGCTTAAATCTTGTTTTGAGATCTTTTAGCTTATACCAGATACTTTTCATTCTTCCCCTGATGTGGCTTTGACTCCATCCTTCAGCTACTATGTGAGGAAATTCAGTATGATCAACCCAAACATTGAAAATTTTAAACGGCACTTTGATATTGGTGGTAGGCTATGTAATAGGGATCAACATTAGTGCATGGTCTGAAATAAGGTGGCCATGTTGCATCATCCAGCAATCATTGTCTAGTGTTCTATCCAGCCTGCTTCTGACTTTATCATCTCCTTGTTGTTTATTTGTCCATGTGAAATATTCACCTCTCTATGGAATTTCAGTTAGGTACAGATGATGGTACCATTCTGCAAAGTCATGAATATCTGCTAAAGTCAGTGCACTTTAGAAATTTTGTCTTGTGTAGTTAGCATAGCATTGAAGTCTCCACTGATCATCCATGGTTGTTTCACATGTGCTAATCTTCTTCCACATATATTTCCTTTGCTCCATTTCTTTGTATCCATACACTACTCTCATATAGCAAGCAAAGGCACTTTTTGTATCTGTGACATAGCAGTGTATGAATTGAGCATCATTCTCAATTTCTTGCATATTATAGGCTTTCTCTTCCCACAGAATCCAAATTCTTCCATAAGAGGCATTATTGTTGTTACTGGTTATCTTCTAGTTTGGTGAAATCCTCTTTAATATAACCCCAACACTCATCTCCTTAACTTTAGTTTTCACTAGCCCATCTATTTTTATGTACTTTATTTTGATACTGCTTTATTTCTTTTTGTTTGTACCTCTTATTCAGTCCCCTAACATTCCAAAATAGCCAAGTCAGTGTCGATAATATGGTTCCCCTCCTATATCAGGAGGTTTGGCTTTCCCTGTCTCAGGTTCCATAACTTGCAGTGATTGGAATCCATTCTTGATTGCCATTGCATATCCTTTAGCTATTGCATCGCTGTGTTGTAATCCTCCTTGTACAAGCATTGCTTTTTTGTCTGGGCTCCCTACCACCTGTTTTGCTAATTGCTAGGTCTCTTGATAGTTGGTGTCATGTGTATGTTGTGCCTGGTCCTTGCACACTTAAGCTTGATTTGATCCTCTATTCTTTTTAGTATTTGGTGCTGGATGATCCTGTGTATCCTCCTTCTCCTTTTGTGAGGTAGTACCCTTAGGTATCCAGGTTGCTACTACTCTCCTTTGCCTTATGCCTCTTTATGGTTGGTCTTTTGGTGCTTCTTTCTTGGCTTTGATATAATCATGCACAAGCTTGAGGCATTCAACACAATATTCTGGTTTTCATTCATAGGAAATGGCTTGCTGAAATTGTCTTCCGGATGGATCCTCCATTGTTATCTCGTGTAACGACCCGACCCGTCGTTACGGAAGTTACCGCCCCATTTTCCCCGTTTTTTGCTTCTATATGTTTCATTATATGTGTTTGCATAATTTGAAGTAATTCAGTTAGAGTTCGGATAGAAATGAGACAATAAGTCTCTTTATGAGAAGGATTGTTTGGAAAAGTCAACCGAATGTTGACTTATAAGTTAGAAGGCTCGGAATGGATTTCCGATGATTCGACTAGTTTCGGGGGATGATTTGTGACTTAGGAGCGCAATCGGAATTGAATTTGGAGGTCCGGTGTAGAATTAGGCTTGAATTGGCTAAGGTTGGATTTTGGCGAATTCCGGATGGTAGGTGAGATTTTGACCCGAGGGTCGGAATGGAATTCCGACAGTTGCAGTAGCTCCGTTAGGTGATTTTGGATATGCGTGCAAAGTTTTAGATCATTCGGAGGTGTTTAGGTCGGGTTTTAGATCAAATGCAAGTTTCGGAAGTTTTAGTTTAACTTAGGCTTGAATCCGTGGGAATTCGATGATTTTGGTGTTTATGATAGTGTTTTTATGTTACGAGCAAGTTTGAATGAAGTAATAGAACATATCTGTGCATTTGGTTGAAGTCCCGAGGGCCTCGGGGTGAATTTGGGTGGTTAAACGAGAGTTTTGAGGTGTATTGCAGGTCAGATTTTTGCTGTCATCTGGTGTTTCCGCTTCTGCGGAAATGGACCGCAGAAGCGGTACCGCAAAAGAGGGTACTTTGTCGCAGAAGCGGTCGTTGGCCGGCTAGGGTAATTCCGCAGAAGCGGAAGGTGGCTCGCACCAGCGGGTCCGCATAAGCGAACACTGTACCGCAGAAGCGGTTTTGGGGGATGCCGCAGAAGCGGACTTCGCGTCGCATAAGCAAAGTCCGGGTTTCTAAGTGAAGATTGCAAAAGCGGAAATGTGACCGCAGAAGCGGTCCCGCATAAGCGAAAGCGGGACCGCAGAAGCGAAAACTGGACTAGGCGACAGAAGGGTTTTAAAATAATATTTCATCCGCGACCCTTTCATATTTTCCTCCATTGTTGACGTTCTTAAGAGCTTTGAACAAGGAAATTCGAGGGTTTTGACTGAGAATCACTTGGAGGTAAGTTCCTTGGCCTAAATATTCGAATCTATGGTAGAAATTACATGTAAATTGTAGAAATTTCATCAAAAACGGGACAAGCTAGGGCTTGGAAAGCTGTGATGTAAAAATGGAATTTGGAGGGTCAAACGAGCTCCGATTTTGGTAAACTTTATATGCACGGACTCGTGGCGAGACGAGGAATCTGTTGGTGTGATTTTCAGAATTTTTCGAGAAGTGGGCCCGGGGCTCGGGTTTTACCAACTTCGTGAATTTTAGTACTTTTCGAGTATTTTGATTGGGTTATGTTTCTTTAACCCATATTTATGTATTCGTTGTGATTTTGACTAGATTCGACGCGCGAGGAGGTCGATACGAAAGGAAAAGGCATTGCGGACCATTCTACGGCTGGTTAGAGGTGAGTAGTTGGCGTATATGATGGCCTGAGGGTTTGAAACCCCGGCTTATCACATTGTGACGCTATTGTAGGGCGTGACTCGCACCCCATGGCAGGTGCGGGATTGGTTATGACTGGGGATTGAGACTTAATCCATACCGAACAAGAATATTTCTATATTGGCGACTAATACACACCTTGTATTGAATATATCTGGGCTTATTGCCGTGTTTAGGGCCTTGTGCCGATCTGTAGCATCCTTAGAGGATGAATGTCATTGTGATAGCATGCTTTGTATAATCATTGATCTCAGTCATGTGTTTAATCACTGTTATGAAACGCTAAGTCACTTTTCCTGAAGTTAAATATCTAAAGTATATTCTTCTTAATAAATTGGAAATTGGGAAATTAATTGAATCTGTTACGTGACTCATATGCATATTGTGGACTGAGTATGGATCGGGCTGCACGCCGCAGCGAATCGTATGATTATATTGCATTTGGGCTGAAGGAGCCCCTCTGGAGTCTGTACACACCCCCAGTGAGCGTCGTCGACGTTAAATGGATCGGGCTACGCGCCGTAGCGGTCATGTGCATTGCATTGCATCTTTACATTATACTTGACTGATATATTTTGAGTTGTTTTGCTATTAGTTCGTAGTTAGGTGTTGGACTGTTAGTTTTAGCTTTACTTTGTGGCATTTCGTGGATTTCTTATCTTCAGACATTTTTTATGCTTATTACTCACTGAGTCGGTAGTACTCACCCCTACTCCCTGCACCTTGTGTGCAGATTCAGGTACACCGGAGGCTTAGCTAAGCAGTCTTTGTTTCCCAGAGCTTATCAGAGTTGTTGAGGTAGCTGCTTGACGTTCGCAGGACCTGACTACTCTTCCTATTTCAGTTTTATTTATATATACATTTCCAGACTTGAGTATTTTCGTTCAGATATTGTTATTCATATTGTTTTAAGGCTCTAGACTCGTGACCCCAGGTCTTTGGGAGCGTTTTATCAGACTTCGTATTTTTCTCAGTAATATTCTATTATAAATATTGGATTATTATTCTGAAACTATTATAATCTTTTTAGATTGTTGGTTTGAGGTTTACGGTTAATTTGGGAACGATTGTGGTCTGGCTTGCCTAGCAATATTGTTGGGCACCATCACGACCGGGTTTGGGGTCGTGACAAGTTGGTATCAGAGCCTAGGTTACTAGGCCTCGCGAGTCATGAGCCGATTTAGTAGGGTCTCGCGGATCGGTACGTAGACGTCCGTATCTATCCTCGGGAGGCTACAGAACCTTTAGGAAGCACTTCACTTTCTTGAAATTCAAATCGTGTGGCTTGTTATTATGAAAAACTAAATTCCGTATTCTATTCTCTCGCAGATGGCGAGAACCCGCGCTAACGGACATGGCGGACGACCACCAGTGCCACCTAGAGGTCGTGGTCGCGGTAGAGGCAGGGCAGCAGGGACAGCACCTGCTGACCCACCAGTTGACCAGGCTCAGGGTCAGATTCCAGCACCAGTTGACCAGGCTCAGGGTAAAATTCCAGTTGTAAATGCTCCAGCAGCACCTGTTCAGGCACCGGCAGTGCCCATCGTGATTCCTGGTCTCCAGGAGGCTTTGGCTCAGATCTTGTCGATCTGCACTGGCCTGGCTCAAGCGGTTTCAGCTACTACAGCGGCGGCTACTTCTCAGACCGGGGGTGGTCATCAGACCCCCGATGCTCGCATACCCGAGCAGGTTGTTCAGGGCTTACAGACACCTGGGGTAGCTCTAGCTCAACCAGTTCAGCCAGCTGCACCAGTTGCAGCAGTTGTTCCAGTTGCGCCAGTCGCACCAGCTCCAGCTCATGTGGTTCCAGCTATGCCGGATGACGAGCAGCGTTGGTTGGAGAGTTTCGATAGGCTTCAGCCCCCGACATTCAGTGGTGTTGAGGGCGAGGATGCCCAGGGTTTTTTGGATAAGTTCCAGCGTATGCTTCGTACTGCGGGTATTCTGGAGTCTAGTGGAGTGGCTTTTACTACCTTCCAGTTCACAGGGCCTGCATTTAATTGGTGGGAGGAGTTCGAGAGGCGTAGGCCTACTGGAGCAGCGCCCCTCGCGTGGGAGCAATTCTCTACGGTATTCTTGGAGAAATATGTACCCCAGTCTCACAGGGAAGAGCTGCGTCGTCAGTTCGAGTGGTTGACTCAGGGAGATATGACAGTGACTCAGTATGAGTTGAGGTTTACACAGCTAGCTCGGCATGCTACGTGGATGATCCCGACAGATCGCGAGAGGATCAGAAGGTTTGTGGATGGTCTCAACTATCCGATTCGCATATTGATAACTAGAGAAAGGGCTACAGCAGTTACATTTGAGGAGGTAGTTGATGCGGCTCGTCAGATTGAGACAGATCGTCGTCGGGAGCGTGAGCAGAGGGAGGCTAAGAGGCCTCGAAGTTCAGGTAGTTTCAGTGGTGCTCCGTCTAGGGGCCAGTTCCAGTGCAGCAGAGGTCGTTCCTTCAGACCTCCTCAGTCAGGTCGTTCAGAGTCCAGTGGGGCTTCGTCAGGCCGTGGTCATCAGGGTCATCAGCAGAGCTAGCCTGCACTGAGTGCCCTTCCAGCTCAGAGCTCTGCTCCTGCTTCTTCAGCCCAGGGTTCATCTGCAGCGAGGGGTTCCCATCAGTCCCCTTCTCCAGCTCCAGGTCGTTGCTACGAGTGCGGTGAGTTGGGTCATATGAGGAGGCAGTGTCCCCGGTTCCGTAGTAGACAGTCTCAGCAGAGGGATCAGCCCTCATCTTCTGCTCCTGTTTCTTCAGCACCCACTCAGTCAGCTAGGAGTGGAGGTCAGGTAGCCAGAGGTCACCCCAGGGGTGAGGACCGTACTGGCGGTGGTCAGGCTCGATTCTATGCTCTTCCGGATAGGAGAGACGCCAGTGCATCAGATGCAGTCATCACAGGTATTATCTCAGTCTGCCACAGGGATGCCTCTGTCTTATTTGATCCCGGATCTACCTACTCCTATGCACAGACTCTTGGGAAACTCTTCGTGTTTCTTTGACAAATTCAGCTCCTGGAGGTAAGGTGACCATGGAATATGCCAAGAGTGGTGTGTTGAATGAGGAAGTAAGGAGAAAATCTCAGGGTTCATCCTCACAAGCAGATATCTTGGTTACAGAAGACCAGGGGAGAGATAGAACAAGAGGCTCAAGGAATAGAGGTAAAAGTAGAAGTAAGTCAAGGTCCAAATACTATAATGTTACATGCAACCACTGTGGCAAGAAAGGACACATCAAAAGGTTTTGTCGCAAGTTGAATCAAGACACTAGAGAAGGAAGAAAGTTGAAAATAACGAGAACAATGTAGTTGCTATTGTTCAAGATGACCTCTTTTGCTTAT
>NC_031989.1:49562540-49563454 GCF_001879085.1 Nicotiana attenuata
ATAGGATTTAATTAGGTGTGGTCAGGACCCTCCTGAATAATGGGACACAGTTTTAAGAACCCTTAGGTAACAAGGCATTGTTGTAGGATAGTATAATTCAGCCGTAGAATTGACACACTTAAGATAAGGCTTAAATTTTGATTTTCAGGACCCTCCTGGATAATGGGACGTAGCTTTAAAGTTTGAGTCGTACCTTCAGTAGATATAACTTAGGTTAACGGTGTCCTTTAACTAGAAGTTGTCAGGACCCGCCTGGATAATGGGAAGTAGTTTAGGACCTTTTAAGACAACAAATGTAATGGGAGTAATACCTTTAGAAGACATAGCTTAGGCTCGTAATTGTAGGAGTTATCAGGACCTTCCTGGATAGTAAGATTTGGCTTTCACATTCTTGGTAGAATAATTCAGTTTAATGCTCACATATGTACCCAGTCACCAAACTGGGGCAGAACATTTTCTTTGTTTGTTTTGTTGCAGTCAGGAGCCCACCTGGAGAACAAGGGAATACTTTTCAAGTTCAGCAATCAGGAGCCCACCTGGAGAACAAGGGAATACTTTTCAAGTTCAACAATCAGGAGTCCACCTGGAGAACAAGGGAATACTTTTCAAAGTTCAGCAATCAAAAGCCCACCTGGAGAACAAGGGAATATCTTTCAAGTGTTAGCAGTCAGGAGCCCGCCTGGAGAACAGAGGCATATATTTCAAATTTCAGCAGTCAAGCATCACTCGAGGAATGGCAAAACATCTCCGATCACAATGCAAGGCAACAACGCAAGAATTCCATCAGAACAATACAAATTCAAGGCAACACAAGAGCAAGTTTGAAGACATAGATATGACCTTTTTTTGTAATTCATAGATCATAGCTTAGGCTAGCTTCTTTTATTTGACACGGTGTAATAAGGGGGTCAGCA
>NC_031989.1:49563673-49577608 GCF_001879085.1 Nicotiana attenuata
CTACTTTTAGGTTTTTAATTTGTTTTTAAGTTTGCAGTTTTAAATAGGGAAATTTGTGTAAATTGGAAAATTTGGAAGTATAATTTAGAGTCAATTTGAAGTTTGGTTTATAATTTAGCATTTACAAAAATCAGAAAATAAAATACAAATAAATATATAAAATACAAAAAATGAAAACAAAACAAAACAAAATTGAATAAAGAGAAAATAAAAAAGGGAATTAAAAGAAAAGAGGGATGCTCTCATTAGTCACAATTGGGCCATTTCTTCAGCCCAGAATCACTCCACACCCAAGCCCAATCGAACCCTGACCCGGTCCAGCCCCCATGCCACTGAAACGACGCCGTTTCGCGTCATTAGATCTCGGTTGTCCATCGTTTTTAATCCAACAGCCCAGGATGGATCTTGATTTCACATAAAACTGTCCAATTAATTTCAAAACCCTAACAAACATAAGTCGCCTTCCTCGTACACTCTCTGTATTTCGCCGGAGCCGCCGCCGCCGGCGAACACCATCATCGCCGTTCACTCCCAAAATAACACCCATGATTCTCCTCTTCCTCCTCTGTCCGAATTCATAATCCATTTCTCTCAAATCTCATCCTAGGCCTTCGAATTTTAAATCTAAACTTTCCGGCCAGGACGCTACTTCGTCCAAATCTCTCCAAATTAACACCATAGGTTCTCCTTACCATCTTTTGCCCGAATCTTCAATTAGTTTTCTTCAAATCATCTCCAGGCATCTCGAAGTTTGAGTTAAAGTTGGCCGGAAACCCTAAATTCTCTAAAATCGGCAAAGTTTGGTACTGTATGGTCTCTTATCTTCCCTCGTGATGAATTCAAGATTATGGGACCTCGAATCTCAATGGAATCGGTCGAGCTTTTGAGTTTGGGAACCCGCCAGTGAGTTTATTTTTATTTTGTTCTTGGTTTGGCCAATTGCCCTCTTGTCTGTTCATTTGAGTTTGTTTTTAGTTCTTGGAGTTATTAATTGATTTTTGTTCATTTTTAATTCAATGATTTCATTTCCTTGAGATTAATTTCATAATTGATTGACGCCGATTAGCTTGTTATCATGTTTAGTTTGCTGGTGTGAGTTTATTTCCAGCCATGTTATTCTAGCTGTTCCAAACTTTGATTTAGTTCAGTTCTCAGTTATATTTCTTTTAATTTGCTAGTTAGTCTATCAGTGTTGGTTTAAATTGATTCTTGTTTAGTCTTGTTTATGTCAAGTCTTAGCTGATTAGTTCAATCTTAGTTTGTTAGTTTTAGTTCGAATTAGGATTAGTTTTCAATATGTTGGTAAGTCAGAGATTAGGGGTTTGTTTGGTTATAGCTGTAGTTTTAGATTAATTCCAGGGGGCAAATTGGGTATTTGGGATGGGAGAATCATGTTCTAGTTAGTGCTAGAACTCCCTAGATCTTTCTAGATAGGGGTATGCTTAGAATTTGAGGAAGTTTAGGGTACTAACTTGTGACACAAGTCAATAAGTAAGGGACTATTTTGAAAATAACCTAGGGACTGGAAGGCAAACACAAAATCTGAAGGCTGCCCTCATTTTGCCTATAAAAAGGCATGCCAATGCCTTAAGTCACAAGTTTGGAGCCTCCAAAAGCTCCCCCCCAAAAGTACTCTTCAGTTTTCCAGATCTGAAAGTAGAAATTCAAAAATTCGAAAGCCAAAAACAATAGAAAATTACAGAAAAATCCAAAAAATACTGTTTATTCAATCTCTTAGGTCAATTTCAAGTTTAGTGGTTGGTTTGCATTGTTTAACTTAATTTCTAGTAGTTGAAGTTCAGAAGTAGTCCTGGTTTGATTTCGAGTGGGTTTGGAGTCCAAGCAAGTCAGTTTTGGGTCTATTTTGGTGCTATTGTATTCAATCTCTCAATTCCATTTGATACTTGGATCACTGGTCTATTCCTGGGCTGAATTTGCTGTGTTGTTGCTGTTGGAAACTCTCATTTGCTGCTGCTTGTACTGCTGTGCTGATCCTCTGATTTTTCTTTGCTGTGAATCCTCATTTGCTTATATTCTATTCTCTAGGTACACATTCTCAGCCTATGTTGATGTAACTGCGCCTGTTGAACATGAAATACAATTGAAGTTTGTTTGCTGCCCTGGAATTGCAATTTGAAATCTTATTAAGTCTAGATAGATCAATTACTATTTGATTGAATATTCATAGTTGTATTAACTGGAATGTATAACTGGACAGCTGATGTTTAGAATCAGCTGTAGATCAATTTCTTAATAGCTGAATACTGTGTATGAATTGTTAAAAAATAGAGTGCATGATTATTACTTTATAGGTTCGGATCATGAGCTGAACACTTGATTGAGTTTGGTAGCTGTAGATATACGTTTAAAAATAATTATTCTGTTTACTTCAGCGATTCAAGCAAGGTCACGAAGTCATTTGAGTGATTAAATGCTATTGAGGAGTGTTAATTTGAGTGGCCAAAATAGTTAGCCTGCTTTGAATCCACACCTGCACCTACTCATATATTCATACTGGCCAAAATATAATAAATGCTGAATGTTAGTTTAGTCATGATAATTTGAACTAATGTCATTTTCCCTCACTTTGGACTTGGGCCAATGCCCGGCTTACGTCAGTCCAACATCGAATTGATTAGGACCTTTCTTTATTTGTAGAGACGAACAGAATAGAAAATATAGTTCACTTTGGGGTATCCTTAAATAAGACGAGATGAGCCCCGCTAAGCAAAACAAATAAATTGCGGGGCCCTCGATAAATATTTATTAAAATACCTAGACTTCGGGATAGGCCGTTTAGCGAATTTCACGGCCTTCCCCCAAAGATAACAACACGTTAGTCGCTCTAGGCACATTGTAATAATTTTACCTTCCTAAATACGGGTGCACATTTATGTGACTCAAATCCAAATCTCAACGAAGTCGAAATGTGTCAAAAACCACGGGTGCATTTATGTGACGTGGTTCGAGACGTGTTTTCACGACGTTGCAATTCTCTAAAAATAATAATAATAAAAGCGGTTCAAAGTTAGGCCAAAACATGTACTAAAATCAAATAAATAAGCCAAATATGACAGTTGAGCGACCGTGCCAGAACCACGGAACCCGGGAATGCCTAATACCTTCTCCCGGGTTAACAGAATTCCTTACTCGGATTTCTGGTTCGCAGACTGTTAAATAGAGTCAACCCTTTCCTTGATTCGGGATTCAACCGGTGACTTGGGACACCATAAATCTCCCAAGTGGCGACTCTGAATCTTTAAATAAATAAATCCCGTTTCGATTGTCCTTTAATTGGAAAAACTCCCTTTATTATATGTCCTCCCGGGGGTGTAATGAAAAAGGAGGTGTGACAGTACAGTATCCATATTTTATGACAGCTCTACGGTAAAACCAGGGTACTAACCTTATAATAAGTCAACATGAAGCTCCTACCTGGATTGTGTATGCATTAGCGGTGCAGGTATTATAATAGAGCTTCAAGTTATTGACGTGAAATATACCTATGTGGAAGGGAGGTCGTGGAAGAGATAGAAGTGACGATGCGAGATTTTAAGGTATGTAAGGTAAAGGTGAACAACGTACAAGATACTCAAATGCAGAAGGCTGTGAATAGTCCATACTTCGGATAGAAGGCTAGAAGCATGGGGATTCAGTATCCAGGAATGATAGCAGCATCGTCAATGGTATATTTTCCAGCCTATGGGTTCTAGGTACCGAGAGATCTAGCAAAGAGAGTAAAGAAGAGTTGGAGATGATGAAATATCTCGCTTAATGTTCCAGAATAATACAAAGAAATCTATATTGAAGTAAGATTACGAGCAGTATAAATGGATATATGTAGGTCGCAAGCTAAAGTATGATAGAGCGACAAGGTTTTAGGAAGACAAGAGTAAGAACAAGAAAGGGTGAGTGAGAAGGTGACGAGAATGAATAAGTCCTCGGGATTAAGCCCATGAAAAACAAGAGAGCTGATGGATTCTCTAAATTATACAAAGTTAAGTATAGCCTAAATGAACTCAAACGAGTCTAAGACTAATGACATTTAGAAGATATGGAATGTTGTCTTGACAGTACAATGAGGGTGTAATTGTGATAGATAAAGGATGACGTTTGGGCCTTCGATGGAGTAATGATTTGAAGAGGATTTCACGAATTGTACAAGATTGAAACACCTATGTAAGGTGAATCACATTGGGATACTATGAAATACGGTTATGAAAATTACTCCAGATGTTCCTCGATGCAACGTGGGCTCTAGTGATTACATAAGAGGTTTCAAGTTATCAGTAGTAGATTGTAGATCAATATTAAGGTGAATCAACAATAGATGGATAAAGTTCCAACGTATGAAAGGAGATAAGGATTCCATCCTTTAGATGAACATTAATAAAGAAGCACTGAAGGACTTGGATTTATACATCTATGATAAGAAGCAATGAAAGTAACTTGGAGTTTAGTAGCAGACCTCAGTAATGATAAAACGAAGTAAGAGTTATGATAGTAAACTCATACGGATGGATAAACGGATCTATGAAATAAGATATAGCAATATTTGTAAGTTCAATGAAGTATCGGGCAAACAACTTCAGTATAATGCCTAAAGAGACATCTTTTCAAGCATTGTATATGCTTACAAAGTAACGCCTAGAGATTGGGTAAAAACTGGAGGAAAAAGGAGAGAAGAGTCGCATAGGTTGCATGACACAAGGTAGGAAGTGTTACGAAATTGGAAAGATTTCGATCACAAGTCGTGGCGTGAGAAAGAGGCCTACAAGGGAAAACGCCCTGGCCTTTGGAATTATTCACAGAAAAGTTGCCTAGATTGCAAGGAGGGTACTAAAGTATTCGCAAGAACTATAGGTTATGATAATGATAAGTGCATCAGCCAACATTCGAGTACGAATGTTCCAAAGGGAGGGATAATGTTACATCCCGCAATTTCGTACGTTAAAGTTTCGTCGTAAGCTAATCGACGTAAGTGCGGGAATGAAATTATTTTGAGATTTTAAGTACTATGCTCTTGCAAATCAATTCGTGAAGGTGAGAGGATAATCAAATCGAAGAAATAAGTTTCTTCGAAGTATGTCATTTTGAGATAAAATACGGTCCGAGCTAATACTCGGTATTTATGGACTAGTACCATACAAAATCTCATATGACCATGATAGTAAGATGTATAAAGTGTGTTAGAAATGAGTTGTATTTTAAGTAATTTGAGATAATTCTTAATTATGTGGGTAGGTGGTTAATTATTAATTTTTAGTGGGAGATTAATTAATTGATTAGGAGCTTTGGATAAGCTTAATAAGCTCCCATCGTGGCAGCAAGTGAGGCCTTACTCAAAACCCAATTAATGACTCATAATCATGTAGCTTGGTGGCAACTTTAGAAGATTTTGGTTGCTAAGTCATCAAAGAAGTGGACCCCATACCGATTATATAAAAAACCTCTTAAGACCACAAAATCAAGGTTGGTGACTACATGAAATATGGATGGAAACGTTACGGCTTCTTCAAATTCAACAAGTTTGCATTCTAATCTTTAGTATGTTTATGCAAACAAAATCTCTTAGCATCTTAGAAACGTGAGATGTTGCAATTTTAAGGAAGTACGGTGCAATCTTTCGCAAGAATATCATATGGATTTTTCCCTACTCCGATCTCGCCGTTACGTGATTTGTTGCAATTGACGTATATTAAAGGGATTGTCAAGAGAATCGGCTCAGGTATGTTAAGGCTATCCCTTCTTTCTTTTTGGCATGATCTATACGACACGAACGAAACGAGAAAATGCACAAATTCCATAAATAACTCTATTCATAGAAATACTAGAGATGTCGATGTTCTGGATTCCCTATCTGTCATATTATTCTATCATCTGTTCATGGGTCTCAAAAATACGTAAGTTGGTAAAATTTATTTCATGATATTAATCAGAGGCATAATGGTCTTATGACGTACTAAGAGATTTTATTAACATATTTTCACATGCATTTCATGAATTTACATATGAACATTGACCCATGAACTGATGGCGCTATATACGCGTATATATATATATATATATATATATATATATATATATATATATATATATATATATATATATATATATGTACATGGGATATGGGAAAGGTTAAGGCGTTATATATGCACCACCACCTGATCAGCTAGTATACGTTGATAATTTTGCCCACAGTGGCCGAGATGATATGATGGGATGCCCTCAAAGTCTTGATGATGTTATGAACACATGTACCTATGCACGACATGACATTTATACGTATATCCATGACATTTTAAATAATAAAGGATTTCACAGAGCTATTCAGATTTACATGTCGAGTCTTTTACTTCATGTTTCTCTCATGTCTGTTGTCTACTAATTTTCATTCCTTACATACTCGGTACATTATTTATACTGACGTCCCTTTTGCCTGGGGACGCTGTGTTTCATGCCCGCAGGCCCTGATAGACAGGTCGAGAGTCCTCCAAGTTGGCGATCAGCTCAGTGGAAGAAGTTGGTGCACTCCATTTGCTCCGGAGTTTCTTGTTTGGTTAGTATGATTTAGATGTGTATTGTTTGGTATGGCGGGGCTCTGTCACGACCTTTACGATATTATGTATCTTAGAGGCTTGTAGACAGATGTCATGTATACGGATTCTTGGATGGCCTTGTCGGCCTATATTTTGAATATATAAAGGATCAAGCCGGCCTTATAGGCCTGTACGTCATATGTATAAGTTTGGATTAAATATTGGATCGTCCAATGTCGAGTATTTCTCTATGTTTTGTTCTATTTATTTCACGATAGCCTCTCTGGCTCATTTACCTATGATAGTATGACACGAAAAGATACGTTATGTTGGTACTCGATTGAGTAAGGTACCGGGTGCCCGTCGCGGCCCATCAGTTTGTGTCGTGACACTTTTAAAATGCTAGTTTTTAACATATTGCGTTAATTCAAGTTAGGGACTTCTGAATTCGATCCCGGATATACTCCTAAGTCCCAAATTACGATACGGGCCCAATGGGACAGTCAAAATACTGATCCGGGTCCATTTACACACAAGTTGACCGTAGTCAACTCAAATGAGTTGTAAGGCACATTTTCACATTTTCATTATTTTTTTCATAAAAACCCTCTTGAAAAAGGAGACAGACTGTACACGCAAATCGAAAAAGGCTAAGCGGAGCTATTTGAGATCTCAAAATACAGTAATGAAGGGTAAAACTATAAATGACCTATTGGGTCATCATAATTTCTTATGCCTAATCATCCCTATAGCAGAGTCAGATCTAAGATTCGGAGGTTACGGGTGTCACTATTTTATACATGCAGTATATCCAGGGGAATATATATATATATATAACACCAAACACTGTCACAGGACACCATGTCACGACCCAAAATCCACTAGTCGTGATGGCACCTAATCCAACCCACTAGGTAAGCCAACTAATAACTATCCAATTTCAATAATATTAATAAGACAATTAAACAAAGGAATTATCTAAATCTTATACATTTCCCAAGGACTGGTAGTACAAATCATGAGCTTCTAAGAATAGATTTAACAAGGTTGATATGAATTAAATACATCTTCTGTATGAAAATTACATAAACAGAGTTTTAAAATCTAAGGTTGCCATGAATAAGAGGCAGCTTTAATAGGGACTCAGGTACATCTTCCGATCCAAATCCCATCGAACACAGCAAAATCGGCATCCGAAATCTGCACGCAATGTGCAGGAAGTGTAGTATGAGTACAACCGATCCCATGTACTCAATAAGTAACAAACCTAACCTTAGGTTGAAAGTAGTGACGAGCTAGAACATGCTCGGCTCCAACATCAATAGCCAACAACAATTCATAACAATGTAGGGCATATAAATAAGGAAGCAACTAAAAAATAAACTGCTAAGCTTTTTCACAATTTTTTCGAAAATAGTTCCGCTTTTCAAAAATAACACTGAAGACCCAAATCCATTACCTAAATCGCCGAAAAATATGAGATAGTTTGAAAACTATAATTTTTCCAAAACTTTTCATCAGGTAAATGTTTCATTTTTAGATATCATGAGGAAAGTACATCTCTTTGCCTACATGTCAAAATACAAGTAAAATTAATGAATGTCACCAAAACCGGGCATCAAAAGAAAATGTGTCTCTATGCACGTATCCCAATTACATATGTCAAATGTAATGCCTCTCAGTGATGAACTCATGTACTCACACTCTCAGAGTACTCCACCTCATTGTCTCACAATTTCTCTTAACATGCTCAATACTCAGCGCACTCAATCACTCAGCACTGTACAATACTCGTTGCATCGTGCAACCCGATCCGTATATGTATNTATATATATATATATATATATATATATATATATATATATATATATATATATATATATATATATATATATATATATATATATAGCCTTAAGGCTCGTTGCACCGTGCAACTCGATCCATATACATATAGCCATAACGATCGTTGCAGCGTGCAACCCGATATATATATATATATATANTATATATATATATATATATATATATATATATATATATATATATATATATATATATATATATATATATATATATATATATATATCGGGTTGCACGCTGCAACGATCGTTATGGCTATATGTATATGGATCGAGTTGCACGGTGCAACGAGCCTTAAGGCTATATATATATATATGGATCGGGTTGCACGCTGGGGGTATGTACAGACTCCGGAGGGACTCCTTCAGCCCAAGCGCTATATCGCTGCGACGTACAGCCTGATCCCATAAAACATAATCAATATGACATGGTACGGCGTGCATCCCGATCTCATAATATCACTCTCACTCAGGATCTCGGCCTCTCTCAGTCATCAATCTCTCCAGTCTCACTCACGGGCCCACAATGTCATGAAAAACTAGCACGACTACAATAATATGATGTATCAATAAACAACAACTGAGACTGAGATATGATATGAATGCATGAATATGACTGAGTGCGAAATATCAATGAAATCAGTGAGATGACAGTAAGAAACGACCACTAGGGTCTCAACAATATCAGCATAAAACCTAAACATGACATCTAGCATGAGTGAAAACATAGTTACTTAATCACAAGGTGAAAACACATATATCAACAAAATAGGGCCACTAAACAGTGCTAGAGAAACAACAGAGTCACAATTCACAGGGTGCACGCCTACACGCTCGTTACCTATGTGCGTCACCTCAATACCAATCACAAAACACGTAATTTGGGATTTCATACCGTCAACACTAAGTTTAGAAAAGTTACTTATCTTGAACAAGTCAATTCCAATACCGAGCAAGCCAAGCGATGCACCGGAAATTCCATCATGCGCGTAGCGACCTCTGAATGACTCAATATTAGCCAATAACAACTCAAATATGTCAAAAAATGCTAAAGGAACCAATTCCAATTGAAAAAGAATGAATCTTTAATCAAAGGCCCAAAATTGGCCAAAAAGTCCAACCCAGGCCCGCACCTCGGAATTCGACAAAATTTACAAAATCCAACAACGCATTCAATTACGAGTCCAACCATACTAGTTTCACTCAAATCCGACTCCGAATCGATGTTCAAAACTCAAAAATTCACTTTATAAAATTTTAGACAAAAACCCCCCACCCAAATTTCACTTTGAAATTATCAATCAAATTCCAAAATGAAGATGGATTCAGAAAATATAACCAAAATCGAGTAGAGAACACTTACTCCAATTCATGTGGTGAAATTGCCTCCAAAATCGCCCAAATCCGAGCTCCGCAACTCAAAATATATTGAATAAACCAAAACTCTCAATTTAACAATGTTCGGCCTTGTTTCTTATGCAAAACAATTTCGAAACTCACTTTTGATGGCTCCAATGGATTCCTTGTGAAATTCTAGTCAAGTTACGCTCTTGAATCACTCCATTGGACCTTATATTGAAAGAGAAGTGTTGGTTTTAATATTTGGAAATAGTTCAGATTTTTAAATACGAAGTTAGTGGCAATTTCATAATTAATCTGAACAATGTGGCAACCCAATTCTTAGTATAATGACCATAAAATCCTCAGATGCCAAATTTGATGATTCGTTTTGCTATGGATCCTTAATTACGATACAGATCTAATTCTTCAATCAAACAGAAATCGGAGCTCATTTGCTTAATGTGGTACCATTTATGCTTGAAGAAACGACACCGGAACATAAGAAAAATGAGCGTAATACAAACTCACCCGAGCCTCTCGGAACCCCGTCCGAGTATACCAACAAGTATCATAATATAATACTGACCTACTCGAGGACTCAAATCATGCATAACAACATCAAAACCATGAAACGCACCTCAAATCAAACTTAATGAACTTTGAATCTTTCAACTTCAAAAACTCGTGCCGAACCTTATCGAATCAACTCGGAATGAACTCAAAGTTTGCACCCAAGTCTCAAATGACCTAACGAAGCTATTCAAATTCCAGGAACCACAGTCCGAACTGATATCATCATAGCTCCAATCTGAGGTCAAATACTAAAAAGTCAGACTTAGTCAACTCTTCCAACTTAAAGCTTAAACTATGAAATTCATTCTTCCAAATTGATTATGAATACCCTAAAACCCAAAACCGATGATTCACATATGTCATAATACATCATACGGATCTACTCATGCTCGTAAACTACCGAGCGAAGTGCAAATGCTCAAAATGACCGGTCGGGTCGTTACATCCTCCCCCACTTAAACATACGTTCATCCTCGAACGTGCCCAGAGTTGTTCTTAAGCCGTCAGATCACCGTGTAACCTTACCATACCCATACCCGGGGGTGATCCCTCGTCACCCTATTCCACATAGTCCCGACAACACAACATAACTGAAGATCATTAATTCAACCTTATCCCATAAACCTTGGAATCCAATTTCCAACATCCAGAATTTACTACAAGACCCGGACCTTGCAATTTGCCCATTGTATAAGTCTGAACAAGCTGCATCAAGCCGTAATCATAACACAAGATGTAATCACATGGCATACCACATAACTCAATTACTCATAGCAATGATTTCTAGTCATAGTGGCTGCTTAAAACAGCCCAATACCGGTAACAAACCTCATATCAAATAGAACCCCATTCTCAAACCTTTGTACACTCACGATGATGAACGAAACATGCAGAGCTCATAACCATTCATCAGATCAACAAGTCATGGAGCACCCTCTCCTGCGACAAGAACTAGAGCCAATTTCTAAGCCGACTTTCGATATTATCCTTCCAACCATGCTGTAATCAATTTCGATAGTATCTATTCTAGGTCCAATGACCTCATCTCATCCAACGTGACCACCCTAGTGACATGTCAAATCAATACAATCTAAAGCCACAACTCGTGCAATCTGTGCACCAATAACCAACATTCCAATGCACTCAATCATGGAAAAATAACTCAAACGAGAGAATTTCCCCGCAAGATTAACAAGTACCGCCATAACGAAATGTTGAAAATCCATTACATGCCGTAGAACCATAACACACGAATCTAACACAAGGGATTATACCTTAATATAACTCCGCTAAAATGCGTGATCCCATCCAAACACTCGTCCATATTATATACCTCAAGCTACCATACTCAAAATCAATAACCACGCGCAATTCGACATCAAGTACCCAAAGTGCATTACTGTCACGCCCCCAAACCCGGTCGTGATGGCGCCCAACAAAAATTGCTAGGCAAGCCTGACCACAGTCGTTCCCAAATCAACCGTAAACCTCAAAACCGACAATCTAAAGAGATTATAATAGTCTTAGAATAATAATCCAATATTTAAGGAAGAATAATACTGAGAAAGATACGAAGTCTGATAAAAACACTCCCAAAAGATCTGGGGTCACGAGTCTAGAGCCTCTAAAACAATCTGAATAACAATATCTGAACGAAAATACTCAACTCTGGAAATGTATATATATAAATAAAACTGAAATAGGAAGAGTAGTCAGGTCCTGCGAACGTCAAGCAGCTACCTCAACAACTCTGATAAGCTCTGGAAAACAAAGACTGCTCAGCTAAGCCTCCGGTGTACCTGAATCTGCACACAAGGTGCAGGGAGTAGGGGTGAGTACTACCGACTCAGTGAGTAATAAGCATATAAAATGTCTGAAGATAAGAAATCCACGAAATGCCACAAAGCAAAGCTAAAACTAACAGTCCTACACCTTACTACGATCCAACAGCAAAACAACTTCAAATAATACAGTCAAGTAAAATGTAAGGATGCAATGCAATGCACATGAACACGCTGTGGCGTACAACCCGATCCATTTAACGTCGACGGCGCTCACTGGGGGTGTGTACAGACTCCGGAGGGGCTCCTTCAGCCCAAGCGCAATATAATCATACCATTCGTTGCGGCGTGCAGCCCAATCCATACTCAGTCCACAATATACATATGAGTCACGTAACAGATTCAATTAATTTTCCAATTTCCAATTTATTAAGAAGAATATACTTTAGATATTTAACTTCAGGAATAGTGACTTAGCATTTTATAACAGCGATTAGACACAGGACTGAGATCAATGATTATACAAAGCATGCTATCACAATGACATTCAACCTCTAAGGATGCTACAGATCGGCACAAGGCCCCAAACACGGCAATAAGCCCAGATATATTCAATACAGGGTGTGTATCAGTCGCCAATATAGAAACATTCTTGTTCGGGATGGAATAAGTCACAATCCCAGTCATAACCAACCCGCACCTGCCATGGGGTGCGAGTCGCGCCCTACAATAGCGTCACAATGTGATAAGCCGGGGTTTCAAACCCTCAGACCATCCTATACACCAACTACTCACCTCTATCCGGCCGTAAAATGGTCCACAATGCCTTTTCCTTCGTATCGACCTCCTCGCGCGTCGAATCTAGTCACAATCACAACGAATACATAAATATGGGTTAAAGAAACATAACCCAATCAAAAATACTCGAAAAGTACTAAAATTCATGAAGTTGGTAAAACCCGAGCCCCGGGCCTACTTCTCGAAAAATTCCGAAAATCACACCAACGGATTCCTCGTCTCGCCACGAGTCCGTGCATATAAAGTTTACCAAAAACGGAGCTCAAATGCCCTTTCAAAATCCGTTTTTACATCATAACTTTTCAAGCCCTAGCTTGACCCGTTTTTGATGAATTTCCTACAATTTACATGTAATTTCTACCATAGATTGGAATATTTAGGCCAAGGAACTTACCTCCAAGTGATTCTCAGTCAAAACCCTCGAATTTCCTTGTTCAAAGCTCTTAAGAATGTCAACAATGGAGGAAAAATATGAAAGGGTCGCGGATGAAATATTATTTTAAAACCCTTCTGTCGCCCAGTCCAGTTTTTGCTTCTGCGGTCCGCTTTCGCTTATGCGGGACCGCTTCTGCGGCCACATTTCCGCTTTTGCGATCTTCACTTAGAAACCCGGACTTCGCTTATGCGACGCGAAGTCCGCTTCTGCGGTTCCCTCAAAACCGCTTTTGCGGTACAGTGTCCGCTTATGCGGACCCGCTGGTGCGAGCCACCTTCCGCTTCTGCGGAATTTCCCTAGCCGGCCAACGACCGCTTCTGCGACCACGTACCCGCTTCTGCGGTACCGCTTCTGCGGTCCGTTTCCGCAGAAGCGGAAACACCAGATGACAGCAAAATCTGACCTGCAATACACCTCAAAACTCTCGTTTAACCACCCGAATTCACACCGAGGCCCTCGGGACCTCAACCAAATGCACAGATATGTTCTATTACTTCATTCAAACTTGCTCGTAACATAAAACACTATCATAAACACCAAAATCATCGAATTACCACGATTCAAGCCTAAGTAACTAAAACTTCCGAAACTAGCATTTGATCTAGAAC
>NC_031989.1:49577628-49611091 GCF_001879085.1 Nicotiana attenuata
TGGAGCTGGGACAAGGGGGACTGATGGGAACCCCTCGCTGCAGATGAACCCTGGGCTGAAGAAGCAGGAGCAGAGCTCTAAGCTGGAAGGGCACCCAATGCAGGCTGGCTCTGCTGATGACCCTGATGACCACGGCCTGACGAAGCCCCACTGGACTCTGAACGACCTGACTGAGGAGGTCTGAGGAACGACCTCTGCTGCGCTGGAACTGGCCCCTAGACGGAGCACCACTGAAACTACCTGAACCTCGAGGCCTCTTAGCCTCCCTCTCCTCACGCTCCCGACGACGATCTGTCTCAATCTGACGAGCCGCATCAACTACCTCCTCAAATGTAACTGCTGTAGCCCTTTCTCTAGTCATCAATATGCGAATCGGATAGTTGAGGCCATCCACAAACCTCCTGATCCTCTCGCAATCTGTCGGGATCATCCACGTAGCATGCCGAGCTAGCTGTGTAAACCTCAACTCATACTGAGTCACCGTCATTTCTCCCTGAGTCAACCACTCGAACTGACGACGCAGCTCTTCCCTGTGAGACTGGGGTACATACTTTTCCAAGAATACCGTAGAGAACTGCTGCCACGTGAGGGGCGCTGCTCCAATAGGCCTACGCCTCTCGAACTCCTCCCACCAAGTAAATGCAGGCCCTGTGAACTGGAAGGTAGTAAAAGCCACTCCACTAGACTCCAGAATACCCGCAGTACGAAGCATACGCTGGCACTTATCCGGAAAACCCTGGGCATCCTCGCCCTCAACACCACTGAAAGTCGGAGGCTGAAGCCTACCGAACCTCTCCAACCGACGCTGCTCGTCATCCGGCATAGCTGGAACCACATGAGTTGGAGCTGGTGCGACTGGCGCAACTGGAACAACTGCTGCAACTGGTGCTGCTGGTTGAACTAGCTGCGCTGGAGCTACCCCAGCCCTGAACAACCTGCTCGGGTGTGCGAGCATTGGGGGTCTGATGACCACCCCCGGTCTGAGAAGTAGCCGCCGCTGTAGTAGCTGAATCCGCTTGAGCCAGGCCAGTGCAGACGGACAAGATCTGAGCCAAAGCCTCCTGGAGACCAGGAATCACGATGGGTACTGCCGGTGCCTGAACAGGTGCTGCTGGAGCATCTACAGCTGGAATTTGACCCTGAGCCTGGTCAACTGGTGCTGGAATTTGACCCTGAGTCTGATCAACTGGTGGGTCAGCAGGTGCTGTCCCTGCTGCCCTGCCTCTACCGCGACCACGGCCTCTAGGTGGCACTGGTGGTTGTCCGCCACGTCCGTTAGCGCGGGTTCTCGCCATCTGCGAGAGAATAGAATACGGAAATTTAGTTTTTCATAATAACAAGCCGCACGATTAGAATTTCAAGAAAGTGAAGTGTTTCCTAAAGGTTCTGTAGCCTCCGGAGGATAGATACGGACGTCTACGTACCGATCCGCGAGACCCTACTAAACCGGCTCATGACTCGCGAGGCCTAGTAACCTAGGCTCTGATACCAACTTGTCCCGACCCCAAACCCGGTCGTGATGGCGCCCAACACAATTGCTAGGCAAGCCTGACCACAGTCGTTCCCAAATCAACGGTAAACCTCAAAACCGATAATCTAAAGAGAATATAATAGTTTTATAATAATAATCCAATGTTTATCGAAGAATAATACTGAGAAAATACGAAGTCTGATAAAAACACTCCCAAAAGATCTGGGGTCACGAGTCTAGAGCCTCTAAAACAATCTGAATAACAATATTTGAATGAAAATACTCAACTCTGGAAATGTATATATATAAATAAAACTGAAATAGGAAGAGTAGTCAGGTCCTGCAAACGTCAAGCAGCTACCTCAACAACTCTGATAAGCTCTGGAAAACAAAGACTGCTCAGCTAAGCCTCCGGTGTACCTGAATCTGCACACAAGGTGCAGGGAGTAGGGGTGAGTACTACCGACTCAGTGAGTAATAAGCATATAAAATGTCTGAAGATAAGAAATCCACGAAATGCCACAAAGCAAAGCTAAAACTAACAGTCCTACACCTTACTACGATCCAACAGCAAAACAACTTCAAATAATACAGTCAAGTAAAATGTAAGGATGCAATGCAATGCACATGAACACGCTGTGGCATACAGCCCGATTCATTTAACGTTGACGGCGCTCACTAGGGGTGTGTACAGACTCCGGAGGGGCTCCTTCAGCCCAAGTGCAATATAATCATATCATTCGTTGCGGCGTGCAGCCCGATCCATACTCAGTCCACAATATGCATATGAGTCACGTAACAGATTCAATTAATTTTCCAATTTCCAATTTATTAAGAAGAATATACTTTAGATATTTAACTTCAGGAATAGTGACTTAGCATTTTATAACAGCGATTAGACACAGGACTGAGATCAATGATTATACAAAGCATGCTATCACAATGACATTCAACCTCTAAGGATGCTACAGATCGGCACAAGGCCCCAAACACGGCAATAAGCCCAGATATATTCAATACAGGGTGCGTATCAGTCGCCAATATAGAAACATTCTTGTTTGGGATGGACTAAGTCTCAATCCCAGTCATAACCAATCCCGCACCTGCCATGGGGTGCGAGTCACGCCCTACAATAGCGTCACAATGTGATAAGCCGGGGTTTCAAACCCTCAGGCCATCCTATACACCAACTACTCACCTCTATCCGGCCGTAGAATGGTCCGCAATGCCTTTTCCTTTCGTATCGACCTCCTCGCGCGTCGAATCTAGTCACAATCACAACGAATACATAAATATGGGTTAAAGAAACATAACCCAATCAAAAATACTCGAAAAGTACTAAAATTCACGAAGTTGGTAAAACCCGAGCCCCGGGCCTACTTCTCGAAAAATTCCGAAAATCACACCAACGGATTCCTCGTCTCGCCACGAGTCCGTGCATATAAAGTTTACCAAAAACGGAGCTCAAATGCCCTTTCAAAATCCGTTTTTACATCATAACTTTTCAAGCCCTAGCTTGACCCGTTTTTGATGAATTTCCTACAATTTACATGTAATTTCTACCATAGATTGGAATATTTAGGCCAAGGAACTTACCTCCAAGTGATTCTCAGTCAAAACCATCGAATTTCCTTGTTCAAAGCTCTTAAGAACGTCAACAATGGAGGAAAAATATGAAAGGGTCGCGGATGAAATATTATTTTAATACCCTTCTGTCGCCCAGTCCAGTTTTTGCTTCTGCGGTCCCGCTTTCGCTTATGCGTGGACCGCTTCTGCGGACACATTTCCGCTTTTGCGATCTTCACTTAGAAACCCGTACTTCGCTTATGCGACGCGAAGTCCGCTTCTGCGGTTCCCTCAAAACCGCTTTTGCGGTACAGTGTCCGCTTATGCGGACCCGCTGGTGCGAGCCACCTTCCGCTTCTGCGGAATTTCCCTAGCCGGCCAACGACCGCTTCTGCGACCACGTACCCGCTTCTGCGGTACCGCTTCTGCGGTCCATTTTCCGCAGAAGCGGAGACACCAGATAACAGCAAAATCTGACCTACAATACACCTCAAAACTCTCGTTTAACCACCCGAATTCACCCCGAGGCCCTCGGGACCTCGACCAAATGCACAGATATGTTCTATTACTTCATTCAAACTTGCTCGTAACATAAAAACACTATCATAAACACCAAAATCATCATATTACCACGGATTCAAGCCTAAGTTAAACTAAAACTTCTGAAACTTACATTTGATCTAAAACCCGACCTAAACACCTCCGAATGATCTGAAACTTTGCACGCATATCCAAAGTCACCTAACGGAGCTACTGCAACTCTCGGAATTCCATTCCGACCCTCGGATCAAAATCTCACCTACCATCCGGAATTCGCCAAAATCCAACCTTAGCCAATTCAAGCCTAATTCTACACCGGACCTCCAAATTCAATTCCGATTGCGCTCCTAAGTCACAAATCATCTCCCGAAACTGGTCGAATCATCGGAAATCCATTTCGAGCCTTCTAACTCATAAGTCAACATTCGGTTGACTTTTCCAAACAATCCTTTTCATAAAGAGACTTATTGTCTCATTTCTAACCGAACTCTGTCCGAATTACTTCAAATTCTCTAAACACATGTAATGAAACATATAGAAGCAATAAACAGGGAAACGGGGCGGTAACTCCCATAACGACGGGTCGGGTCGTTACAATTACCATAACCACGGGGAAGCAAATGACACAATTCCACACAAAACCCAGAAGAACATAACCAATACGCAATCAATCATGCAATACCCAAATACCAATATCGCTCAAATTCTGCTATATGACCCAATAGAACCGTAGCATGTGTGCATATAACAAACGAATCACAACTCCTTGTGACATAGAAGAGTAATTCACAAATCATCTCAGAAAACGAATAAGCTCAACAACGGCCAAATTGCACATCCCTAAAAATAGCAATGTGGAGCCAACCAATCCGACTTGGTGTAGAATACACATCCTACAGGGCATGCAACTGTCGTATATCAGACCTCGGGTGCACTACCCGTGGACAGTACACCTGAGCCTAGACCAGCTGCGGACGGCGAGCCGCAGAAGCTATTGGACAGATGGACTAGGCTACACCCTCTTGTCTTCGGAGGCGAGCGACATCAGGATCCTCAGGACTTCATTGATCGGTGCAGGGAAAGACTGCACAACATGAGGATATTGGAGTCTCATAGGGTGGATTTCATTACTTTCCAATTGGAGGGCAAGGCCCGTAGGCGGTGGCAATCTTATCTTCTTGACAGACCAATGGGTTCTCCTTCCATGACTTAGGGTGAGTTTACGCTGCTTTTCTTGGATAGTTATATTCCATCCTCCGAGAGGGAAGAGTTACGGCATCAGTTTGAGCAGCTCGAGCAGGGTAAGATATTAGTGACCGATTATGAGGCAAGATTTTCTGAGTTGTCTTTCCATGCACTTATGATACTTTCTACTGACACAGAGAGAGTGTGAAGGTTTGTTACAGAATTGCACTTTGGTATTAGGGCTAATAAGGCCCGGTTTGTTGCGGAACTGCACTCTGCTCTAGTCTCAAAACCATAGAGTGTGACCACATAGGACCGATAGACCCGATCCACAACCACAGAATCGCCCACAGGAGTGGACACATGAACAAGAGTAGCCGAAGACTCACAAGGAATATCCAAGAATTGAGCAAACAGAGATGATACATATGAATGGGTAGACCCTGGACCAAATAGTATTGAAGCATCCCTACCGCAGAAGGAAATAATACTTGTGATAACGGCTTCTAAGGCCAATGCATCTGGTCTGGTCGGAAAAGCAAAGAATCTGGATGGAGCGTCGGCTGGCTGGCCTCCACCTGACTGAACAGTAGCTGGTTGAACTCTCCGGTATAGCATTAAAATAGGAGCTGGAAGAACCCTGGGGACCTGAGTACCCACTGAAAGAACCCTGGGGACTTGAGTACCCACTGGAAAAACCTTGGATGGCTGGTGGGCGGTATGAACTCTCTCTGGTATGGCGCTGAAATAGGGGCGCGCTGGAGCACCTCAAGGAGGTGGTGGTGCTGAATATGGGGGCCTGCTAGGCTGACCCCTCCCAAACTGACCTCTGCCCCTAGTCGGGGCACCTCTAAACTCACCGGAGAAACGGTCCCTCTTGTTCTGCTGTATTTTCTCTCTACCCCTCTAACGGTAGACCTCAATCCTCCAAGCAATCTCCACTACCAGTTGATAAGAAGTCCCCATCTCAACCTTTAGGGCCATGTTGGCCTTAATATCGGAGTGCAACCCCTGAAAATGTGGCTGGGTCTGCTGGAAATAAACCAACTTGGGTCATAGAATCCATGAACCGCAGCATACGGCCCATGACCTCCTGAAAGCCCGGTGCTGTCATGAAATCCGCCGGGGTATGCTCTGCTGTGGGCACCTCCCTAGCTTCTTATTAATGGGATCCCCCACTGGATCCACCGGCAGTGCAACTGGGGCAGCTCTGGGACGCCCTCGCCCCCATTCTGGCCCCGACGCTTACTTAATTCAAATTTAAAACAATCGATAAATAATGAATTTATAAGGTAATTGAAACGGGAATGACTAAAGGAAATTATAATTATAGGAATACAACCCAAAAATAATAGTCTATCAATGTGTGTGTTAGGATCTAGTGTCACAAGTATGGGGGCAACTAGTAGAATCTACAAAAATATAACTATCCTACTGCCTGAAATAGAATAGACAGTAATAACAAAAGGAGAGACTCCGGCATGCTGCTGAACGGCTCAGAAGGGGGCAGCTCACAGTGGGGTCTCGATCAGGTATCAGGAATGCGCGTCGGATGGGTAGCTAGATGAACCTGCCTCAGATCATGTACTATTAAGTATAGAAGCGTAGTATGAGAACATAAACAATATGTACCCAGTAAGTATCCAGTCTAACCTCGAAGAAGTAGTAAGGAGGGGTCGACTTGACACCTACTAGGGTCAATAATAATATGGTTTAAGTGTTACGCTAAGCATGAATAATAACGACAGTTTAAGAACAAGGAGAAATAAGATATTCTTTCATAAACAACATGTCAATTTCAGTCATATCATGTAACAACTTACATTTCAAGAATTTAAGTAGTGTAAATCATGGGAAGTTCCAAATAAATAACATGCGCACATTGTGCCAAGGTCGTACGGCCCGGTCCAATATAATATTAAACTGTATACTGCCAGAGGGCCGAATGACGCGAACCATAGATGCATCCATTTACTACCGAGGCGCTCGGCTTGATCCACAAATAATAATTTATTTTCAAGGAAGCACACATTGCCCATTTACAGTCAAGTAATTCATAGAAAATTCTTAAGTAAGTGAGTATATCTGTCTATATTTGATTTACCAATTTTAAGCATGACTTAAGTGATCTTAGCATCAACTAAGGACGCAAGCATTGCAAGTATAGTATGATACGGGTCCTAAACTACCCGGACCATTAGCATAATAATAGCTACGTACGGACTCTCGTCACCACGTACGTACGTATCCCCCCACAGATAGTTACATACGTTTATTTAATTCAACTATGGGGTTAATTACCTCTTACAAGGCAAGAAAGGAGACTTACCTTGCCCCAAAGCTTACTTCCAAATTCAAGAATGCGCTCAAACCCTCAAATCGGAGCCGAATGATCCAAAACTATTCAAATAGGCTAAGAGCTAGTCAATATATGCTCAAGAGTTCATATTCTAACTATTAAAATAATTTTCCAACTCTAAATGCAAGGTTCCTAAAATTCATCCCTAGGCCCACGTGCCCGGACTCCAGAAGTTTTCGAAGAAAGTTATTACCCATAGCCTTAGGATCAAGAATCTATGTTTTATACTACATTCCATAACAATTTTCGTGGATAAATTTATTTTTATCAAAACCCTAGGTTTTCCTCTAAACCCATAATTTCCACTAATTTACATGTGGTAATCCACCCATAAACTTTGTATTAAGCTCACATTAAGTAGAAATTACTTACCTCGCAAAGCTAGGTTGAAATCTCCCCTTTTGAAGCTCCCAAATCGCCCAAGAATGAGGTGAAATTAGTCAAAAATGACAAACTCCCGTATTAAATGAACGCTACCGTGGTCTCGCTTCTGCGGATGATTGTCCGCTTCTGCAGAAATAGGCCTGGCCAGCTGGGGCCGCATCTGCGCAAGGGTGACCGCTCTTGTGATTCCGCTTCTGCGGAACCTGGGCTCCTTCCCTTGGGCCGCTTCTGTGATGTGCCGGAGAATTTCGGCACATTTCAATACAAATTGCTTAGATTTTAGCTTGTTTTTAATGCAATTATCTCCTTTACTTATGCAATTTTAGTGTTTTTGCATTACATGAGGTCTAAGAACCCAAGAGCATGGAAATAAAAGCAAAAAGCCACAAAAAGACAAGAAAAGAGAAAAAAGGCATCGCAATTGTGGACATGCTATCGCAAAACCCACATGCGAACCGCAGATCTTACACCAAAATCGCAGACCAAAACAGATTGCTGGGCAAAATTCAACGTCAAAAATATGGTCCCATCTGCGATCGCATAACCTGTTTGCGAGCCGCAGAATTGACCGCAAACCAAACATGAGGTCTACTGAAGGAAGAAAATGCGATGCAAAATGCGGTCGCATTTCTACAATGCGGACCGCAAACCATAAATGCGGTGAAGGCCTGGAAACTAGGGTTTCAATTTGCGATGGCAATGTCAAGACTGCAGACCGCATGTCTGCTATGCCACAGAAATGCGGTCGCATATTCAACCTGAAGGGGCATTTCTGTCCTATTTTTGTCCCGATTTTTGGTCCACTATAAATAGATTTATTAGGTTTTTGTGGGCTCATCTTGTCGGAATTTGGGAGCTAGAATACAAGACTTTAATATTCTTCACTTTTGGAAGCTTTTGGTTGAAGAATCTTTCACTTTGTAAGCTTTATGACATTAAATATTCTCTTCATTTTGTATTTTAGCATGAGTAGCTAACTTTAAATACTAAGGTTGTGGACCCTAAATGGGTGTAATGTTAATGGGTTTTTACCATTGAATATATATATATATAATGGTTGGTTGATGTTTATTTACTCCTCATTCTTCATTTATTGTTGGTGTCTGCAAACATTAACAAGTGTCTTTAAATTGTTGCTTTGCTTGGGAAAGTGGGTTAGAATTTGGTAGGAGTGAATATCAAAGACTCAAGGCGTTAACCCTTGTTTAATAGAATCGCTTAGGAATAAGTGGATTTTATTTGGCATATATTGATTGTTTTTAATTGCAACTCTTTTATATTTGGAAAAATTATAAAGAGGAAATACTACCCAACTATTGGAAAATATTGGATGGTCAATTAGAAATCATTGGCACATCATAAATGACCTTCCATTAGAAATATATCACATTAACACCGGTAGCATTACATTTCATTGAAGGGGACACAACCTTGGTATCTTTAATCCAATTAATTACATTCTAAATCTCAACATTAGTCATTTCTCCAAATCACAATTACACCATACTCTTGTTACAATTAACCGGATAGAATTAAGATTTAAGTCGAGTGATACACTAATCAAGTAGCTTTTCACACCTATTCCCTGTGGGATTCGACCCCAACCTTGTTGGGTTATTATATTTTACACCGACCGCCTTACACTATTTATTAAAGTGTAATTTGAGCATATCAATCTGCGATGCTTCATTCGCAACTGCAGTCTTGCACCTATGGCTGGCCAACCGCAAGTACGGTTATGACAGCAACTGGAGCTTCATCTCCATCTCAAATTTTCAACTTAGTTCGAGCCTTGTCCGTTTGATGCTCGGGGCCCTCGAGACCCCGCCCGAACATACCAAAAAGTTTGGAATAATAAAACGGACTCGCTCGAACCCTCGAAACGCCCGAACAACATTAAACCTAAGAATCACACCCTAAAACCAATTGAATCAAACTTATGAACTTCAAGTTCTACAATCTACTTCCAATATGCCGAAACGTACTTATATTACTCGAATGATACCAAATTTTGCGTGCAAGTCTTAAATGACATTATGGAACTATTCCCGGTCTCAGAATTCCGTTCAGACCTCGATATCACAAAAACCCGCTACAAACCAAATTTTAAAGAACTTTAAAATCCTTAAGGAATCAACTTTCACAATTAGCCGCCAAACGATCTCGGGTCATCCAAAATCCGATCTGGACATACACCCAAGTTTGAAATCATCTTACGAATCTATTGGAATCTTCAAATCCCGATTCTGAGGTCGTTTACCCAAAATGTTGACCGAAGTCAAAATTGGCCTTTTAAGCCAACCTTAAGGAACCAAGTGTTCCGATTTCAACCCAAACTCTTCCAAATCCCGAACCAACCATCCCCCGAAAGTTATAAATCAGTAAAAGCAAGTATAGGAAGTCTTATTTAGGGGAACGAGGTTCTAGAAAGCTAAATGACTATTTGGGTCGTTACAGGATATCTGCTCTGCATCTCCCGCTCGGTCTCCCTGGTGGCCTCCTCCACAGGATGACCTCTCCACTGCACCTTCATTGAAGCTATGACCTTTGACCTCAACTTTCAAACCTGCTGATACAAAATAGCCACCAACTCCACATCATAAGTCATATCACCCTCCAACTGAACCGTGCTAAAATCCAAAACATGGGAAGGAGGATCGCCAACATACTTTGGAAGCATAGAACAGGAAATATCGAATGCACACTCGACAAGCTAGGTGGCAAGGCAAGCTTGTACGCCACCTCCTCTATCCTCTGAAGCACCTCAAAAGGCCCGATGAACCGAGGGCTCAACTTGACTCTCTTCCCAAACCTCATAACACCCTTCATGGGTGATACCTTCAGCAAAACCTTCTCCCCAACCATAAAAGACAAATCACAGACCTCCCAGTCCGCATAGCTCTTCTGCCTAGACTGCGTTGTGCGAAGCCGCTCCTGAATCAATTTCACCTTATCTAATGCATCTTGAGCCAATTCTGCGCCCAAAAGCCTAGCCTCACCCGGCTCAAACAAACCCACTGGAGATCTACATTGCCTCATATATAATGCCTCATACGGAGCCTGAATACTCGACTGACAACTGTTGTTATATGCAAACTCCGCGAGTGGCAGAAGTTGGTCCCATGAACCCCCAAAATCAATGACACAAAAGCGCAACATGACCTCTAATATCTGAATAGTGCGCTCGGACTGTCCATCCGTCTGAGGGTGAAAAACTGTGCTCAACTCAACCTGAGTACCCAACTCTCGCTGCACGGCCCTCCAAAACTGCAATGTAAACTGAGTACCTCTATCTGAAATGATGGAAAGTGGGACACCATGCAGGCGAACAATCTCTCGGATATAAACCTCAGCTAACTGCTCTGAAGAATAGGTAGTACACATAGGAATGAAGTGCGCGGACTTGGTCAGCTGATCCATAATCACCCAAATAACATCGAACTTCCTCAAAGTCCGTGGGAGCCCGACTACAAAATCCATGTCCGCTCCCACTTCCACTTTGGAATCTCCATCTGCTGAAGCAAGCCACCCAGTCTCTGATGCTCATATTTCACCTGCTAACAGTTGAGACACCTAGCTACAAGCCCAACTATATCTTTCTTAATTCTTATCCCCCAATAGTGCTGCCTCAAATCCAGATACATCTTCACGGCACCCGGATGGATGGAATACCGCGAACTATGGGCCTCCTCAAGAATCAGCTCTCGAAGCCCATCTACACTAGGCACACATATCCGGCCCTACATCCTCAATACCCCGTCATCATCAATAGTCACATCTTTGGCATCACCGTGCTGAACTCTGTCCTTGAGGACTAACAAATAAAGATCATCATACTGACGCTTTCTAACGCGATCAAATAGGGAAGACCGAGAAACCACACAAGCTAGGACCTGACTGGGCTCTGAAATATCCATATCTCATGAACCGATTGGCCAAGGCTTGAATATCAACTTCAAGAGGTCTCTTCCCAATAGGAAGGAATGCAAGACTACCCATACTCACTGCCTTTCTACTCAAGGCATCGACCACCACATTAGCCTTCCCCCGATGTTACAAGATGGTAATATCATAGTCCTTTAGTAGCTCCAACCATCTCCTTTGCCTCAAATTGAGGAGGCTGCGATGATTAGTAAACACCTCACAAGAGACACCATAGAGATAGTGTCTCCAAATCTTCAACGCGTGAACAATGGCAGCCAACTCCAAATCATGAACATGTTAGTTTGTCTCATGGGGCTTCAACTAATGAGAAGCATAAGCAATCACTCTGCCCTCATGCATCAACACACACCCAATGCTTACCCGAGAAGCATCACAATATACCGTATAAGAACCTGAAGCTGATGGCAGAACTAACACTGGAGTTGTGGTCAAGGCAGTCTTGAGCTTTTGAAAGCTCGCCTCACACTCATCCGACCACCTGAAAGGAGCACCCTTTTGGGTCAATTTGGTAGGGTGATGCAATAGATGAAAATCCCTACACGAACCGACGGTAGTAGCCAGCCAAACCAAGAAAGCTATGAATCTCTGTGGCTGAGGACGGTTTGCGCCAATTCTGGACTGCCTTTATCTTCTTCGGATCAACTTGAATACCCTCGCTGGACACCACGTGCCCCAAGAATGCCACTGAACTAAGACAAAATTCACACTTGGAGAACTTAGCATAGAGTTTCTCCTCTCTTAACCGCTGCAATATAACTCTCAAATGCTCAACGTGCTCCTCCTGGCTACGCGAGTATACCAGAATATCATCAATGAATACGATAACAAACGATTCAAGATAAAGCCAAAACACGTTGCTCGACAAATGCATGAACGTTGCTAGGACGTTGGTGAGCCCAAAAGACATCACAAGGAACTCATAATGACCATATCGGGTCCTGAAAGTTGTCTTAAGAATGTTCGAGTCCCTAATATTCAACTGGTGATACACTGAACTCAAGTTGATCTTGGAGAACACCCTCGCTTCCTGAAGCTGGTCAAATAAATCATCAATACGAGGCAAATGATACTTGTTCTTGATTGTGACTTTGTTCAACTACCTATAATCAATGCACATTCTCAAAGTGTCATCCTTCTTCTTCTCAAATAGAACAGGTGCACCCCAAGGTGACACACTAGGCCGAATAAACCCCTTATCAAGGAGTTCCTGAAGTTTCTCCTTCAATTCCTTTAACTCTGCTGGTGTCATACGATACGGTGGAATAGAGATGGGCTAAGTGTCCGACACCAAATCAATAACGAAGTCAATATCCCTGTCCGGTGGCATGCCTGGCAGGTCTGCAAGAAACACATTCGGAAAATCCCTCACCATAGGAACCGAATCAATGGTAGGAGTATCTGCACTGACATCCCTCACAAAGGCCAAAAGAAAGGCACCCCTTCCCAACCATTCGCTGGGCTTTCAAGAATGAAATCACTCTACTGGGAACATAGTCCAATGAATCTCGCGACACAATGCGTGGCAACCTCGGCATAGCCAACGTTACAGTCTTAGCATGACAATCTGGAACAGCATGACATGGAGACAACTAATCTTGCCTAATATCACATCAAAATCAACCATACTAAGCAGTAACAGATCTACTCGGGTCTCAAAACCCCCAATAGTCACCATACAAGACCGATATACGCAATCCGCAACAATAGTATTGCCCACAAAAGTAGATATATGAACAGATGAAACAAGAGACTCACGGGGCGTATCCATATAATGAGCAAAATATGATGACACATATGAAAAGGTGGAACCAAGATCAAATAATACAGAGGCATCCTTGTGGCAAACTGAGACAATACTTGTGATCACACATCTTAAGCAATAGCATCTGGTCTGGCAGGGAGCGCATAGAAACGGGCCTGACCACCACCTGATCGACCTTCCCCTTCTAGGGCGACCCCTAGCTAACTGACCTCCACCGCTAGCTGACTGGGCGAGTGGTGAAGTAACTGGTGCGGAAGTCGGTGGCTGACTCCTCTACTGAGGCGGACCCCCATGACGACGAGGACACTACCTCCACATATACCCAAACTCCCCACACTCAAAACAACCTCCTGCTGCTGGTGACGGGGATTGAAGGGAACCCCTAGCACCGGGATAACTGGTAGAAGAACCTAGCATGGAGGAGCCTAGAACTGATGGTGCACGGGACGAACTCTGGGCTGGGAAGGTACTAAGTGATGAATGGCCCTGATGAGAACTGTGAGAACCATGGCTCGATGATGCACCATGGTGAACTGGGCATGCTGACTGAGCATGTCTTAATGGACGGCCTCTACCGTGCTGGAACTGACCCCCATGAGGAGCACCACTGAATCCACCCTGTCCACGAGACCTCCTGGCCTCCCTTTTGACCCTCTCCTGACTATGAACCATCTCAATTTGTCGAGCAATGTCGACGGCCTCATCAAAAGTAGCAACAGACACTCTCTGTCTGGTCATAAGCAGTCGCAGCTGAAAAGTGAGGCCATCTATAAACCTCTTGATCCTCTCCATGTCTGTGGGAACCAACCAGATAGCATGACGGGCCAACTCCGAGAATCGCATCTCATACTGCGTCACAGACATATCACCCTGATGAAGCTGCTCAAACTGCCTACGTAGCTCCTCTCTGCGGGACTGAGGTACGAACTTCTCCAGAAAGATGACAGAGAACTGCTGCCAAGTATGGGGTGATGTGCCGACCGACCTACGCCTCTCGTAAGCCTCCCACCAACTGAATGCAGGCCCAAAGAACTGGAAGGTAGTGAATAAGACACCACTAGTCTCCAGAATGCTTGTTGTACGGAGTATCCTCTAACACTTATCCAAGAAACCCTGAGCATCCTTACCCTCTGCATCACTGAAAGATGGAGGCTGGAGTCTCCCAAACCTCTCCAATCTACGTTGCTCATCCTACGGCATAGCAGGACCCACATAGTCCTGAGTAGCTGCAACCGGCTGGGCTGGTGGTGCTCCCGGTGTCTAAAGTCCCTGAACAACCTGCTCTGGTATGCGGGCGGCGGGAGCCTGAGTGCCTCCCCCGGCTCGAGAAGTAGCTGCGGTTATAGAAACAGAGACCCAAGGCCAGTACACACTGATAAAATCTAAGCTAGGGCCCCTTGAAGACCGGGAATAACAATAGGCACAGTCGGTGCCTGAGCTGGTCCCACTAGTGCATCCACAACTAGGACCTGATCCTGAACTTGGGCAACTGGTGGATCTGCAGGTGCTGCCCTAGCTGTGCGGGCTACACCCCTAACTCTACCACGGCCTCGACCGCGACCTCGGCCTCCGCGGCCTCAACTGGTGGTACTAGTGGTTGTTCGTCCTTACTAGTAGCATGTGTCCTCACCATCTGTGAGAGAATAGAATAATAGAAGTTTAGTTGCTAGAATAAACAGAATTCGCACGATAAGAATTCAAGAATGTGGAATTTTCGTAAAGGTTCTTCAGCCTCTCGAAGATAAGTACAGACGTCTCCATATCGATCCGTGAGACTCTACTAAACCCACTCATGACTTGTGAGACCTATGTAACCTAGACTTTGATACCAACTTATCACGACCCAAACTAACTCTATCGTGATGGCGCTTATCGTGGTACTAGGCAAGCCGACACATTACCAAAACGAATCGATATTTTTCCTTTCAAAGATAGTTTCAAAGCTATTTAATATAAAAACTCCATAAGGATTAAAATCAAACAAAAGTGCGGAAAAGAAAGCCCGACATCGGGGTGTCACTAGTCATGAGCATCTACTACAATTTGTCTGATAACATCAAGACTAATATAGTCTGGAAAATAACTAAATACAACTAAAGGAAGATAAGAGGGAGAAGAGAAGGGCAGCGATCGCCAGACAGCTACCTTGCTATCCCCGAGAAAATCTGTAACTGGAATAGTAAACAGCCGCTACCGTGTCCAGATACGCCTGGATCTCCACACAAGGTGCAAGGAGTAACGTGAGTACGCCAACTCAGTAAGTAACAACAGTAAATAAAGACTGAGAAGTAGTGACGAGCAATAATGCAAGTAAAGTTCATCTGACAAAAACTCAGTAAAATACGACATGCTTTTAAAATCATAGTTTGAATCAAATCAGCCTGTTTAAATCCAGTTCCAGTAAAATTATTTGAAAACATCTTTCAACAATTTTTAAATAAAGGTTCAATGCATAAGTGAGTAAAATGATGGAATCATAAACATCCCCTCGGACAAACATCACTCGTATATAACCCATCGGGCAAACATCACCATCACTCATGCCTCCCAGTCACTCAGCACTCGGCACTCGCACTCAGTAGGTACCTGCGCTCACTGGGGGTGTGTACAGACTTCGGAGGGGCTCCTTCAGCACAAGCGCTATATCAAGCCAAATCATGGCATAAATTAATGAGGCCCTCGGCCATATATCAAACATGCTGCGGCGTGTAGCTCGATCCCATAAATATCCTCACAAATTAGGCCCTCGGCCTTACTCAGTAATAAACCTCACCAGCTCTCGGCTCTCAGAAAAACAAAGTTTTTATCCCAAACAACATTTTATATTATGAATCAAAAATAGAGCAATAGAGACTGAGTTATGCGGTAAATCAGTATAAACATGACTGAGTGTAGATTTCCAACCGAAAACAATGAGAGGATAACAAGAAAAGGCCTCTAAGGGTCCAAACAACACTGGCATAAGGCCTAAACATGGCATCCAGCTTGATTTACTTTCTAAAACACATAAGAACTTAGTTTCAACAAAATATTCAACTTTATAGTTGATACGGGATAGACCAAGTCACAATCCCCAACGGTGCACGCCTACACGGCCGTCACCTAGCATGTGCGTCACCTCAAAATAGTCACATGAGACAAAATCTGGGGTTCCATACCCTCAAGACTAGATTTACAATCGCTACATACCTCAAACCGATCAATTCTCTACTCCGCGATGCTCTTACCCCTCGACTCGGTCTCCAAATGCTCCGAATCTATTCACAATCAGTACAATACCATCAATATATACTAAAGGAATAATTTCCATAAGAAAACTACCAAATTAGACCAAGAACCCGAAATTAGCTCAAACCCTGCCCCAGGGCCCACGTCTCGAAATCTGACAAAAATTACAAACTTGAAAGCCTATTCACTCACGAGTCCATGCATACAAAATATATCAAAATCCAACTTCATTTGGTCCCTCAAATTCTCAAATCAAAGTCTCCAAAATTCCAAGCCCTAATCCCTTATTTTCACCCCTAATTTCCACTAATTAATTGATAAAACAATGAAAAAATATCATAGATAGGAGTATTAGAGTTCAAGCAACTTACCTCACTTGAAACCCTTGAATCTCCCTTCAAAATCACTCCAAAAGCTCACATACCGACTTGAAAATGGTGGAAATGAACCAAAATTCGCGAAGGGTTCTATTTATACTTTCTGCCCAGGCTTTTCATACCCATGGCCTAGCACCTGCGGTGCCGCTTCTGCGCCAAAACATCTGCATCTGCGAAAATCACTTAAGTCCTCAAAGCCGCACCTGAGCCCCAGGTTTCGCACCTGTGGGCTCGCAGATGCGACCAATCCTTTGCATATGCGGCTCCAGCCCTGGCCTTCCATTTCCGCATCAGCGGCTACCCAACCGCACTTGTGACCTAGCACCTGCGGCTCCCCCTCCACAGGTGAAGAAAACACCAGCAACTTCAGAAACCAACAGTAACAGCTATCTCCCAAAACCAAAAATCAATCCGTTAACCACCCGAAACACACCCCAGGCCCTAGGGACCTCAACCAAACATACCAACAAGTTATATATCAACATACGAACTTAGTCGAACCTTCGGAACATTCAAAGCAACATCAAAGTACCAAATTACCCTCGTATTCAAGCCTAAGAAATTTTAAACTTCCAAATTCCGCAAATGACACCGAAACCTATCAAATCACCTCTGAATAACCTAAAATTTTGCACATACGTCATAAATGACACCACAAACCTACTCCAACTTCCGAAATTCTATTCCGACCCCGATATCAAATTTCCTCTACGACCAAAATTGCCAAATTTTTAACTTTCATCAATTCAAGCCTAATTCCATCACGGACCTCCAAATAACATACCGGACGCGCTCGTAAATGCAAAATCACCTAACGGAGCTAACGGAATCATCAGAATTCAACCGAGATCGTTTACTAATAAGTCAACATCCGGTTGATTTTTCTAACTCAAGCTTTTCATAAAAAGACTAAGTGTCTCATTCCACTCCAAAACCACTCCGGGCCCGAACCAACCAACACGATACGATAAAATACAGTTGAAGAACACAAAAAGAAGCAGAAATGAGGAAATGAGGCTATAACTCATGAAACGACTGGTTGGGTCGTTACATCATTGTTGTTGTTGAATTAATTATTTTATTGGCTTAATTGTATATGAATTAATTATTTTATATAATTACAGTAAGAAATTTAAAATGCATATTTAATTGCTTTGCTTTGATACAATTTTACGTGCTTCAAGTACTTTCCATGAATGTATTTTTTATTTTTCTCTTTGCTGATGGTATAATAAAATATGTTCATCACGTTAAGCGTCTAAATACTACTTATATGGATTTGTTTTCAATTAGTACAATTTATATAAGGTAAAATGCTAATCGGTTTTAAAGTCCTACATATTAGAACTTTAATCTAGTTTAATAAGGAAAGATCTGATAAATAAAATTTGAGTTGATTCTAAATTCCTAAATATTAGGAAAGTAACTTAAATTATAATTTTATCCAATAAAAATTTATTTTTAAAGGGTGAAAAAAGCAAACGACATTTCGCGAAGGGCCTTCGTGCTTTTAATATAATATAGATAGACTTGTTTCTATTAGTATATATATAGTAATATTTTTTAATAACTTACTTTCTCTCATCTTATTACTATCTTGAAATTACTTCCTCTCAACTGCCGTTAATTTCCCCGGCCGTGAAATCAAGACTCAATTCATAAGAAGATTCTTTCACCACCGTAAAACCCACCTGTCATTATTCCACAGTTGTCAAATCAAGACTCAATTCAAACAAAAATCTTTCACCACCGTAAAATCCACCTGTTATTAGCGCCGTTAATTTCCCCAGCCGTCAAATCAAGATTCAATTCAAAAAAAGATTCCTTCACCGTGATCAAACTCACCACCGGTATTTCAAGTTTTAGCTGACTCTATTTTCTAGTTTGTATTGAGCAAACTTTCTTCGAATATTGAGAAGATTAAGAAGAATATACGACTTCGTTTTATGCGCCACCCAAATGTGAAGCGTGCGGTGATCTTGAATGATCATCGAAACCTCTTTAATCTTGACGTAGGTAGGGACAACAGAAACGCCTGGGGCTACCGGCTGCACTGGTATGACCTCTGAAACCTTGTCAACCTGAACCCGCTGCTCTCAGGTGCGGGTGGCTGGAGTCTGTGCTCCTCCAACCTGAGATGTGGCAGGAGCAAATGGATCGATCATGCCTGAGCTAAAGTACCGAACATGCTCAAAAACTGGGCGAAGGTCTCCTGAAGAGCTGGTGCAGTAACAGGCGTCTTAGGTGCATGCGCTCAAACTGGAGCTACTGGTGGCTCCTCTGTAGCAACTTGTGCGGGTGCTCTAGCTGCACCACTTGGATGTCCTCGGCTTCTACCCCCGCCCCGGCCTCTCGCGGCTCCAGCAAAATTGAATCTACATATGGGTACTCTTGCCTAAACTATTTCCAAAGACACAAGTATGTATTGCTCCCATATCACAATAGTCGCCCAAAGGACCATTAATCTCATTTATGTAGCATATGTCTTTGTAAAGCAAAATAGAATGTTAAATTGCTAACAATGTCTAGAGAGGTCAAAGTATTATTTTTTTTCGAAAAAAAAAAAATTCATATTAAAAAGTTGATGTGTTTGATTAAATTTTCAATTGAGCACAAATATACAAAAATTTAATGTTGCGTTTTTTACATTTACACATAATAATAATAATATTATAGTAAAGGTTAATTTATATTAATAGGATATTAGCCATTTAATACCAATATATTACCTTGGATATTGATGCAAAAAATATTATGTACTAATATGAAGATTTGAGAAATTTAATTTAAAATTCTAAGATATTTATACTATTAAAAAAAAAAGATGTTTTTCTCTTTTAATAAAGATTCCATGTTTTTTCTTCATTATTATCTAAGTGGAAAAAATAATAAATATATTATTCCTCAAATTTGGGGGCCTAAAGGGGATTCAAAATCAAAAGGGATTTTGGCTTATGTACAAAAACAAACAAAACAAATAAGAGATTTTTACATACTTGCTCCTTTTTTAAAAAATATTCTCATAAATGATTGTAAGCTTTGTTTATTTCAAAAAGAGCACATTTTTTTATTTTCTAGCACTTTCACGTTAATAACTCCATTAACTAAGGGATCCCTCTACATTAATATATTTTTTACTATATTTTCTTTTCCCTCAGTCTTCCAAAATTTCTTTTTTCTCTTCCATAAATAACACTGACCCGAATATATCAAAGATTCTGAAAGAAGAATATCTCAAAATATTGCCCTCTGCAAAATGAGAATTTTAGTAATTTTTTTTTTCTTTTTTGAGTTTTAAACTTTTTTCTGGGGAAGCACCCTTCTCCCTGAATCCGCCCCTGTAATCATCTACCATTAATTAGGCTGAGTGAGTGAGAGTTGGCTTTCATTATACTTTGGAGCTTCAACAAAGGATAAATTTATAAAATCCGAATGTATAAGTACGAATTGATGTAGGGGCAATTACTAGTCAGGTACCCAACCTGTTGCTCACTGTTTCTGGTTTATAATTTTTATAACTGCTGTATTTGAATAGCTGCCATAAGACCTCACGTATGACATTTTAACAATCTGTTGCAAGCTTTATCTATTATTTAATATAATACCTGTTCAGCTAGATCACCATAATTTGTGTTGGCTTTTTAAAGAAATGTTACTAGTTTGTTCTAGGGCTGTGCATCGCTCAGATCAGATTGGATCTAGCACAATTAGAATTGTAAATTCAGATTTAGGATTTAGCACATTCCACATAGGCAATTCATAAAAGTAGACCACATAGATTAATTTACATGTAGTGATAATATCTAAATAGTGTAATACTCCCTCTGTTTCAATTTATGTGAACCTATTTCCTTTTTAGCATTGGAGGGAGTACTTAATATAGTCAGTACTTAAATTTATAAGTTTAATCATTAAAAATCCAGCTATCTGCGAAGACTTCAAATTTCTGTTTTATCGAACACAATATTATATATTGGCAAGTCATACGTTAAAATAGCACGGTCTAGCCAGTTTTCGGATTGGTCATTCAAAAAATAGCCAGCTTTTGCCAAGTCATTGAAAATAGTCACTATTTTGCTGCAACAGAGACCAGTCCAGCATAATATACTGAAGTTCGGTGCACCTGTGTATGAACTTCCAGCATATTATGCTGGACCGGTATACTTTGCTTGCTCCAGTATAATATACTGGAGACTGGAGCACCAGTGCTCCAAACTCCAGTATATTATGCTGGACCGGTATATTATACTGGAACTCCAGCATATTATGCTGGAGTATTTTTCCGGATTTTGAACAGTGTTTTCGTTCAGATTTATCTTTACATGAAAAGTGGCTAAATTTCGATTACTTTTGAAATTGTGGCTATTTTTGAATGACCACTTGTAAATCTAGCTATTTTTTAATTTCTCCCAAGTCATACGGAAGATCTTCGAAGACTTTGTTGAGAGTGATGGATTATAATAAACAGCAGAAGTAATCCCAGTATCAAAATCACATGTAATCTAGACAACTAGCATAAACGGGATTTCACGGGTTACCTCTTGAAGCGTGAACAAAACTCATTTATCACGTGAGCCTCCAATTCCACAGCAACTCAATAAATTCTCACCACCCGCACGATCACGATCTCCGAACGTTCCAGGGTCTTCTATTGTGTAATTACCCAAATAATATCCGAAATAGCAATTTTGTGTGGGCAAAATTTTTAGGAAAATAGGCTGAAAATTCCGGCCCCCTTTTTCCCTTTTCATCTAGGTGGAAAACCTTATGTATTTATAACACAAGTTTTAAGGCTTAATTAAAATCCTTTTTCAAAACCTACTGGGTTTTCTTTTTCACCGGAAAAAGAATTCCTTTATTTGCTATTATTCAGGCACACTAGGGACCACAGAATTTAATTAACAAGGCTCCAGTTATGGACTAATTTTCGAAATTAATATCTACCATAATTAATTACGAATTGTTCCACTAAAAATTCGTAATTGTGCTCCTTATTCAATTTTGAAATTCATCCATTAAATCTTATGTAATTCCCTATGTTAAGATTTAGATACTAATCAATTAAATTAAATTATTGACGATTTAATTTATTAATTATTTCCTTTAAACTTTCGCTTAACTTATTTCATGCGTCGGATACAAAATCCACCACCGAGTTTACACATGAAAACTTATAAGCTTTCATAAAGGTGTATCATCAATCTCTAAACCGAGACATGGGTTCCATCAACTAACTATTACTTTGCCAATGTACATTATTATTGTCCAATTTACCAGGTATATTGACCCACGAAAGAATCTCGCCTTTTAATAAATCAAAACAATAATAATATACACAGCTAATAATAATTATATCAACATTAAGAGTATAAATACATTTAATGGCTAGAGAGTTTATTTTATTAAGTCAGTATAAAATACTTATCTCTACTTGGTCCGTTCAATATATATAAAATGTACTAGCACAAAAAGTTAGAATTAAACCATTCCCATAATCAGATAAATTATATTTAATCTTGTGCTACAATCATTCCTGATGGTTTGTCCAATTCCATCATTACATTGTGAACTCAAACCTTATACTTATAAAAATCGATGATTTAATCTTCCGTGTATAAGCTAAACTCTATACACTAAATCATCTACTATATAAGCAAAGGACACAGACTAATATATCATCTATTTAAAACTTTATTGAAGTTGAATAAACAATTATATCATAATAAATAATACAACAAACCAAATTCATGATTAATAATATATATCCCAACAGAGAGGAAAAGTTATCATCCTCTGATCGATTCTAGCTATATAGTGCCTCTCTCGGTTTCATTTCATAAATACAATTCAAAATTTCTTTAATTTTAAACATTCAATTTGTTACAAGTTTGTGCAAGTTCCATGGGATATTTTCGTATCTGTCAAAGTCCTTTTCTAATTAACAACTTCAGATCTGATGAAGGACCGCCATATAATAGAATAATAAATTTAACAACAAATGATTAAATATACCCTTGTACTATAAGAAAAGGTTTAAATATAACCTTCGTTATATTTTAGGTTCAAATATACCACTGTCGTAATATTATTCAGTGGCGAATCCAGACTTTTAGACAAACGGATTTAAACATATACTGAAGTCCTAAAAAATAATCGCCTTAACAAACAAACACGATTTACCTAGTGCTCTTTACTTTGGTTCTAACAAAACCTTAAAGAAAATTTGCCTGTAGCTCTAAGAAATTTTTGCAAGCCATACTGTTTTCAAATATATATATGCCTTTAAAATTTAATAAGTTACTAAACTTCAGAAAATTTAACAAATTATACTGTAACAAATATAAGTTTGGTCTATATTAAAATACTAAATTCTATTTATTTATTAATTTTAATTTAACTTGCATTAGCTGTTAGCAACAAAATAAACAGAAAAAGAGCTAAGCTAAATTAATAATTTCATATAGAAAATTCCATAACTATGTAAAAAGACTAAACTAAAATAAGCATTAAAAGAAGACGAAGAAGAAGCGTAAGCTAATAACAAGGAGGACCAGCCAAGCTGTCAGCATCTCGACCAATTGAAACAAAATACCAAAAAGTAATGCACTTGAGGGCTCGAACACGCGACCAATAGCAGAAGCTGACCCCGCGCAAACCATCCGACCAAGGCACAACTTTGTTTAAGCGGGTTCAACTGCTCATTCTTATAGCATATTTGCTCTTGAAAAAATAATTCCCACAGGAAAATAGTGAAAAATATTTACTAAGCGGGTTCAGTTGAACCCTCTTAAACCTATGTGGGTCCGGCCCTGATATTATTGGTTCAAATATACCCCTTTAATTTCCGTTAAGTTTGTCCAAAGTGCCTATCCAATCTTACGTGTCACTGACATTTGATGAGCTGGATGCCACATGGTATGCTACCTCAGTACCCTAATCCATATATAAAATATTAAAATTTAAAATATAATATTTTTTATGATAGTGGTAATGGTGGCAATAGCGTGGTGGAAGAGAAGAAAATTTTAGTGGTGGAAACAAATTAGAAGGAAGGGATAAAATGGGTTAGAGGCGCTGAGGTGACAAACCACGTGGCATTCATCTGGCGCTGAGGTGGCAAGCCATGTGGGGTATATTTGGCCTTTTTCCGTAAATTTAATTTGAAAAAAGTAGGTCAACCCTCGGGAAGAATGGGTTGGAATTAAAATGATTCTAGTCTATTCTATCGTAATAAATACTCCCTCCGTTTCAATTTATGTGAACCTATTTCCTTTTTGATCCGTTACAAAAAGAATGATCCCTTTCTAAATTTGAAAACAATTTAGCTTAAACTTACAATTATATCCTTAATGAAAAGCTATTATAACCACACATACTATGGGTCCCATTTGAACTTATTTAGGACAACAAATTTTAAAAAAATTTATTTTTTCTTAAATTTTTTGCCCAGTCAAATAAATTCACATCAATTGGAAGAGAGGGAGTAGTAGATAAGGAACACAAAAAGATAAGACTTTTGTCAGTTTTGCCGCCAAGAATACGTGTACAATATCATCGCTAGCCAGCCTAGCATGTACAGTATTACAGAATATAGTATATATAATTTCTCACAGCTATCATCTTAAGAATAATTCCTCTAGAGAAAGGGAGAAATTAAGAATTTGAGTAAATGGGAAATATATTTGCAGTGATAAAACCAATAATTCATGGTGTATTGAAAGCTGTTGGAATGACATCCCAAATGGTGGAAATAGAACCAGGAACTACTATGCATTTTTGGGTTCCAACTGAAACCATTCATTACCATAACCCAAACAACAAATTACTAAACAAACCTAAGCCTGCTGTTGTATTTATTCATGGATTTGTTTCCAATGGAATTTTGACTTGGCTTTTTCAAGTGCTTTCCTTAAGAATTTCAGGTGCTGATTTTGCTATCTACGTCCCTGACCTACTTTTCTTTGGAGATTCCTTTACTGATCGTCCCGAACGGTCAACGAGTTTTCAGGTATTAAATCATGTGATCATTTCATCGGAAAGTTAAACTACAGTTGTTTTTTAATTTTCTTTTTCTTGGAACAAATATGTGAAATTAGGCAGAATGTTTAGTGGTATACTAGCTTAGTTAAAATTAGAAATGACCTTATTCGAGATAAGGTGTGTGTGGCCCTTGTGAAGGATAAGATGCGGGAGGCAAGACTTAGATGGTTCGGGATTGTGAAGAGGAGAGACACTGATCCTCCGGTGAGGAGGTGTGAGAAGCCGGCGTAGGAGGGCAACACAGAGGTAGAGGTAGGCCGAAGAAGTATTTGGGGGAGGAGGGGGATGATTAGGCAAATATGGCGTTGCTCGAGCAGTAAGCGCAGTATTAGTCCGCGAAGATAAAGGTACGCAATCTCCGATCTATTATTAGCAAAACTCTCATTGACGCCGCAACGAGGTACCCTCACCTCGAAAAATTAGCCTTGGCGTTGGTTATAGCTTCACGGAAGCTTAGACCATATTTTTAATGCCACCCCATATCGGTGGTAACGACCTTTCCCCTATGAGGTATCCTGCATAAACCCGATCTATCGGGGAGATTGGCCAAATGGGCCATAGAATTGAGCGAGCATGNTGCAAACCTTTTGAAGGTGATCTAAAAATTCACGTGAAATTTTTTGAGACTTAAATCTAAAATCTCTTTGTGTGTAGATACCACGTGGAATAAGGTGACCTGCTCGTTTAAAAAATTAAGTTGATAAATAACATACTTTTAATTACTTAATTATATACAAGGCTACATTGTTGTAAAATTATGTAAGCTACGTGATTCTGTATGATGGTCAATGACATGCATGTAAGTACTGTTCTCTTTTTAAATTGACTACAGTATAATTTCTTTAATTAATTTCTTTAAATTGACTATAATATAATCACAAAATGGTGCATTTCTCCTAAGGTTCTGTACTTTTTTCAACTCTCTAAGATGAAATATTTTATTCATTTTCAATGCCGTAAGAGACCGTAAGATTTCAGGCATCTGCTTTTTCCGCTGCGACATAGAAATCAAAGTGTGACTCTCAATAAATATTGAGCCACTCTATTTTAAAATCTCAACCAGAGGCGGAGCCATAGTTTAAAGTTACTAGGTTCGGGATTTTAACATTTTTTATGTTAGTGGATTCTAAAGTAAGAATTTGTAATATTCAATGAATTTTTTAAGATAAATATATGATTTGGACTAAAGTTGGCCGAACCCGGTGTTGAAGCTCTAACTCCGCCCCTAATCTCAACCGTTATGTCTAAAAATTGTATCAAGTCATATGTGAACAAATAAATTTAAACGAAGGGAAGTGGTAAAAGCAACCCTAAAAGATTAAAATTCAAGAGTCAAGTCAAAATTGGATGTCAAAAAAAATGTCTGGACAAATAACTTTATTTGGTGTATAAAAATAAAAATAACATAAAAACATAAAATAACTGAATGGAAAAATTTTGAGTCTCATCAACATGTAAGAACGACTATTATAATAAGGAATAGAAAACGAAAGAAGGACGAAAAAATGTTGGATACGAGTTGGTGTAAACATTTGGTGCAGGTAAGTTTTTACCGTCGATATATTATTCCTATATATCTTTTGATATTTCCTTGGGATAGTGTATATAAATTACTTGCGTACAAATTCTTTATATTAATTAGCAGTATTTATAATCTAAATTTGCATTTTTATACCATGATTTTAGTAACAAAATACTATAAAAGCAGGTTATGTTTGCCAACAGAAAGGAGAAAACCGAACTTCTTGAAGCTTTAGTAGTTAGTGACAAAGACGCTACTATTATCCCGAAATATTCCCAGGTATTTCCAACCTTCTCTTCGTCTTGTTTTTGTTACGCACACAACGACCAGATTGAGAAGAAATCATCTAAGTTCTTTAATTTTTTTGTCTATTTAATATTTGAATATTGATCTTTCGTGGTTTTCATCTTTTTTTTTATTGACCTCAAACCATTCCGTTATTCATTTTCTCTCTCCAATTTTGGATTCTTAGAGAACATTACTGGAAAAGACTTCTTGAATGCAGGTAAATTGCCCAAAAATCAGAGTTGATAAGTCAATTTCATACCGAATAAATAAAATATCAGTTTTTAGCCAATTACCTAGTAAAGGGATGTTGAAAGACTTTCAAGGGGGAAAACGATTAAAAAAAAAGGAAGTAACCTAGATATTGATAATAGTGTTCTTTGAGTCTATACAAACTTCCAAAACTCGGGCAATACTTTACTACGTAATAACTTTGTTTACTCTTTCACGCAGAGGATTTACCTTTTATGTGGAGACGACGACAAGATTTTTAATATGGCAATGTCCGATAACATGAAACAGTAAGTTCCTAGCTGCAGAGCAATTTTGGAATTCAAAATTAATGCTTTTATTGGCCAAAATCTATCGAATATCTAATTTTGGGTACAATAATGAGTGCAGGAAGTTGGGAGAAAATGCGACAATCGAGTACATAAAAAAGGCAGGACATCTTGTTCAGTTGGAGCGACCCTGCTCTTACAATCATTATCTCAAAAAATTTCTTTCCTACTCGTGATAATTATGGCGGAGCCAGAAAATCTACAAAAAATCTTCAAGGTTTAATTCATATTTATTAAAAGTTGTTTTTGACTTTGTATACGGGTAAAATCGAGGATAATGCATACCCTGATTTTTCCGTGAAGAAAACAAAAGAAGGCCATGGACGCAGGATATTGGAATCGAGGCTGGGAGCCTTTCGTATCGAAATGTGAATGATGTGTTCATCATCGGGTATGATAAAGCGAAGCTCTTGGGACCCAGAACGAGTTCTTAAACCTTGGGAGAAATGGTAAACGGTTACACACGACGGGTAAAGGGCCGTGATATTCGTACCTGACCAGATATCACGGTGCATATCTCGCTCAATGTTTGTTACGGATCAGTAATTAACGAGAAGGGAAGATTTTTACCCTTTTTGGACGTGTACTAGGGATGAAACTCTCCTACTATATAAAGGGGAAATTTTTCTTTTGTAAGACACATTGGAACACGTGAATCAAAGTAATATAAATTTATTTTCTGGTTTCTAATTACTGCAGAAGTCCTTATTTAATTGTTTTGTTCTTCGTTCACAACTGGGCTCGAACCAAGGGTCCAATTGAGGGAAAAATTACTGTTCAACCTAGGTTCGGGCTAGGCATAACATTACAACTGGTTTGATCGTTTAGTTTGTCTTTAACTCGTTTATCTAGTATTCTTGATTATTTCTGTTATAAATTTAATTGTTATCCGATTTAAGGGTAAACAGTTTGGCTCCCACCGTAGGGATAAGGATAATAGTGGTAGTCTGATACAAATCTCCAAAACACACCATATTTTACGCTTGTTGTTTAAAGTCTTAATTTCAGGTTAGCCCAAAAATTTTGAACTCTCAGTCTGCTCACTTCAACGTTGACGCTGAGTCTGGCCATCATGGCGAAAATAATAATTTTGTGCCAAGCAACGAGGTGCCTCCTGCTGATCCTAACGGTGTCCTAGTTGTCGATCCAGTCGATGCTAACACGCAGGTAGCTATCAACGTTAATTTGCCAACTGATCCCGAAGACAGTGTTCGCGGGGGACCCCGACAAACAGCTCAAGAAGCGCTTGAAGGCGAAGATGATGGGGTAAGCCTGTGGCTAATCTTCAAAATATTGCAGGCTCAACAGGCGGTAATAGCGCAGCTCCAGAATTAAGGACATGCCCCCAGCTGGGTCGAGCCTGAACAATCCAGGGAAAGCACCCGAAGAAATGAACAAATCACCGAGAGATAGATTGAAGTCGAGCCTGGGGTCATCTCCGAGATAATGAAAATGCTTGAATTAATAACAAAGCGGGTGGAGTCAGGTGAGAAGAAAATTGAGTCTAATGACAAGAAGGTGAAAACATACAATTCCAGAGTCGATCAAATCTCGGGATCACCATGGTTAGATTCCAAGAAATTTATCCAGAAGCCTTTTCCCCACAGCGCGGCACCGAAGCCAATCCCGAAGAGGTTTTGTATGCCTAATATCCCCAAGTATAATGTAACCACATATCCAAACGAGCATGTGACCTCCTATTCATGCGCAATCAAGGGGAACGACTTGGAAGACGATGAAATCGAGTCGGTGTTACTGAAAAAGTTTGGGGAGACTTTGTCCAAATGAGAAATGATATTGTATCACTACCCCCAAATTCCATTGACTCTTTTGCTATGCTTGCAGATGCTTAAAAGCCCATGTCGGGGCCATCAAGATCGAGAACAGAAAGTTAGACCTTTTCAAGGTTAAATAAAAAGACAACGAGATGCTCAGGGAGTTCGTGTCAAGGTTCCAGATGGACGGATGGACCTACCTTCGGTTGTAGATGATTGGGCCATCCAGGAATTCACTCAGGAGCTTAACCCCCGAAGTTCCTTGGACTCTCAACAGCTAAAACAAAATCTGATAGAGTACCCGGCGTGACCTGGGCCGACATCCACAATAGGTACCAGTCAAAGATCAGGGTCGAGGACGACCAACTCGGAGCTCCTTATGGGTCTGTTTACCCCCATCATGGCCGATGATAGGTCTAAGGGAGCCGCTGATCATGAACCAAGACCGGTCCGGGATCGGTACCAACCATACAATGCGAATTGAAGAGGAAATGGGTTCGGGTGCCACGCTATAAGGAACGAGAAATGAAGAGATCGAGGACCTAGTAGCCGAGGTTTGATGAGCAAAAATGGTTTCGACAGGCCGCTCGGGGGTAGGGAAGCACCGAGATTAGCAGATTATAACTTCAACGTTGATGTTGCCAGCATCGTGTCAGCCATCGGGCGCATCAAAGAGACCAAGTGGCCCAGAACATTGCAGTTCTACCCTATCCAAAGAGATCCTAACTTGGTGTGTGAGTATCACGGCACTCATGGTCAAAGGACCGAGGATTACAGATATTTGAGAGAATAATTTGCCCGGTTGTTCAACAACGGGCACCTCCGAGAATTTCTGAGTGATCGAGCCAAAAACCACTTTAGGAACAGGGACGACAGCAAAGAGGTCGAACAAGAGGAGCCTCATTACGTCATCGACATGATCATTGGAGGGGTTCAATGTCCCCCCAGGGCGAATGATAGAGCGCACTAAAGTATCTATCACAAGGGAAAAATGCACCTGAGATTATGTCCCGGAGGGAACCATTTCGATCAGCGATGAGGATGCCGAGGGCATTGTATAACCTCACAATGATGCACTGGTAATATCGTATTTATCAATAAATCTCGAGTTAAACGTGTGCTGATTTATCCAGGTAGCTCAGCCAACATTATCAGATCGAGGGTCGTAGAGCAATTGAGGTTACAAGACCAAATAGTGCCAATAATCCGGGTGTTGAACGAATGTAATATGGCATGCGAAACCACTAAGGGGAGATAACCTTGCTAGTAAACACCGCCAGGACGATCCAAGAGATAAAATTCTACGTGATCGAAGGGGACATGAGGTATAACGCTCTATTTGGAAGGTCGTGACTACATGAGGGCGGTACCCTCGATCTTGCACCAGGCGTTCAAATTCCCTACACTGGGAGGAGTCAATATTGTCTATGGAGAGCAGCCGGCCATAAAAGAGGTGTTCGCAGTCGACGAGGTAATCCCAGTGCCCGCAGTTTCGATATCAAGGAATGCGGAGCCGATCGGAGAGGAAAAAATTAAATAGCAATCACTGATATCCGCCTCGATCGAACCGGAGGAACGAGGAGTAGACGATGAAGATGATTACGGAGTCCCGAGATCGTTCCTAGCTCCTGATGACACCGATGCCACCAAACCGACGGTCGAAGAGTGGGATCAAGTCACATTAATCGAACACCTACCGGATTGAAAGGTATACCTGGGCACGGGGTTTAACCCCCGAGCTCAGGAAAAAACTTATTGATTTTCTTAAAGCTAACATAGATTGTTTCGGTTGGTCCCATCTTGACATGACAGGAATTCCACCGGAGGTAACCACTCATAAGCTGAGTTTGGATCCAATGTTCTACCCGGTTAAGTAGAAGAAGAAGCCATAGTCCGAGATCAAACATGCGTTTATCAAGGATGAGGTATCCAAACTTATGAAACTAGGATCCATCCGGGACGTTAAGTACTCGTACTGGTTAGCTGACGTAGTGGTTGTCACACCCCATTTTTATCCCAAAAAAATATGTATGCTATGGATTGTTGTTGGATAAAAGAGTTTTTCCATTTGAAGTAACAAATTTGAGTAGGGATTAGTTTATTTACAGAGTCGACACTTGGAATTGATTTTTTGGTGTTCCAGGTCATCTTTTTTTGAATCCCCAGTCAAAGAAATGTTTGACTCTATTCTTATTGGTCCGCAAAAATAAAGTCCGAGTAAGAAATTATGTTGACTAGGGAGAAGGTGTAATGCATTTCCCGAGTCCCGTGGTTCTAGCACGGTCGCTTTATTGAATACAACTTGGCTTGAATTAATTTTGCACAAATTGTGACTATTGGTTTCCATGTTTTATCTATCCTCTTTTATTGCTTGATTATTTGGAATTATTAAAGGATCTTTTAGAATAATAAGAAGTCGTAACCATACTACGCAAGTGAATGCGTGATCGAGATAAAATTTATTAATTTTTGTCATAACAGCGCTACACGGGCGAATTCATAGTCATGAGTAAGTATTAATAGCGCGCCAATAATTTTGGAGAAAATTACTACATTTGAGGAAATTAATTTTTGGAATTTATAAAAAAGTCAATTATCGCGCAACGCAAGCGAATCTGCGATTATAACAAGGTATTTATTAAATTAAAAATTAATTAAATCTAGTAGATAAGGTGTGAGATTATTGAATTAGTTTATGTTAAATATCACGCTATGCAAGCAAGTTCATGAAGTTAAAGCGCGCCTACTAATTACCTAGCATTTAAATTAATTACTAAGGAAACGAGTTAATTAATTAGTAGTAACAAAAATCTTATTTCTATTATTATTTTCAAGCCTCATTGTTGAGAAAATTATACAAATAAATGTTAGACCAACTCAATCTATTTTAAAGAAATGGGTTAACTTCTTATTAAAGGAGAAATAGGTTGGCTTATAGATTGTAAAGTTGTTGGGCTGCTGGAATTTATTATAGCATTGGGCTTGATCAAGAAGAGAAATCCTTTAGCCCACCATTGGGCTCATTTTGAGTAGAAATGGCGTGGGGTAGCCACTGTTTAAGCTGCTATTTACTTTTTATCCAGCATTTTTAATGCTAATATTGCTACTAGTCTATTAAAATTAATATGAAAAGACTGTGTTACCCTTTCTTCTATCTCTTTTCTCTCTGATCCTACGTATAAAAATATCTACTTGCAACTTATTAAGACAACTTTTACACCATACAAGGTCTGAATTGATCGTATCCTGAAAGTAAGAAAGTGAGATATGGAGCAGAGTTAGTAGACCTTGAGCCACACTAGAGGAAATGAGTTACTAAGAGATACAACTCTTAGAGGGACAGTCAAAGCATATGTCTTAGACTTCCATTTCACAAATGCTGCTTGAAGCTCTTCATCATTGTTATCTTCCACATTTTCCGATTTTCCAACTACAATGCCTATGTAATTCAAAGTCCATGGCACCAAGTAAAATAAGCAGTAAAAAGAGAGAAGAGAGAGAGAGAGAGAGAAGAAGAAACTCTAGACGAGATCTTCATGCAACATTCATTAGTATCAATGATATCAAAAGCAACTAGGCAAATAATGACACTAGTTCAAGTTCAAAAGTTAAGTTCAATAGTTAAGGACACTAGTTCAAAAGTTAAGGACAGGCAGTCCTTAACTTACAATTACAAGTTCTAAAGTTAAGGACAAGCAGTCCTTAACTTATAGTTACAAGTTCAAAAGTTAAGGACAGGCAGTCCTTAACTTACAGTTACAAGTTCAAAAGTTAAGGACAATAGATAGGTCCTTAACTTTGATTTCCAAGTTCAAAAGTAAAGGAGAGACAGTCCTTAACTTACAGTTGCACGTTCAAAAGTTAAGGACAGGCAGTCCTTAACTTACAGTTACAAGTTCAAAAGTTAAGGACAATAGGTCCTTAACTTTGATTTTCAAGTTCAAAAGTTAAGGACGCTTGGTCCTGAAGTTTGAGTTCCAAGTTCAAAAGTTAAGGACATGTAGCCCTGAAGTCCTGAACTTAGAGTTACAAGTTCAAAAGTTAAGGACATGTGGTCCTGAAGTCCTGAACTTAGAGTTCCAAGTTCAAAAGTTAAGGACATGTAGTTCTGAAGTTCTGAAGTTAAGTATAAAAGTTAAGGACATGAGCAGAAGGGTATTTTCGTCCGGGCAGTTAAAGTTTATTAAAGCAGTGGCTAAAAACTAAACACATTTTAAACGGTGGCTTAAAAGTAAATACATATTAGTGGCTAACCGTGCACTTCCCCCTACAAAGTTATCAGGACCTGCTAAAATTGCCACAGAAAAGAGAGAAGTACAAAAGATAGCAACAAAAAAATAGGAGTTGTCTTAGAAGGGACTGGGATTGGACTTTGGCTTAAGAGTTGACTATGCTAAGGATGGACAAAAGACCAGGTTCACTTGTTGGGGAAGGGTTCGATCCGTTTTTTTCTTACCCCAATTG
>NC_031989.1:49612571-49769570 GCF_001879085.1 Nicotiana attenuata
AGTTAGTAGACCTTGAGCCACACTGGAGGAAATGAGTTACTAAGAGAAACAACTCTTAGAGGGACAGTCAAAGCATATGTCTTAGACTTCCATTTCTCAAATGCTGCTTGAAGCTCTTCATCATCGTTATCTTCCACATTTTTCGATTTTCCAACTCCAGTGCCTATGTAATTCAAAGTCCATGGCACCAAGTAAAATAAGTAGTGAAAAATAAAGAGGGAGAGAGAGAGAGAGAGAAGAAGAAACTCTAGACGAGATCTTCATGCAACATTCATTAGTATCAATGATATCAAAAGCAATTAGGCAAATAATGACACTAGTTCAAGTTCAAAAGTTAAGGACAGGCAGTCCTTAACTTACAATTACAAGTTCTAAAGTTAAGGACAAGCAGTCCTTAACTTATAATTACAAGTTCAAAAGTTAAGGACAACAGTCCTTAACTTACAGTTACAAGTTCAAAAATTAAGGACAATAGGTCCTTAACTTTGATTTTCAAGTTCAAAAGTTAAGGACAGACAGTCCTTAACTTAGAGTTACACGCTCAAAAGTTAAGGACAAGCAGTCCTTAACTTACAGTTACAAGTTCAAAAGTTAAGGACAATAGGTCCTTAACTTAGACTTACAAGTTTAGAAGATAAGGACGTTTGGTCCTGAAGTTTGAGTTCCAAGTTCAAAAGTTAAGGACATGTAGCCTGAAGTCCTGAACTTAGAGTTACAAGTTCAAAAGTTAAGGACATGTGGTCCTGAAGTCCTGAACTTAGAGTTCCAAGTTCAAAAGTTAAGGACATGTAGTCCTGAAGTCCTGAAGTTAAGTACAAAAGTTAAGGACATGAGCAGAAGGGTATTTTCGTCCGGGCAGTTAAAGTTTATTAAAGCAGTGGCTAAAAACTAAAGACATTTTAAACAGTGGCTTAAAAGTAAATACATGTGTTATTAGTGGCTAACCGTGCACTTCGACAAATGTTAAAAAGCCCAAAAGCCTCTTTAAACCCCGTATCTGCAGTAAAAACCTGTTACTATGCTAAAGACCTGGCCTCTTTATTTTACAGCCATAGCCCTCATTTTAACAAAGCGTAATGACAGGCACAGCCACTTTACAAAATAGCCACTTTAAACTCAAGTTAATAACTTAAACAAAAATGAGTTGCATTTGGTAGACCAACCCCTTAAAACCTCTCACATACATCAACTAAGCCTTTTTTTTTTCCAAATAATAACTCCTTTTCCGTCAACTCAACGTCACATACAAGAAGCAAAAATTGTATGTTTCGAATCCATGCTTTATTAATAATTATAAAAAAAATCTTTATCGGACTAAACATGAAATATTTGTAACGTCAAATCCTCAACCAAATACACTAGAAAATACCCTCAACTATAAATGTAATGGAAAGCATGATATTTCAACTAATTTTAACAGATTTACATCCTTAAACAAATGCAACATTTATTTTTAAGCAACTTCAAATGTAGTCATGCTCCAACAGCTCAAAAACGAGTTCACGTCTTCATTAATATGAAAGAATCTGTAAAACAAGGTTAAAGAGTTATCTGAGTCACAGAATTATTAAAAAAAAATACAGCAGTGAAATGAACAGAAACATCACCAGAAACAACCTAGAAAACCAACAAGGATGCTTAAGACTAGTAGCTACACAACTTCACAAATTCCCAAAGGGGTCTTCCTATTTTTCTTGAAGGTTTTGCACGCTAAGAAACACTCACCAATCACATAATTTTCAGCTTTCTATTAGTATTTAGCTGCTGAATTTTCTTAATGGTATGTCTTTTATTTAAGAGTGTAAAATATGTATAGAATCTCTTTTTTCCCTCATTTTTTTAAGTGTGATAGAGTGTGTGTCTTTTATAGGAGATGAAGCAAGACATTCATGATTTTACCAAAAAAATTGCCTAATTGTTCAAAAGACAAACTTTTGGTACAAAATCTATCCAAAAAATAGTATTTTCACTAACAGTCTGCTCTAACTATTCAAAAGACAGGCTTTTGATTCAAAATATGTCCAAAAGATAGTATTTTCACCAAACAATGACAGGCTTTTTGGAGTTCTGTACTCCAAAAACTCTTTGAACAGTAAAAACAAACAAACCTGTACTATTACTTCTTTAATTTCAGCTTTTATTAACACAAAACTCAAATACTCAAATTCAATATAAATAATTTCACTAAGCACTTGAAACTTTTACTATCAATTATCATGACTAAGCGAATAGCTATTTCAAGGCTAATGAATAACTAATTATCAGTGATTAGTAACTATGAACGACTATGCTAACACAGATTAAACACAACTAATAATAATTAAAATAAAAATAATAAAAAAATCAGAAATTATTCTAGACCTAAACTAACTACAATACAATTAGAAAAAAAAAAAAGACAAAGGAAACGAGAATAGTGGTAAACAAACGAGGGCGTTCGGGGTGATCGTGGAGTTTCAGGGTAGAATTGACATCAATAGGTAGGTCTTGAGGAGCTCTATCCGTTGATGTAGGTTGTCACGACCCAAAATCCACTATAGGTGTGATGACGCCCAACGTCGCCGTTAGGCAAGCCAACAGTGAACTAAATTAATTGTTCATTTTATTACTATTTTATTAAGTAAGGAAATTTACACTTTTAAAATCATGGGTACATATATAATTAGTAACGTATAAAAACAAAAGGTGATAATAATATGCAAATCCATAAGTATCAACTAGAATATCCCAAGATCCGGTGTTACAAGTGCATGGACATTTACTAAGGAGTACAATAATAATACAATATCTGTCTGGAATGTAAATAAGACAAGATAAAATAAATAGTACGATGGAGACTCTGTGGGCTGCGATATGTAGCCTGGAATGCATGTCACCATAAAGTCTCCTCAGTAGCTGCGCCTACACACCGAGATGACCACCAAATGAACCTGTCAAATACTGCACATTTAGTGCGGAAGTGCAGCATGAGTACATAAATCAACGCATACTCAGTAAGTATCTATTCTAACCCCGGAGAAGTAATGACGAGGGGTCGATATCGACACTTACTAGTGGTCCAATAAATCAGTATGATAAATCATAAACAGATATGAAGCACGACAGTAATAATGAGGTAATACAGTAACTAACATGATCCTCCAACATTTCTTTTGTCAATATAAATCTCCTGAAGGTCATATGCTATCCCATCAGATCAGAAATATCAAATGTAGTCTCAAACGGATAAGGAATACCTCATAAATGCCAGGTCTCAATAAAAGAGCATCAGACGAATATTTTGACTCTTAGTGGCAACCCACGATTATGCCGAGGTCGTACGACCCGATCCAGAGTGGTGTGTACACTGCCGAGGGTCGACCAACATCTTGGGAAGCTAAAATATTTCTTGGAATCGAGGTTGCAAGGTCACCAAAAGTATTGTTTATAAATCAAAGAAAGTATGTACTGGACATACTTAAAGAAGCTGGGTCATCAGAGGCTAGGCCAAGTCCTACTCCCATGGAGCAATATCACCAATTGCCAAAAGATGGAAGTTAACCCCTCCTCGATTAATCTCAATATAGGAGGTTAGTTGGGAGATTATTATACCTAACCATTATCAGGCCGGACATTACTTACATTGTCCATATTTTAAACCAATTCATGCAGAATCCAAAACAAAGTCATTGGGCACATGTTATTCGGATGCTTAGATATTTAAAAACCAATCCTGGACAAGGAGTATTGCTGCCAAGCAATAATAGTTTGCAGTTAAAAGGCATATTGCAACACAAATTGGGCTCAGATATCTAATGTTAGGGACATCACCTGTACGTAGAATGGAAATCCAAGAAACAAACCAAGGTTTCTCGGTCATCCGGGTGAAATCATTTGGTTAAGAGGTTCTTATAGGATCTAGAACATCATTCGGCGGTTTGAGGTCTTGAGTAGCTTCACTTCATGTATTATGACTTGTACGTGTTGTTGGAATTGAATTTCGGGAAGTTCGGGGTTGATTCAGATGGAAAAAAATTAATTCGAAAACTTTAAGTTGGAGGAGTTGACTAAGGTTTTGAGTAAACAATCTTAGAATCGGGATTTGAAGGTTCCAATAGATTTTATGATGATTTCGGACTTGGGCGTATGTTCGGGTGGAGTATCGAGTCGCCCGTGAGCATTTTGGCGCTTATTGTAGAAAGTTGACATTTTGAAAGTTTTAGAAATTTCATAGTTTGACTTGAAGTAGACTTTGGTTTTATTGATCTTCGTTTGGGTTTCCGAGCCTTGGAATAGATTCATACTGTGGTTTATGACTTGCACGTAAAGTTTGGCGTTATTTCGGGATGTTTAAGTATAATTCGGACGCGTTCTGTGAAGTTTAAAAGTTTGAAAGCTTAAAGAAAGGTTTCGATCGTCGATTCATAATCTTGATGTTGTTTGACGTGATTTGAGGCTTCAACTAAGTCTGTATCGTGTTTTGGAACTTGTTGGCAAGTTCGAACGGGATCCCTAGAGCTTCGAATGTGTTTCAGACGAGTCATGGATTATTTTGGAACCTTGTTGTATTGCTGAAGGGCCTAAGTACCGATGCACTCGCACCTGTGGAAAAAGGGCCGCAGATGCAACATCGTAGAAGCGGCCAGGCAAGCGCAGAAGCGAATTTTTGTTGGGTAGTGTTGGGACCGCAGATGTGGTTGTTTCGCCGCAGAAGCGGAACCGCACCTACGGATGAGGCAACGCAGAAGCGTGAGCGGAGAAGCGCTACAGGGAACGCAGATGCGGTCAGTGACTTGGGCTGGGTTCTCCCAGGTGCAAGCTTTATGCCACCAAAGCGGCTGTGGCAGAAGCGACCATGGAACCGCAGAAGCGAGATTTTCTAGGCAGATTTGGATTTAAGACGGGATTTTCTTTCATTTTTTACTTGGGTTGGCCGAATTTGGGGAGATATTTTGAGGAGATTTTCATCGAGCAAAACAAGGTAAGTGATTCCCACTTATTTCAAGTTAAATACATGAGTTATATACGGATTTAAACATGAATATCAAGAAAAATTGTGAAATTTTAAGGGAAAAACTAGAAATCGGTATTTTTGGATTTTTACCACAAAATTGGATGTGAAATTTGGAATAAATCATATATTTGTGTTCGTAGCATTATGGATAAAGTTTATCTTTGAAAGTTTTTAGAATCCGGACACGTAAGACCGAGGGTTGACTTTGTTGACTTTTTGAGCGAAGTTGATATTGTTTCTAAATTAATTAATTATGATGTTGGAGTATATATTTATTGGTTTTCCTGATTGTTTGACTAGTCTCGGATTGATGGGCATCGATTTGAGGTGTTAAAAAGGCATCAGAGCCGGTTATGGAACTTTGGAGCGAGGTAAGTCTCCTGTCTAACTTTGTAAGGGGGAAATTACCCCGTAGGTGTTATATTTATTTCATGCTACATGTTGTGGGAGCTACGCACGTACGAGGTGACGAGTGTGCCTTCGTATGCTGGAATTCTTGATTATGTCCGGGTAGACTAAGATTCATGCCATTTAAATGCACTATTCGAGTTATCCTTGCATGTTTAATTACTTTATTTTTCGCATTATGACCTGAGGTTGGACTTGCTAGAATAATGGACTCACTATTATAGAAATTGGATGAGCCACTTGATTAGCCGTGCAATTTGTGCTTCCCCTACCAATTTCTCCCGCGTTGTGTGCATTCATCTCAAAGTTTCCTTAAACTTCATAACTCACACGTATATTCGTAAGTTGGTTCAAGGGCCCGTTAAAGCTTCTTATTCTAATGGGATCGGTAGGGGTGTTCATGGTTCGATTTGGATCGGTTTTTCCCTAAAAAAAACCAAACTAAGTAAGTCAGTTTTTCAAATATTAGAACCAAACTAAACCAATTAAGTCAGTTTTTCTCGATTTGGTTTATGTCGGTTTTTTCGGTTATTTGTCGGTTTTTTCTTAAATATAAGACATACACTACCAAACACAATTATTCCGGCGATCACATTTTCAATGTAACACTATCAAATCAATTGCCCTTTGAGAAATCTATTGTTTTCCAAGATATATTGATGATAATTGAATCAAATAGTGATGAATAATTTAAGGACTCAATTAAAAATATATTATTTTTAACACGAAATGGATTCTTACACTAAACAAAAGAAAACTACCAATCAAACTAGAATGTAAAGGTAAAGAACTATATAAAAAGTGCAAACTATTAACATTTATCATAAATTTTTTAAAACTTTGTATAACAATATACATATATATAGGTGTAATAATAAATTTGAAATAGCTACTCCTATAATCGGTTTGGTTCGGTTTTTTTCTGATTAAAACCAAACCCAAACCAAATTTGATCGGTTTTTAAAATTCAAAACCAAAACCAATCCAAACCAAATAGTATCGGTTTTTTTGGTCGGTTTGGTTTGGTTTTCGGTTTGGTTCGGTTTTTCGGATTTTTATGAACACCCCTAGGGATCGGGTTGTTCGCCTCGGCAGGATTATGTATCACACTCTTATGGGATCGGGCCGTTCGCCTCGGTAGGATTATGTCACACACTCTTATGGGATCGGGCCGTTCGCCTCGGCAGTATCACGTATCATATTCTTATGGGATTAGGCCGTTTGCCTCGACATTTCTATAAAACACTCTTATGGGATCGGACCGTTCGCCTCGGTAGTATCATGTATCACACTCCGATGAGATTGTGTCGTTCGCCTCGACAACTTTATGAAATACTATTATGGGATCAGGTTGTTCGCCTCGGCAGAATCGTGTATAATATTTGACAAGAAACCATGTATCCGTGAGTTTTCCCTGACTTGAGTTGTGATGACTTCTGGTGGGAAAAATATTATATATACTCCATTTGCGGAGGTAACCGATATAGAGGACTTATGTTTACTGTTCATAGGAGGATCGTATCATGTACCTATACTTGTTTTCACTGTTTAATTACCATGATTTATACATGTTTACTTTCTACTGTACTTGATGTATTGGACCACTAGTAAGTGTCGATGTCGACCCCTCGTCACTCTTCTCCCGAATTAGGCTAGATACTTACTGGGTACGCGTTGATTTACGTACTCATGCTACACTTCTGTACTTATTGTGCAGGTATATATATTTTTGGCGGTCTTTTGGGTGCAAAGGCGCAGTTATTGTGGGGGCTTTACAGTGAGCTGCATCCCATGTTACGATCCGCATCATATGAAGTCTCCATCATAATTATTTACATTTTTCTGTCTATCTTGTATTCCAGACAGATGTTGTATTGTTATTGTACCTTCTAGTAGATGCTTATGCACTTTGTGACACCGAGTTTTGGAGGTTCCTAGTAGATGTTCACTATTGTAGTTCACGTTATTATTATCATTTCACTTTATGATTTATTTATATCCGAAAATTGTAAAGAGTAGCACAGGTTTCTATGAATGCCAGATTTTACTCTATTATTTAATGGGATTCATGATTTCAAAAATAATAAAATAAATAATTAAGTTGGTTGTTCATTGTTGGCTTGCCTAACGGCGACGTTGGGTGCCATCACAGCCTACAACGAATTTTGGATCGTGATAGCTTAGTATCAGAGTGTTAGGTTCACTTAGGTCTCACGAGTCATGAGCAAGTCTAGTAGAGTCTTGCGGTCTTGATTCCTCGCCGTGCGATTTGATTCCATCTTAGCTTATGGCTTCATTTCCTTCCTACTCATTCTTATATGGTGTGGAATGCTTGTTATCAATTGGGCACCGACGAGTTGATAAGATTCTACAGATGCGGTGCAGGATGTTATTCCCTACAAATGCGGGTGGACCATTATCGTTGCCTTGTAGAGGAGTATTTCGTCATTCAACCCAGTGTCGATATTGCCTACGGTAGAGATTTAATATCTCCGAATTTGGTAGAATTCTTGTTAATATTGTGGTGTCGCAGTCCTTGATCTAATGCATTGAGGCTCATCAATATGTTGGTCTTTATTTGTTTGCCTCCGGGCGCGGTGTTGTGAGATGGAACCTAAGAGAAGGTCATCAAAGATGGTTGTGTGTTGCGACTTCAGGATCGAATTGGCTTTTCTAGTGTTGATGGTTCAAGGGAGATGATCTTTGAGGTGGTTTCTATTCTTAGGAAATTTTGAATGTGAAGAGAAGGGCTTCATATGAATGTAGGAAAAAAGTGAAGTATTCGATCATTGTCTTGCGTGCAATGTGACTTCGAGCCTCAAACAGGTTATTGTTCCTTCGGGTGATGTTAATGAATGAAGGGATTCTTACGGCTGGTGGATCAGTGTGGACCCAAGTAGGTTAGTAGATTTCATGATGGATGTAACTATAGCAATGACGTGGGAGGAGGTCGATATGAGGTTATACATGTGGGCTATCTCGTGTGAGCAAGTTAGCGGTTGTGTGGTTTGATGAGGTCCCTACGAAGAGTTCTACTTTCTTCCCAACATAGGATGCATGTATTGCTATATGAGCTTGGATCGCTTGAAGAAGATGGTACAATGGTTAGGAGGTCGAGTGTACGATTGTGGCTGATAATTCGGGACGTGTTATGATTAGTCCAACTGCTATTCAATTGGACGGCTCTTTGAACGGCTCTTTCTCTCTCTTTGCATTTCTCTCTCCCCGCTAGTGCTCTCTCTTCTACCTACTGTAATTCCACTTGCGTGACCACCAGCACCGGCAACCACAGGTAAGCCATCCTCTCCCCTCCACTCCCTCCTTCTCTCCTCCCTCTCTCCTCTCTCTTCCCCACCCCTTCTCTCTCTTTCCTCTGTTTCCCCGCCGATATTTTCTGGCCGGCGACCCCAATCGCCTGTCCCCTGTCTTTCTTCTCTTCTCTCCCTTCTTCTCTCTTATCCCCCTAAGACCGTCTATCGTTCCCTACTACTTATTTTTCCCAAACCTTCTTGTGCTTAAATTTCAGTTCTAAAACCCAACGATCTCTGGCCAGCAACCTTCCTTATTGTCCCTGCCTTTTCGCGTCTGTCCAGGTCCACCCCTGCGACAGATTAACAACCCCCCTCCCTATTGGTTTCGTGTTGGTTGTGTGTGTGTTTTCAGGGAACTAGTTGCAGCTGACGAGGCGAACGCTAGGCGTACGGGCGAGTAGAGCGGAGCATCAGCGGCTGGTGTGTGCAAAGGCTGGCAAGAGTTGGAAGGACGTACGACAAATTCTGTGACCTCGGGTGTACATCAAGTCATATTTCCAGGTTCTTTCCATCAGGAGTTGGTACCTCCCGCTTTCATGTCTCTCTTTTTGTGATAGTTAAATTTTGGCTATTTAGCTAGCATCAGTTTAAGCATATTATTAGAGTAGTTGTAGTTGCTACTTGTTATTTTCTAGTTTGGGTCCTTGTTAGTGTTTTTCCGTAGTCTGTCGTAGGTATAGTGGCTGTGGTCTGGGATGGTAGAGTAAGGTCATGTCCTCGGGGAGTGCTGGGGGAGAGAAGAGGGGTGGGGAGGGGGTCAGTCGGTGGGACGGGAGGCAAGGAAGGTAAGGGAGGGAGCTTGTAGGTTGAGGATCGGGTCGTGGAACATAGGCATGCTGACATGTAAGTCTATTGAGTTGGCAAAGATTATCTAAAAGAGGAAGGTCAATATAGCTTGTGTCCAGGAGACTAGGTGGGTATGGTCAAAGGCGAGCAATGTGGACGGGTATTAGCTGTGGTACTTTGGGGTCGTGAGGGGTAAGAATGGAGTGGGTATCTTGGTGGATAGGGATCTTAGAGAGTCTGTGGTTGAGGTTAGGCGAGTGAATGATAGGCTAATGTTTATTAAGTTGGTGATTGGTGAGTGCACCCTTAATGTCGTTAGCGCTTACGCGCCGCAAGCGGGCTTGGATGAGGAGGTTAAGAGGCGCTTCTGGGAGGGTTTGGACGAAATTGTGCGTGGTATTCCACCTACTGAGAGGTTATTTATAGGGGGGGTATAGTTGCCATATTGGGTCGTTTGCTAGTGGCTATGGCAAGGTGCATAGTGGCTTCGGCCTTGGGGATAGGAACGTATGAGGTACTTCACTGTTAGATTTCGCTAAGGCCTTCGAGCTGGTGATTGCGAACTCAACTTTTCCGAAGAGGGAGGAGCATTTGGTAACTTTCCAAAGTTCGATGTGATAGAGGATTGCGCAAGGATTGCAAGGTTATCCCGGGTGAGACCCTCGTGTCTCAGCATAGGCTCTAATTGATGGACGTCGGTATTATGAAGGAGGAAAAAGAGGTATGCGCGTGGTCGACCGAGGATTATATGGGGAGCTTTAACTAAGGATAAAGCCCAGAAGTTGGAGTGGAGGTTATCATCTATGGGAGCTTGGAGGAGGAGTCGGGACGCGAGCGGAATGTGGTCAACGATGGCGAACTAGTTGAGAGACGCGGCGAGAGAGGTTCTAGGATATCGAAGGGTTAATCTGGTAGGCACCAAGGCGACTGGTGGTGGAATGACATAGTCCAAGGTAAAGTGGAGGCGAAGAAGGTAGCATATGTGAGTTGGCAGGGAGCACAAGCAAGGAGGAGAGGAGAGCAAATAGAGAGAGATACAAGGTAGCGAGGAAGGAGGCAAAGCTGGCGGTCACGGAGGCTAAGAATGCAGCGTTTGGTCATCTGTACGAGGGATTGGGGGGGAAAAAGGCGTGGACAGGAAGTTGTTTCGACTGGCTAAAGCGAGGGAGAGGAAGGCTCGGGATCTGGACCAAGTAAGGTGCATCAAAGATGACGATTGTTGAGTATTAATGGGAGAGTCCCAAATTAAGCAAAGATGGCAGAGGTACTTTCATGGTCTTCTAAATGAGGAGGGGGACCGGGATATAGTGCTAGGGGAATTGGGGAATTCGGAGAGTCTCCGAGACTTTAGGTATTGCAGGCGCATTAAGGTGGAGGAGGTCGTGGGGGATTTGCGTAAGATGAGTAGGGGTAGAGCGCCCAGGCCAGACGAAATTCCGATTGAGTTTTGGAAGTATGTGGGTAGAGCAGGCTTGGAGTGGCTGACTGTGTTGTTCAATGTAATTTTTAGGACGAAAAGGATGCCAGATGAGTAGAGGTGGAGTACAGTGGTACCGTTGTACAGGAACAAAGGTGATATCCAATGTTGTAACAATTATAGGGGTATAAAGTTACTAATCCGTACCATGAAAGTTTAGGAGATGGTGGTGGAGGTGAGGCTGAGGAAGAAGTCGTCTATATCTGACAACCAGTTTGGGTTCATGCTGGGTCGCTCCACTACGGAAGCTATCCACTTTATTAGGAGGTTGGTGGAACAGTACAGGAATAAGAAGAAGGATCTGCACATGGTGTTTATTGACTTGGAGAAAGCGTATGACAAGGTCCTTAAGGAGGTGCTCTGTAGATGTCTTGAGGCAAAGGGTGTGCCGGTAGCTTACATCAGAGCGATCAAGGACAGTGTGATGGAGCTAAGACTAAGGTTAGGACTATGGGAGGCGACTCGGAGCATTTTCTGATTGTTATGGGGTTACACTAAGGCTCTGCCCTTTAGCCCGTGCTTATTTGCCTTGGTGATGGATGCACTGACACACCATATTCAAGGGGATGTTCCATGGTGTATGTTATTTGCTGATGATATAGCTCTAATTAAGGAGACAAGGGATGGTGTTAACGAGAGGTTGGAGGTTTGGAGATAGACCCTCGATTCTAAGGGTTTCAAGTTGAGCAAGCCTAAGACAGAGTACCTGGAGTGCAAGTTTAGTGCCGAGTCGAGGGAAGTAGGCAGGGACGTGAGGCTTGGATAACAGGTCATTCTCAAGAGAGGTAGTTACAAGTACCTTGGGTTGGTTATTCAGGGGGACGGAGAGATCGACGAGGATGTCACTCATCGTATAGGGCGGGCTGGATTAAATAGAGGCTTGCATCTGGATTTCCTGTGACAAGAAAGTGCCACCGATACTCAAAGGTAAGTTTAATAGAGTTATGGTTAGACCAGACATGTTGTATGGGGAAGAGTATCGGATGGTTAAGAACTCTCATATCCAAAGGATGAAGGTAGCAGAGATGAGGATGTTGAGGTGGATGTGCGGGCACACTAGGATGGATAAGATTAGGAATGAAGATATTCGAGAGAAGGTGGGTGTGGCCCCTGTGGATGACAAGATGCGGAAAGCGAGGCCTAGATGGTTCGGGCACGTGCGGAGGAGAAGCCTTGATGCTCCGGTGAGGAGGTGTAAGCGGTTGACTCTGGTGGGTACGAGAAGAGGTAGAGGGCGGCCTAAGAAGTATTGGGGAGAGGTGATCAGGCAGGACATGGCACGACTGCAGATTATCGAGGACATGGCTCTTGATAGGTGTTGTTACCCAATTTTTCCCTGTATTTTAAATATGCAAAATACCTTCAAAATAATCTATATATGCATATATAAGCATATCCCAAGGTTTCATTATTTTTCCTTAATTTTTCCAAGATTTTTAAATCAATTTACTGCCCTATTTTGTCAAGAAAAAACCAATAATTATCCCCAAAATTATCATTTTTGGTGATTCGTTTATTGGATTCTCATGTTTATACTAAAGTATAGCTAAGATATTTTTTTACATATTTTTACAAATTTATTTTAGTATTTAAGGACAAAATTGCATAATTGCAATATTAGCCATTTTTTAGGTTTAAATTCATCTCATGTTTATAAAATGGGATTTTATACTTTTAAATTGATAATTATACACTATAAATCATTTTAGTACTTTAATTAGTTTTCAGAAATTTATTTACTATTTTTATAAATTAAATGGGAAAAAAGGGGCTATTTAACTTATAGCCAGATTTTGTCTCCTAATTTAGCCTAATTAAACCCAATACCCCAGCCCAATTAAACCAACCCAATAGACCGAAGCCCAATTCCAGATCCACCCGACCCAATCTGATTGAATCTTGGCCGTTGATCAATTTTGATCAACAGTCCGGATTCTTTCTTTCCAAATTAAACCAAACGACCCCCCAAACCCCTCTCATTCTTTACTCAATCGACCCTCTCCTCTATCTCTCTATCTCTGGTTCTCTCTAGAACCTTCCCCCTCCCCTTCAGCTCCGATGAGTCTCACTCACCTTCTCCGGCCACCTCCTGGCCTGAATCTACGGTGGTCTCACCACCTACCAGCCCTCTGGAGTTCCTACACACGTGTTTGCTGAGGTTTCATGGTCTGAATACGAAGAGCTTCATCCAGACCTTGTTGGTTCAAGTTTTTATGGCCATCTCCGGCCTTGCTCCGGCAAGCCAGGCCTGTTTCGAGCCTGGTTTCGACCCCTCCTGCTTAGATCAACAGCTATCCTAGCATTTCTCACCGTTTGGGTTCCCCTGAAACCCTAGCTTTTGAGGTTCTTCTATTTTTCTTTAGATCTGCTCTAGATCCGTGTTTTCCCTAAACTTTTAAACGATCTCTTGGTATTTCATTCAAAAGTTATGCTTTCAAAACCTTTATATTTTTGCGATTTAGGTTTTTTCTTTTTGAGTTATTTAGATGTTTTTCTACTGTGTTCTTTATATGTTCCTCTATTGTGTTCTTTATATGTTTCTTTTGAGTTCTTTATATGTTTCTCTACTATGTTCTTTATATGTTTCTCTACTGTGTTCTTGTTAAGTTTCTGTTACCACGTTCTTTGTGTGCTTCTTTTACTGTGTTCTTAATAAGTTTCCTCCTACCATGTTCTTTGTGTGTTTCTCCTGTTGTGTCCTGATTGGTTTTCTTCTACTATGTTTCTCATCAGCCTCTTCCACTATGTTTCTTTGAGTTCTTTTTCTGCGTCTCGCATGTTGTTCTTATACTTCGCTTCTCATGAGTTTCTGCTACTGAAAGAACGTGTTAAAGGTCTCAGTTCCTTTCTGAAACTTTTGAGCCAGTTTCGATTAGTACCCTTTTTCTTGATTGCTTGTCCTCTCATCTCTGTTCCCGATTGATGGTAGAAACCCTAGAATTTGGGGGTTCTTCCGAGTTTTGAAACCATTGGCTATGTGATTTGCTCGAATTGGTTTTATTTCAAAAAAAAAAAGATAACTCTTTTAGACCTATTTCGAGTTTCAGAACTGAGCTTTGAAATCTCTGTTTCTTTAAGCAATTCTAATTCTCTACTAAACTCTTCTAAGGTCCTTATACTGAACCCTTTGTATGCTATTTGATACTATCTCTTCTACATTACTGACCTATGTGACTACCTGCTGATTTTGCAATAGCATAACATTTTTCTTTGCCTACCATGTTTGTGTACTCTTTATACGTACTGAACTTCCCTCTAAAAATGGCTTTCAATTTTGATTGATTTCAGGCTTCCTTGTGTAAGTTTGATTGATTTCTTTCCTTGTTTGCCGATTTCCCCTGTTACTCGATTTAAGTCAAAAACTTTCCTTAGCCTATTCATGAGCTAGTAATTTCAAACCTCTGACCCCTTGATTTACTGAATACTGATGGATCCTTACCTTATTTGTTTTAACCGTGTATTTCAAAATTCTTCCCTTAATTAAAACTCCTATGTATTTACCCCTAATTGCCTACTTTGCACAAGATTTTTATTTAATTTCTTTCCTTTAATAGTTTTATCGTCTGAGTCCGAATTCCTTAATTAAAGGAAGTCTTGTATTGATTGATTTTTTTTAATTGATATTCAGTTCCTTAATTGTTTTCTTACCTTGTTTCTGCTTGTTCTTCACACTATAAATGCACGACCCTTTCATTGACATACAGACAATCACTGATAGTCTTTCTGAACGTACACTTATACTCAAAAGTATTCTCTCTTGTTTGCTTATATTGTGGCCTATTACAAAACTTGTTGCTTGCTTTCTCTCTATTTGTTTCTTTGAAACTGGTATGTCCTGATTTAAGTTTCAGCACCACAACAATGTGTTTATTTACTGCTTTTGTATCCTTGTTTACTGTTTATGTATAGTTCAACACTCATTCTAGCTTATTAATTTCTTTCTGCCTGTTCTATTATGAATCCCAAACCCCTGCCCCCTATGTGTTTAAGCTATGGTTTGAGGCATGGCAATATGCAAGTTATTGTCCGTGAATTGAACTTGATCCCCTGGGGATCTTAGCCTCTAACAGTATGTATTTTGGCAGGCTATAGGTGTGCTAGCACTCCCCAATGCTGGGCATGCCTAAAGTCAGCCTTTGCCTAAGTGACAGGCTCTTTACAATCCCCTATTCCCCTGAATCCCCTTGTGTGTGCTTATCTGTAGTTGATTCCCTCTTCCATTTCCCTTTTAGCATTCTGATCTGCACTTGCACACCTTCTTAGCCTTTAAGTTCTGCCCCCCTCTTGTGACCTTGCCTTGGGACCCTTTGAGTTCCCTCTGAACTTGGACACTTAAGGGCTGGCCTTTCCACACTGCACCTAATGTGGCAATACATTTGGGTGTAAGCATTGCCCGGAGTCCCTTTGAGGCTCTTAGGGAACTTTGACACACTCAAATGGGAGAAAGGATTTGGATCGTGATCTCATGGAGTTGGTTTACCTCATATTTCAGACATGAAGTCTGAATCAGGCTCGCCTTGGTTGTACTTTTTATATTTTTCTGATGTATTTTTTTTTACTTTAATCTGGGTTGTAATAATTTGTAATAAACTCTTGGGGATGTCTAGTGAAAAGGGCGGGTAGCTATGTATGCAAACAGGGTAGATACCATGCCTATAGGAATTTTGAATTCTGCATATGCACTTAGATATCATGCTCATAGGTTTTAAAGCAATTCCTAAACTTCGATACCATGTTCATAGGCCTTAAACAAAATTCAGCACCTAGATATCATGTTCCTAAGTCTTAAAACAAGTTTCCTGCATTTTATACCATGTTCAAAATCAACTACGCGTAGAAAGCATGCCTATAGGAACTCCTAATCGAATCTGAATTGCTTCATTCACATACGGGACTAAAATCAGTAACAACGGGTACTGTTAGCTGTTAGCTTATAATCTTCGTAAAAACTGGCCTTTCTTTTAACAAAATCTGACTCCTCTGGTAATTAGTATGTGTCCAGTTTACTTTAAACCCTATTATTTAGTTGCTTTCTGAATTCAATAGATACCATGCCTATAGGATCCTTGTCCAACACATAGGCAAGCCTTAGGGTAAAGTTATAAATTAAATCAGTTCTGTTAATAAATACAACCAGCTGGCATGCCTGATTCGGGCTTCTTATCTGAGTTGTGTAATAAATCAGTCTGCCTCAACCTTTAAGCTCTTGTATGTTCAGTACTTAATCAGACCTCAACTAGTATGTGTAAGTCATGCTAATTACGTGTTTCTTTGTTCAAGGAGGTATGTCTGAGCCTCTGCTTGTTATGTGCTTTCCCCCAACTTGATATACAAGTTTTGTATGTCGCCTTAGAATTTTTGCCTTTGAAACCATAAATAAGCCCAACATTCCTTTAGGATTAGTAGTCCTCATGCCTCCAGGACTGATAGGATCGGGATGGGTAGTAGCATGCAATAGGTAAACGAGACCATTCCGCGCTTTAATACCTCAACGGGGTGGGAAGGGTAGATATGGTATGATGACCACGCGATAATCTCACGTGTAGCCCCTCATTGAGGAGTGATTACCGGGCATTGTGTGGGGTGATCCATATTATTAGTAAGCCTAGGACCCCTTTCCCTTATTTCTTATCTCTTTTAAAAGAATTTCGAACTCTTTCTATTAAGAAAAAAAAAATCAGCTTTCTTTAGTTCTTTCTAACTTTGTTTATTTGTGAACTATAATGTGAAAATCCCTCTTATTTGAAGCTTTATTTGTCTACGTGTTATTTGCATCTAAATTCACAATAATAGTCTGGCCGGGAACCACACTAGTGGATTCTGAGGGGTGCCTAACACCTTCCCCTTAGAATAATTTCAAGCCCTTATCCAATCTCTGGTTACTCAAATCAAACCTCCTTGGTGTCCTAATGCACCTTAATCATTAGGTGGCGACTCTTTAAATCAAACCCGATTCCCAAAAGGAATGAGTTGTCCTCCCAAATGTCATAAACCCGATTTCGCGAGAAAAAGGGGGTGCGACAGCATGGCGACTCCGCTGGGGACTTTTAGGCTTTTACCATTTCAGACCTGTATTGTGAATTTATGCTTCTTCATGCCCAATTATTTGTTTATTTCTTTTAAGCATTCAATTTTCTTTTCGATTGCAAGACTGACTTGTCTCCTTTTTTTCTTTTCTTTACTGCTTTCCTTTACTACTGCTTTAAATTATGAAAACTGTTGTATTTACTGCTTTCTTAACATGCAAATACATGACTACATGCATAATCATGCTCAACATCATATTCCACTCGTGCCAAGCAAAATCCTATAGCAACGCTTATAATGAGTGGTTGCGCTCTTCCGATACTATCACCCCCTAAATCCGAAAATGGCATATTTGCGGTAAAGCCAGTCGATCAATGGTGTAGTCGACGGTTCCGTGCCTTTCCCCCTTGAGTTGTCCGCTCAAGGGTACCAGTCTAACCCCATAGAAACCTTACTCTGTTTAACTGTGCATGCATCATGGTCAAACCTAGCCGAGTCAGTTATGTTGCTTGCATAATGACTCTTTAAGATAGCCTTGTCCAAAGTCCACTGGGTTCCCCTGAAACCCAAACGGACATTATCACGTTCTGTGCATTTATTTGGAGAATTAAATGCTCTTATGCCAATTATTGATGTTAAATAGTCGAGTGTGGGGGAAAGGGCCTAACTTTATTTTATTGCAGATAACGAGGCACGAAATCCCCAAATTCGGCATGATTACCAACATCCACCCGAGACTGCTAAACTGGTGGAAAGATCTTCATTCCAGTGACCAGACTCTTGTCCGAAAGTATCTAGTGAATCTACCCTCCCTCCTGGAAATCCAACCTAACAACAAGATCATCGAAGCTGCTACTCTCTTTTGGGATTGTGAGAGGTTCGTCTTCCTCTTTGGGGAGATTGAAATGACACCCTTGCTAGAAGAAATTGGAGGATTAGCCGGCTTGGTATGGGAGACTCCAGGTTTATTGATGCCTGAGAACCGCAAGGGCAGGGGTTTCCTCAAAATGATGGGTCTGAAGAAGAATCCAGAACTGACATGCCTCAAAGAATCCTATATCCCCTTTGACTATTTGTACGAGAGGTACAGTCATAGCAAGTCATACCGTACCTATCCTGATGAGTTTGCCATCACCTCATTAGGACATATTCATCGAAGGGTCTTTGTATTCATGTTCTGCTTTCTGGGGTTGATTGTGTTTCCAATGAAGAAGGCAAGAATCCACACCCGACTAGCCATGGTTACTAAAACCTTAATGGAAGGAATTGGAGGGCAACCATTCAGCATCGTTCCCATGATCGTCACAGAAATATACCGAGCCCTAGAGAAATGTCAACGGGGAGCTAGTCACTTCAAGGGTTGCAATTGACTACTTCAGCTGTGGCTCATGGAGCATCTACAAAAGGGTGAATACCGACAAGAGATTCAACGAAGGGACTGGGACGATCATATCGCTTTCCATCACCCAAAGCGAATGAATTATATCCCTGATATGTTTGCTCAGCCAGAGGATGCCAAAGGATGGTTCGAGCTATTTGATAATCTGACTGAGGAGCAAGTACAATGGATGTTCGAATGGTTTCCAACTGAAGAATTCATCGCCCGATCCCGAGACGCACCTTTTCTGATATTAATCGGTCTGAGAGGAATGTACCCTTACGTCCCTCTCCGAGTTATGAGGCAAGCTGGTAGGAAGCAGCTTGTACCCAGGGTCGACAAGATGAGTCATTTTTGGGTTGACTTCCAGGCTGACGATAGTCCTTACAAGTGCCAAGCTCAGCATATGTGGCACTGCAAGATCGTCATGGGAAGGGATACCATCGAACTAGATCGATACCACGCCGGTTGTACTCCTTACTATTCCGGTTGGTTGGAGAATAATCATGAAGGTCTGGATGAACCTGGGTTCGTTCGAGGTCACAGGATAATAGATGAAAAGGCCGAGGCACAGGTTAAATACAATCAGCTACGCAAAAGAATCCGGGAATGCGAAAGTGAGCACCGTGAAATACAAGAAGCCAATCAAAAGTTAATTGAGGAATGGAAGGACATGGCCATCAATGCCAACAAGCGACTGGGATACCTGGAGCGAGGCATAGTAGAACTGGAAAGAAGGTTTCTCAAAAGGGTCGAAGACTGTTAGAATGTTGAGGGAAACGAAGGCGGATATCTGGCCAGAGCCTACTTATTGCTAGGACTTCGCGAGCTGGGGAAGTTATTTGACGAAGCCAGGGATGCCGAGTCTGGGGAGGGTCCTTCAGGGACCAAGTAGATAGGACTTTATCTTTTTGTTGTTTAAAATGTGATAAGGCCAATGGCCATTAGTGACTTTACTTTTCCTGTTATTTAGCGTCGATTTGGGATTTGTCTTATTTTCTATCAATAAAATGAGGCATTTAGCATTCCAAGTTCTCCAAATCAATCTGTCGCTAGGCCTACCCAAATTAGGACACGATTTACATTCCCGCATTATGTGTTTAAATATTGCATCGATTTTTCATGAACCTCACTAACTTGGTTACCTTTTTGTTTTATTTTTGTTTTTGATTATTCCCCTCCCCATCGAGCACTCTAGCAACATCATCCTATTCCACAAGATCCAAGGGCCCTCCACCCACTCCTCCTCTCAGCCTTGTCAAAAGCAAGAACAAAGGAAAGATGGAAGATTTGAACAATGCCAGAAAGGAGAACTCAATTGAACGGGTAGAGGTCACTCACGGTCATTGTACTTTGGTCCCCAAGGAGAATGCCTCCCAAATGGAACAAAAGCTGCTGAAATTTCAGGAAGAACTTGATCAGGTCCGGAATCTGGCAAATCTGTCATTTTCCCTCACTACTCCAGATATCAATTTCCCAAATGCTCAGAACCCCACACCTCCACAGAATATCCCAAAGCAACAAAACCACACCGCTCCTCACCACCACTGCAACACCTGCCATACTTCCAACAATACCCCGTTGCTCATCCCAGAACCACAAAACTCCACAAAGGATCACTGCCACACCCACTATAATACCCCCATCTACGTGGAGACTGTGTCGCACTCCACCCTATCCATCTCAAACACACCCGAGACTGATGAACAGGATTTGCTCATCTGAAATCTGGCCGAAGAGCTTAAAAAGTTGACTAGCAGAATTCAGGGCGTTGAAGGGAGTAAGGGAATTGAAGGGCTGAACTACGAAGATCTTTGCATACAGCCCGATGTCGAACTGCCCGAGGGGTACAAACCTCCCAAGTTCGAGATGTTTGATGGTACAGGGGATCCGAGGGTCCACTTGAGAACATACTGTGACAAGCTGGTCGGAGTGGGAAAAGATGAGAAAATCCGAATGAAGCTTTTCATGAGGAGCCTGAATGGAGATGCCTTGTCTTGGTACATTAGCCAAGATCCAAAGAAGTGGCCGAACTGGGTAAGCATGGTGTCCGACTTTATGGACAGGTTCAGGTTCAACACGGAGAATGCGCCGGATGTGTTCTACATTCAAAATCTAAAGAAGAAGCCCACAGAAACCTTCCGCGAGTATGCTACTCGTTGGAGGTCCGAAGCAGCTAAGGTTAGACCTGCCTTAGAAGAAAAATAGATGAACAAATTCTTCGTTCGGGCCCAAGACCCACAGTATTATGAGAGGCTGATGATGATCAAGGGCCACAAATTTTCTGACATTATCAAGCTAGGAGAAAGGATCGAAGAGGGCATCAAAAGCGGTATGGTAACGAATTTCGAGGCCTTGCAAGCTACAAACAAGGCCTTACAGTCAGGAGGTGTGTCCAACAAAAGGGACGTAGGAGCCGTAATGGTTGCACAAAGAACCAAGTCTCCCGTCAAATACCAAACCTACCCAATGCCTCCACTAACATATCAGCCCGCTCCAAACTACCAAGCACCCTCACCCACCTATCCATCACCTCCCTCATATCAGCCCACTTCACCCAAATATCCCCAACCAGCACACGTTTACCAAGCCTACAACACTCAACCATCCCACTACCAGTCCCCTCCTCCATGCCAAAACTTCCCTAGACCTCGACCAAATTTTGACCGAAGGCCTCCAAAATAGTATACGGCTATTGCTGAACCTATCGACCAGTTGTACGAAAGACTTAAAACTGCTGGTTATGTCACCCCTATCCCTGTTGTAACCCCTGAGAACCCTTCTCAGTGGGTTAATCCAAATAAATCCTGCGGATACCATTCCGGCATGAAAGGACACACCATTGATGAATGCCGTTCTCTGAAAGATAAGATCCAGACTCTAATTGATAACAAGATTATTGTGGCAAAGAAACTGATCGCTGCCAACTCCGCACCACTAAAAAGTAGCGAGAGAGGGTCGCAATAGCTTTTGCCCGATTTGTGGGTCGGGATCGAATCCACAGAGAGCTAGGATTGGAGTCGAGTATCTACTTAGCTTAGGATCGCAGTTGTGTTCTTAATTACACTTCTCATAATTTTCGGGGTTTTCTTTATATTCTACTATGATCAAACTACAAATTATAATTGCAACTAAATTAGACTAAGAGTAAATTGCAACAAGTTGTATCTAATGGTTTAAAAGGCACTAGGGTAGTGACTTTCACCTATGTGGCTAATTGATGGGTAATTGCATCTAAGGCACGATTGACATGATTGGGGAAATATGTTATAACCGTTGCTCAATACTACCCACTCTACACCTCTCGGTAGAAAGAGTGGTTTTGCCAAATTGACTCTCTCAAGACCAATTAGGTATGCATATTTGCCCAAACAACTGGGGTTCAAGTCGGGTAATTACTCTCTCGAGGTTTAACCCTTTAATTGGGACTATCAAATGTCTTGAGTCCATCCCAATTCCTTGTTGAGTCAATTTTGGAGACTTAGGTTCTCTTTCTTAAGAAGAGCCTAAGCAACTTAGCACAAACTAGTGTTTGCAACCACTAATTCCTAAATTAAACCATAAAATTGACCTAAATAACAAACACCCATGGTCAATCTAACCTTAAATCACAACACCCATCAATTACCCACACTAGGGTTGAGCCACAACCCTAGCTAATGGGTCTAGCTACTCATGCTTGAAGAGAAAATCAAAGAAATAGATGAAGAGAAAGACATATTAATTAATTACTAAAGTAAATACAACGTTGCAATGATTAAAACCATGTAAAGATGCCAAAAATAGCTAAGAAATATCGTCTCACGAGCGCAGCTATAGTATTCTAATATCTGATACCCTAAAAATGGAAAAATATTCTATTTATACTAAGCTGGAAAAACTAGACAAAATAGCCCATGCGGGGTCAGTGCGGACCGCACAAAATAGTGTGCGGCCGCACTAGGCTCTTGACTCTGAAAAATCAACTCTCTAAACCTAGGCTCCGTGGACTGCACAGAATGGACTGCGGCTGCAGAGGCATCTAGCGCGTTCCGCACAAACACGACCGCGGACCGCACAGGCTTGAACCTTGGTACTTGACATCTCTATGAAGTTTGCTTCCGCGGACCGCATAAAATGGTAATGCGGCCGCGGTGTCTTCAGTGCGGGCCGCACAATATCTACTGCGACCGCACTGCTTTGATGCCTTAAAATCCAGGTCTCTGAATCTCCCTAGTGCGGACCGCACAAAGTGTAGTGCTGCCGCACTAGGCTTGTTTGTCCTGAGTTGTCTTGTCTTTGGTACTTGTGTAGGTTTCACTCCTTTTTGAGCCGATCTGTGACATCTCGTTACTTTGTTGATCAAACCTACACTCAAGCACAACTTATGAGCCTTTTGGGACTATTTTGTAAGAATTTATAATCAAAGCGTAAGCAAGAAGGAGCAAGAAACACGTCAAAATCCCTAGTTATCAACTCCCCCAAACTTAAGCTTTTGCTTGTCCTCAAGCAAACAAAATAAGACCCACCCCTTAAGGGAAAATCCAAGAAATTTTCGTCTTTCCTAAAGCAACCTCAACTAGCATCAATTGGGACTAACAATTGCCCTCGACACACATGAGTCATTAACAATATTTAACCTTTGAAAAACCATGGATCAAGTGCGACACAAGAGCATCAAGAGTTGACTCAACACATCAAAGAACTCTTTTCAATTACTTTGGTCATTGTGGAACCCAAACTCACACATCCTCAACTCTCCCTAAGCAAACCTCACCTTTAGAATATTGGCGCACAAAACGAGGTTATTAGAAATTCAATCATCTCTCTCAAGGAAAGGTCACAAGTCCGGCTCTAAGTACCATATGCTTGCCCCTTATGTAAGTATCCACTAATGTAAGCTTCATTCGACTCAAGATCATATAGGACTTTTGTGGAGTCATTATGAAGGCTTTTGGTCCAGGGTAGGTCATGTTTTTGTTCAAGTGGGTTCCATCTTCCCTTAAGCACTTCTTTTGATTCAATTGGCATAATTTCACTTGACTCTTTGAGTCATTTCACTTCTTTCTAAGGGGGGTAGAGAGACACATTGTCACTCTTTCTTATGCATTTCAAACCTTTTCTCATTTTTTTCAAGTTTCCACACCTTTCATTCTTTGCTTTTCTTGAATCCCTTTTTATTCTTTTTTCACATTGAACATTATTTTTGACTTTTTGCTTTTCTTTCTTCTTCATTGCCTTTCCTTTTCTTTATTTTTGTGCCTGTTTGCCACTTTGTTGCAATCCTCGTCTCTCCCCCCAAACTTATGCTTTTGCCATGTGCTAAAGGAAAGATCGGGTGCCAAGAGAGGGTATCTTTTAGAACGGGTATAGGCTTGTATCATGGTTCTTGAAAGAAAAAGGTCTAAGGCTCAAAAGGGTTAACTAGGGATCATATCACTGGTAGGCTATGGAATTGTTCAAACTATCATTTGGATCAAGGAGAGCCTATAATCATGTTTTAAGTCAAAATTCACCTTGGATTTCGCCTCAACAAACATTCAGGGCAAGTTCTAGACTAATGGCTCGGGACTTGGACTTGCAATTCAACTACTCACCACACAAGCTAAGGGATTGCTAAAGACATAGAGTCGGGGACCCACAACGACCTTATATACGATTTGAGCACACAATGGTCCCGAAAAACCACTTGATGATTATCGGCCAACGCAAGAGTCTCAAGGTCACAACTTTCACCATCCTGAACACAACAATTTGTTTTTGACCATAAGATCAAAGGCAAATGTGTTAGGCCCAAGTGAAGCTTTGCTTGAGGTACCCTTAGCTACTAACTACTAAAAACCAAAAAGAAAACGAAAAACGGACTCAAACCCTTAAGAAGGTTGTCACGCCATCCATCATTGGGAAGAGCCACCCGGTTCACACAACGTTCCACCTTTGGAAAGAACCGTGGCATTAAGAAAACCGAAGGTTTATTGAAAACTCCGAAAACAAGAAGCTACGAATCACAAATAAGAAGCTAAAAACGAAAAATTTTGTGAAAAACAGAATAAATATATACAAGAGGGGATTTGAATATACAACGGGGGATGAATATATACAATATGATGTAACTTTATATACAGACCAAAAGTGAAATAAAAGTGCGATAATATCAAATTATATACAGACCAAATGTGAAAAGTCAAGAAAGCATAAAAATATCAATATATACAGTCATCCAAAATGTAGGGCTCACCCCCTCAAATGAAAGTTGGCATTGTCCCCAATGCCAACTAGTCTAAATAAGCACCAAAATTATAGAAAAAGGATATAGAAGGCTCCTTAAGCCGTGTCTGTCTGCATAGGATCATGGGTGGTCCCTGGGTCCTCTGTGTGCTCGGGAACCTCAGACTGGTTCCCAGTGGTCTGCTCTGCTGCTACTGGGACCTGGGCCTAGACCTGGACAGGCTCTGGAACTGGTACATCCTGTGGCTGACTGGAGGAAGCCTCCGGTGGGTCCGCCAACTGGATGATGGCATCATCTGCTCTAGGGATCGTCCTCCTCCTCTTCGGAGGCCTCTGGGTCTGCTCCGGCTGTGGATGAGCTGCTGGGACTGGATCATCAAGCAACAAGTCCAAAGGCAGCTGGTCTGCCTTCAATCTATCAACATCTGCCCGCAGCTCCTTCACGGACTCCTTGGAGGCCCGTGTCTTCCGCAACTTCCTATGCTCCTTAGCAAGCTCCTTGAGAGCCTTGCTATGTGAATCCACTGCCTTTGAGAGCGCAGCCTGAGTGGTGAGGATCTTCTTCTGGTTCTCAAGTATCTCTTTGAGCGCATCCTCGATCGATTGGGGTACCTGTGGGGCTGGGGGAGCTGACTAAGCCGCTACAGTAGTAGTCAATGTGGACAACTTGGACGAGGCAGTCTCCATCCAGTTGTTTATTCTTAGCAGGGCCTGGCTCAGCCGGTGGGCAGTGATGGGATGGGCCCGGCTAGATGGGATCTCCGGGACTGGTGATGTGGAAGGGCCAGGAGGAATGGTTGAAGATATGGAAGGTCCGGGAGGCATATCAGCAGAAATGGAGGTAGGCTTAGCAGGGACCTCTACCACAACTAGCTCTTCAGACTGGCCAGTTGGGCAGAAGTAGGGGCTTTGTAGTTCTTGTCCTTGGTGTTATCACTCCCCTTCAAGCTATACCAGGAGAACGGGGTTGTCGCCTTGAACTTGACATCGTAGGGCTTCTTGTCCACCTCCAAGTCCCGAAAGTACATAGTGAGGGTGCTCGGGAAAGGGTAGTTCCGGTCATGCTCTGCTCCCACTAATGAGATAATGCGGGACATCACATTCCCCACATTTATGGGGTATCCTGCCATAATCGAAGCAACCAAAACAGCCCGGTGGAGAGGAAGGGTCTGGTCATGTGTAGTAGGATCCAACCGGCTGCAAACAAATGTCTCCCAACCCCTCGCCTCAAAGTTCAAGGTCCTCCACAATATTTTGACCCCAGTAGTCAACCAATCAGGAACGGTACCTGGGATTGCCAGGTACTGAGCTAACCATGGACGGACCTCCTCGCCCATCTCCAACTTCGCCATGTACAAAGCTTCATCATCCTCATTGAAACCCAAGTATTCGTTGAGGTATTTCCCATCAAATAACACTGTCTTGTTGCGGAGCTTGGTCACTTTGGAGCCCTTTTTTATGTGGGCTACATTGCAATAGAACTCTTTGACCATGTGTTTGTGGGCGTCCACACAGTCATCTAAAAAGTACTCCCAACCTACTATAGTTCTAAACTGTCTCTACACGTCAAGGTTGTGGGGTAATAGATCTCTGTCAATGAAACTCCGCTCCTGTATCAACTTTCTCACCGGCCACCAGTCCCTAAACTTATGGTACGCCACCTGGCTCACAAACCTATCCTCCCAAACATCAGGCTTTCTAGTTTGAGCAATGCCTCCAACCTGAGGCTCACCACCCCCAGCTATCTCCTCATTCCCCTGTACCTCCTCCTCACCTCCGTCTGCACTTTTCCCGGATAATGAAGCTGTGGTGGAGGTGGAGTATTTACCACTGCCGGCTGCTGAGCCCTCAGATGACTCAGTGGGAACATGCTCTGGTGCTTGGGCAGTGGGTGGTGGTGGAGGGGTATCTCATAGCCTAAATCTCTCCGGCCAGCCTTCAACATATTCTGGCACGGAGTCTGAAGAAATTTCCCTGGATGGTTGATACTCACTCCCGAGGAATGCGAAGCAGCTCTGTCTGCAGCTATGATTAGTTTCCTGGTCTTTTTTATGTTTTTCCGAGCTTGGGGAGTGAGTTTTATAATCTTCTTCTTCCCTCCCTGGGAGGGTTCTCCTTTTCCCGGTTATTTTGAGCCTTTTCTCACCATTGTCTGCAAACATCATTCAATGTATTTGTTAGTATCAATTAAGGCAGGTCAAGTTATTGCAGTAGAACGAATTGCAAAACAGAAACACAGTATTGTAAACAGTTGCAGAAATTGCCCAGTGCGGACCGCACAAAATGGTAGTGCGGCCGCACAGGGACCACCGCGGACCGCACAAAAATGACCGCGGTCCGCACAGGTATGGGGTTCCAAAAACCTGGTCTCTGAATCTCACCAGTCCGGACCGCACAAAACCAACCGCGGTCGCACTGGGCCAGTGCGGACCGTACAAAATGTAGTACGGCCGCACTGGGCAAAGGTCACCTGGACACAAGATGGCACCGCGGACCGCACAGCAATGACCGCGGTCCGCGCTACATGCCCAGACATGGCACTGAGTTAGGGTTCATCAGATTTTGCTTTTTAGTCCAAGTTTTACCTAATTAGGGTCCCTAAATGTTTTCCCGTCCATTATACTCACTAAATCCACATGAATCATCATTTAAACTAACTTAACCTAAAAGTCTAACTAATTACGGGAAAAAAAAGAACTATAATCTAAGAAAAATGAAAATAAAAATGAAATTAGACAATTAAACAAGGAAGAATTGAGGGAAATGTTACCAGATATAGAGATGAAGTGCAACTAATCAATGTCAAGCAAGAATTACGATGAAGATGCAAAAGATGAACAGTAAAAAGTAGTTCTGAGGTTCGATTGTGCGAAAAGGGTAAAAGGAGGCCCTCAGGGTCTATTTATATAAAAACCCCTGGGGCCCATTCTCACCTACCAGTGTGGACCGCACAAAATGGACCGCGGTCCGCACTGGGTTGTTATGATCAATTCCAACTCAGTAACCCACCGCGGTCCGCACAAAATGGACTGCGACCGCGGTGGTCCACCGCGGACCGCACCAAATCAACCGCGGCCGCGGTGGCAAACTTTAGAGAGCAATTTTTTTCACCCTGTTACCAGTGCGGACCGCATAAAATGGTAGTGCGACCGCACTGGAAACTTCAGAGACCTGTGTAATTTTTCAGTTATGTCCTCCACTGCATCAACTCAATCCTGTAACATCTCACAACCAGGTAGCCCAAAAATCAATCCTATACTACAAAGAAAATCAAAGGAAACAAAAAGAAAAACACATGGGTTGCCTCCAATCACTTTTTAGCAACGGCGCCAAAAAGTGATCGCTGACAACTCCTGACCACTAAAAAGTAGCGAGAGAGGGTCGCAATAGCTTTTACCCGATTCTTGAGTCGGGATCGAATCCACAGAGAACTAGGATTGGAGTCGAGTATCTATTTAGCTTAGGATCGCCTATGTGTTCTTAATTACACTATTCATAACTTTTGGGGTTATTCTTTATATTCTACTATGATCAAACTACAAATTATAATTGCAACTAAATTAGACTAAGAGTAAATTGCTACAAGTTGTATCTAATGGTTTAAAAGGCATTAGGGTAGTGACTTTCACCTAGGTGGCTAATTGATTGACATGATTGGGGAAATATGTTATAACCGTTGCTCAATACTACCCACTCTACACCTCTCGGTAGAAAGAGTGGTTTTGCCCAATTGACTCTCTCAAGACCAATTAGGTATGCTTATTTGCCCAAGCAACTAGGGTTCAAGTCGGGTAATTACTCTCTCGAGGTTTAACCCTTTAATTGGGACTATCAAATCTCTTGAGTCCATCCTAATTCCTTGTTGAGTCAATTTTGGAGACTTAGGTTCTCTTTCTCAAGAAGAGCCTAAGTCAACTTAGCACAAACTAGTGTTTGCAACCACTAATTCATAAAATAAACCATAAAATTGACCCAAATAACAAACACCGATGGTCAATCTAACCTTAAATCACAACACCCATCAATTACCCACACTAAGGTTGAGCCACAACCCTAGCTAATGGGTCTAGCTACTCATGCTTGAAGAGAAAATCAAAGAAATAGATGAAGAGAAAGACATATTAATTAATTACTAAAGTAAATACAATGTTGCAATGATTAAAACCACGTAAAGATGCCAAAAATGGCTAAGAAATATCGTCTCACGAGCGCAGATACAGTATTCTAATATCTGATACCCTAAAAATGGAAAAATGTTCTATTTATACTAAGCTGGAAAAATTGGACAAAATTGCCCCTGTAGGGTTAGTGCGGACCGCACAAAATGGTGTGCGGCCGCACTAGGCTCTTGACTCTGAAAATTAACTCTCTGAATCCAGGATCCGCGGATCACACAGAATGGACTGGGGCCGCGGAGGCATCTAGCGCGTTCCGCACAAACACGACCGTGGACCGCACAGGCTTGAACCTTGGTACTTGACATCTCTCTGAAGTTTGCTTCCGCGGACCGCATAAAATGGTAATGCGGCCGCGGTGTCTTCAGTGCGGGCCGCACAATATCTACTGCGGCCACACTGCTTTGATGCCTTAAAATCCAGGTCTCTAAATCTCCCTAGTGCGGACCGCACAAAATGTAGTGCGGCCGCACTAGGCCTGTTTGTCTTGAGTTGTCTTGTCTTTTGTACTTGTGCAGGTTTCACTCCTTTTTGAGCCAATATTTGACATCTCGTCACTTTGTTGATCAAACCTGCAATCAAGCACAACTTATGAGCCTTTTGGGACTATTTTGTAAGAATTTATAATCAAAGCGTAAGCAAAAATTAGCATGAACCACGTCAAAATCCCTAGTTATCAGGAACCTGCTCCAAATGTCCGCCATAACCCTCTGCCAGACCACAAGGGTGGGGGCGTTCACATGATCAAAATAGAGGATGATTGGGTTTCTGAGGGATCGATTGGTTTGATCGGGAAAGGTGACAACCCAAAGAAGCCAATAGTCACCCTTAATCCAATTGTAGTCCAGACTCAGCCCTCTGGGGATGCCGAGATAAATATGTCCATACCACTCGAGTTTGAAGCATCATCATCTACAAAGACGCCAGCGCCAATTGAGGTTGAATTCGTATCTCCAATGAAGGCACCTACACCATTCGAAGTTGCAGTTTTACGTCCCGAGGTGCAGGCTCCGTTCGGAATAAAGATAGCCACGCCAATTCCAGTGGCAATGTCAGCCATAACACCATTCCATACAAAGTCTATACCTTGGGACTACACGGTCGAGCCGAGGCTTCCAGCCGGCCAACCATTACCGAGACCGGGCCCGACGATCTCTGGAGAAAGATACAAGCCAAAGAATACTCAGTCATTGATCAGTTGAACAAAACACCGGCACAAATTTCTATCCTTGCTTTGCTACAGAACTCCGATGCGCACAAAAATGCCATGTTAAGGGTGCTGAGTGAGGCGTATGTACCGAGCAACATCACCGGCGGGGAGATGGCTAACATGGTAGGCCAGGTATTGGAAAGTCACAAGATCACTTTTCATGAAGATGAGCTGCCACTAGAAGGGTTGAGTCACAACAAGGAGTTGCATATCACCGTGCAATGCGAAGATTACTTTATCACCTGAATCCTGATTGATGGAGGGTCCAGTCTCAACATTTGTCCGTTGGTAACACTCAGGACATTGGGAAAGGGACTGCATGAGATCAAGGACGGGGCCATCAACGTCAAAGCTTTCGACGGTTTCCAAAGGTCCACCATTGGGGAAATTAGCCTGTGTTTGCAAATGGGGCCTACTTGGTTTGATGTTGACTTTCAAGTAATAGACGTGCCGGCATCTTACAATCTGTTGTTGGGACGACTATGGATTCATGTCGCTGGGGCTGTGGCATCAACACTACATCAGGCAGTGAAGTTTGAATGGAATCACCAAGAGGTGATCATTCACGGCGACGGCAGTAATCCCATATACAGTCGCCAGACCATCCCGGCAATAGGAGGCAGAAGAAAGATAGGCGGGGAGACTTATCACCACATCGAGCGGGTCAACACCGTTGATAAAGACAAATGGTGGGACAACAAAATTGAAAGCATATTGAACTGGAGTGGATATGAACCTGGCAAGGGACTTGGCAAGAACCTCCAAGGAATCGCTAAGCCTATCAAACTCAAGAAACATGGCACCACCTTCGGATTAGGATATGAGTATACTTGGGAGGAATTCAACCACTGGTCGCCACCATGGCGCGGCCCTTACTATCCATTGGAGCAGCCAATACCACGCTTGGAAAAGACTTTCCAACTGGCCGAGGTTATCTATGGGTCAGAAGAAGAGGAAGCACTGGCAGCGGTGAGGAATTTGTTCCTGGAAGACGATGATATGGATTGTTGTGTCATTTTTGAGGAGGAAGGGGAGGAAGGCCCTTCCATACAGGCAGTAAGCAGAGGAGCATGCCTCAATAACTGGACCATCAGAACCACCAGAGCTCGGCGAGCCTCGGGTTAGCAAGGCTGAACAAGCATCATGCACTATCTTTCATTTTTACTAGTTGACTTTCCTTTCGCATTTTAAATTTCGCAATAAGATCTTCAATGTTCAAAACAGTTATGGAATTTACCAAAGCATTTCGATTTTCCTTATAAATCAATACTCTTATTATTTTTCCTCATTACTTTACTTATACAGCATTACTATTACTTGTCTTGATGAACCAATGACTGTGACATGCAATGAGACAACGCAACAAACAGACATAGACTCAGAGGAAGATGACATACCGGAAGAGATTGTTAAGGAAGTCGAGAATTTTGAAAATAGGCCGAAGTCCAACCTGGACGAGACTGAGATTGTTAACCTGGGAGATGAAGAGAATGTCAAAGAAACACGAATCAGCGTTCACTTATCGTCATCAAAAAAGAAGGAATACACCGAGTTTCTAAGAGAATATGAGGACATCTTCGCCTGGTCATACGATGACATGACGGGTCTGAGTACATCTATTGTGGCACACAAACTGCCAACTGATCCGACGTGTCCGCCGGTAAAACAGAAGCTCAGAAAGTTCAAGCCAGATATGAGTCTGAAAATCAAGGAAGAAGTCACCAAGCAGGTCAAAGCCAAAGTTCTCAGGGTAGTGGAATACCCAACATGGTTAGCTAACATTGTGCCAGTGCCAAAGAAGGACGGAAAGGTTAGAGTCTGTGTCGACTACCGGGATCTCAACCGGGCCAGTCCGAAAGACGATTTCCCCTTACCAAACATACACATCGTGATCGATAATTGCGCCAAGCATAAATTGCAATCATTCGTGGACTGTTTCGCTGGTTATCATCAGATCTGGATAGACGAAAAAGATGCTGAGAAAATGACTTTCATTACGCCATAGGGAATGTACTGCTACAAGATGATGCCATTTGGGTTAAAGAATGCAGGGGCCGCCTACATGGGGGCTATGACTACCATTTTTCATGATATGATACACAAGGAGATCGAGGAGTACGACGACGACATCATCATTAAGTCAAAGAAGGCCACAAATCACATGGAAAACTTAAGGAAGTTCTTCAACAGATTGCGAAGATACAACGTAAAGCTGAATCNCGAGAAGCCGCCAACAAGAACATCAAGAAGATATTGAGGAAAATGATAGAGAAGCATAAGCAATGGCACAAAAAGCTATCATTTGCTCTATTGGGGTATCGCACCACTGTCCGCACATCAACCGGGGCAACGCCCTATATGCTAGTTTATGGTACAGAAGCCGTCATTCCCGCCGAAGTAGAAATTACTTCCTTGAGGATCATACAGGAAGCTGAGCTCGACGATGCAGAATGGGTGAAGATTCGTTACGAGCAGCTAGCTCTTATAGATAGAAAAAGAATGGATGCAGTTTGCCATGGTCAGCTTTATCAAAACAGAATGTCCAGAGCCTTCAACAAGAGAGTCAGGCCGAGACAGTTCACACCGGGGCAGCTGGTGTTAAAGAAAATCTTCCCGCATCAAGATGAAGCCAAAGGGAAATTCTCTCCCAACTGGCAAGGTCCATACATGGTTCACCGAGTTCTGACAGGAGGAGCCCTTATACTTGCAGAAATGGACGGAGAAGTTTGGCCGAAACCAATCAATTCAGATGCAGTCAAGCGTTATTATGTGTAATCTTTGTGTTTTCCTATATGATGTAATTGAACTACGTCTGACCTGATTCCCGTTTAAGAGGGGATACGTAGGCAGCCTTATGGGTTTAGTCACAATTCAATAAAATTTTCATTTCCCCTTGCAATTGGAAACTGGGACAGAACTTTGAGGAGGATCCTCAAAATTCCGAAGTAATTTCAGGCAGTCATCGGAAGCAGTCGTCAGAAGCATCAACCCGTTAAACTGGGGCAGAATTTTGAGGGGGACCCTCAAAATTATGTAACAAGAGAGGTTGCAATGTTTTGAGCCACGTCACAGTCGGCGGTTCATCTAAAAAACTATTTCTTAAATATATACTTATGTCATACTTGTACAAACTCATGCATGTTTATTATCGAAATCGCTTTGTTCAGCAACGCTACCCTAATAATACATACCGTATCGCCAGATCAAAGCCGAACAGGTCAAGCAAGGCCGGCAGGGATGCGAACTAGCCTCCCCTCTCTACAAAAACTCACGATTTTTCTTTGGATGCAGGCATTTGGACTACGAAAGCATATGACATACTACACACCCACACGACAAACATTGATTCATGAATTCAACTCTCAGGATTATTGTACTTACCGGCCAGCCAAGCACGCTAGTGATATCCCCTATATCATAATATCCCCAGCGATCCCGACATCGTAACTTGCTATCAGCTAAGAAACCCTGCTACCATTTTCCACTTCATTTTTGCTTCTGCATTGCATAAGGCTACCATTCTACCTTCCGAGACTAAACACTGTCTCCATCTGCATTTTCCGCATTGCATAAGGCTACCATTCTGACTTTCGAGACTAAACACTGTCTCCATCTGCATTTTCCGCATTGCATAAGGCTACCATTCTGCCTTCCAAGACTAAACACTGTCTCCATCTGCATATCGCATGGCTAAAAGATGGCCACTTTATTTATGCTCGCATGGCTGAAAGATCACCACTTTATTTACGCTCGCATGGCTGAAAGATCGCCACTTTATTTACGCTTGCATGGCTGAAAGTTCGCCACTTTATTTACGCTCGCATGGCTGAAAGATCGCCACTTTATTTATGCTTGCATGGCTGAAAGATCGCCACCTATTGCATTTCATGGGCTGCCACCTACTGCATTTCATGGGCTGAAAGATCGCCAAATTATCTGAGGGCGTAATTGTTCGGAGGCACCACTTACATAGCCCGAGAACACCATGTCATGGCCTGAAGATCCCTTTACTCTTTTGCATATCATTATTCAAAGGCATCATGGTTCGCAGGCATCATTCTCATAGCCCGAGAGCATCATTTCATGGTCTGCGAATCCTTTATCATACGCATCATAGCCCAGGACATCATGGTCTGAGGACGTCATCCTAGACGTCCAAAGACAGCATTCATGGTCCGACGGGAATTTGCATCATGTTTAAATTTACAATATATGCCCGTATTTACTTATTTGCAGGTAAACCGAAGAGCAGCAGCTATCTCAGCAGGAGCGATCCCGCTCCAGTTCTCGCAGCCCTATTAGACCTTAACCATTCATCCCAACCTGAATACTGCGTCCGTTCTTGAAAGGTCTCCATCGGCATACTCCGCCGACGGATCCCGAACTACGTAAGGCCTGATTCCTTTAAGACCAGGAATATGTAGGCAGCTCAGAAGCCGGAGCACGGCTAAACCTCTTCAAGCCGTTTCATCCGCTCAAAATTGGCCATCATATCTTTACCCGACAACTCTTTCNCTGTTAGGATATCGCACCACAGTTCGCACATCAACTAGCGCAACCCCCCTATATGCTGGTATATGGTACAGCAGCTGTCATTCCCGCCGAAGTAGAAATTTCTTCCTTAAGGATCATACAGGAAGCTGAGCTCGACGACGTAGAATAGGTAAAAAGTCGTTATGAGCAACTAGCTCTTATAGATGGGAAAAGAATGAACGCAGTGTGTCACGTTCAGCTTTATCAGAATAGAATATCCAGAGCCTTCAACAAGAGAGTCAGGCCGAGACAGTTCACACCGGGGCAACTGGTGTTAAAGAAAATTTTTCCGCATCAAGATGAAGCCAAGGGGAAGTTCTCTCCCAACTGGCAGGGTCCTTAAATGATTCACCGGGTTTTGACAGGAGGAGCCCTNAGCATATTGAACTGGAGCGGATATGAACCTGGTAAGGGACTTAGCAAGAACCTCCAAGGAATCGCTAAGCCTATCAAACTCAAGAAATATGGCACCACCTTCGGATTGGGATATGAGTATACTTGGGAGGAATTCAACCACTAGTCGCCACCATGGCGCGACCCTTACTATCCGTTGGAGCAGCCAATACCATGCTTGGAACAGACTTTCCAACCGGCCGAGGTTATCTATGGGTCAGAAGAAGAGGAAGCACTGGCAGCAGTGAGGAATTTGTTCCTGGAAGACGATGATATGGATTGTTGTGTCATTTTCGATGAGGAGGGGGAGGAAGGCCCTTCCATACAGGCAGTAAGTAGAGGATCATGCCTCAATAACTGGACCATCAGAACCACCAGAGCTCGGCGAGCCTCGGGTTAGAAAGGCTGAACAAGCATCAGCCTTATGGGTTCAGTCACAATTCAATAAATTTTTCATTTCCCCTTGCAATTGGAAACTGGGGCAGAACTTTGAGGAGGAACCTCAAAATTCCGAAGTAATTTCAGGCAGTCATCGGAAGCAGTCGTCAGAAGCATCAACCCGTTAAACTGGGGCAGAATTTTGAGGGGGACCCTCAAAATTATGTAACAAGAGAGGTTGCAATGTTTTGAGCCACGTCACAGTCGGCGGTTCATCTAAAAAACTATTTCTTAAATATATACTTATGTCATACTTGTACAAACTCATGCATGTTTATTATCGAAATCGCTTTGTTCAGCAACGCTACCCCAATAATAGCTACCGTATTGCCAGGTCATAGCCGAACAGGTCAAGCAAGGCCGGCAGGGATGCGAATTAGCCTCCCCTCTCTACAAAAACTCACGATTTTTCTTTGGATGCAGGCATTTGGATTATGAAAGCATATGACATACTAGACACCCACACGACAAACATTGATTCATGAATTCAACTCTCAGGATTATTGTACATACCCGCCAGCCAAACACGCCAGTGATATCCCCTATATCACAATATCCTCGGCGATCCCGACATCGTAACTTGCTATCAGCTAAGAAACCCTGTTACCATTTGCCACTTATCTTTACTTCTGCATTGCATAAGGCTACCATTCTGCCTTCCGAGACTAAACACTATCTCCATCTGCATTTTCCGCATTGCATAAGGCTGCCATTCTACCTTCCGAGACTAAACATTGTCTCCATCTGCATTTTCCGCATTGCATAAGGCTACCATTCTGCCTTCCGAGACTAAACACTGTCTCTATCTGCATATTGCATGGCTGAAATATCGCCACTTTATTTACGCTTGCATGGCTGAAAGATTGCCACTTTATTTACGCTTGCATGGCTGAAAGATCACCACCTATTGCATTTCATGGGCTGAAAGATCGCCACCTACTGCATTTCATGGGCTGAAAGATCGCCAAATTATCGGAGGGCATCATTGTTCGGAGGCACCATTAACATAGCCCGAGAACACCATGTCATGGCCTGAAGATCCCTTTACTCTTTTGCATATCATTACTCAAAGGCATCATGGTTCGTAGGCATCATTCTTATAGCCCGAGAGCATCCTTTCATGGCCTGCGAATCCTTTATCATACGCATCATAGCCCAGGACATCATGGTCTGAGGACGTCATCCTAGCCGTTCAAAGACAGCATTCATGGTCCGACGAGAATTTGCATCATGTATAAATTTACAATATATGCCCGTATTTACTTATTTGCAGGTAAACCGGAGAACAACGGCTATCTCAGTAGGAGCGATCCCGCTCCAGTTCCCGCAGCCCTATTAGACCTTAACCATTCATAACGACCTGAATACTGCGTCCGTTCTTGAAAGGTCTCCATCGGCATACTCCGCCGACGGATCCCGAACTACGTATTGCGTGATTCCTGTAAGACCAGGGATATGTAGGCAGCTCAGAAGCCAGAGAACGGCCAAACCTCTTCAAGCCATTTCATCCGGTCAAAATTAGCCATCATATCTTTAACCGACAACTCTTTCATCCTTCCCGGGTAAAGAGGGGCAGCTGTTGATACCCAATTTTTCCCGGTATTTTAAATATGCAAAATACCTTCAAAATAATCTATATATGCATATATAAGCATATCCCAAGGTTTCATTATTTTTCCAAGATTTTTAAATCAATTTACTGCCCTATTTTGTCAAGAAAAAACCAATAATTGTCCCCAAAATTATTATTTTTGGTAATTCATTTATTGGATTCTCATGTTTATACTAAAGTATAGCTAAGATATGTTTTATGTATTTTTACAAATTTATTTTAGTATTTTAAGGACAAAATTGCATAATTGCAATATTAGCCATTTTTTAGGTTTAAATTCGTCTCATGTTTATAAAATGGGATTTTATACTTTTAAATTGATAATTATACACTATAAATAATTTTAGTACTTTTAATTAGTTTTCAGAAATTTATTTACTATTTTTATAAATTAAATGGCAAAAAGGGGGCTATTTAACTTATAGCCAGATTTTATCTCCTAATTTAGCCTAATTAAACCTAATACCCCAACTCAATTTAACCAGCCCAATAGACCCAAGCCCAATTCCAGATCCACCCGACCTAATCTGATTAAATCTTGGCCGTTGATCAATTTTGATCAACGGTCCGGATTCTTTCTTTCCAAATTAAACAAAATGACCCCCCCCCCCCCCAAAACCCCTCTCATTCCTCACTCAACCGACCCTCTCCTCTATCTCTCTATCTCTGGTTCTCTTTAGAACCTTCCCCCTCCCCTTCAGCTCCGATGAGTCTCACTCACCTTCTCCGGCCACCTCTTGGCCTGAATTATGGTGGTCTCACCACCTACCGGCCCTCTAGGGTTCCTACACACCTGTTTGCTGAGGTTTCATGGTCTGAATATGAAGAGCTTCATCCAGACCTTGTTGGTTCAAGTTTTTATGGCCATCTCTGGCCTTGCTCCGGCAAGCCATGCCTGTTTCGAGCCTGGTTTCGACCCCTCCTGCTTAGATCAACAGCTATCCTAGCCTTTCTCACCGTTTGGGTTCCTCTGCAACCCTAGCTTTTGAGGTTCTTCTATTTTTTTTTAGATCTGTTCTAGATCCGTGTTTTCCCTAAACTTTTAAACGATCTCTTGGTATTTCTTTCAAAAGTTATGCATTCAAAACCTTTATATTTTTGCGATTTAGGTTTTTTCTTTTTGAGTTATTTAGATGTTTTTCTATTGTGTTCTTTATATGTTCCTTTATTGTGTTCTTTATATGTTTCTTTTGAGTTCTTTATATAGTTTCTCTACTGTGTTCTTTATATGTTTCTCTACTGTGTTCTTGTTAAGTTTCTGTTACCATGTTCTTTGTGTGCTTCTTTTACTGTGTTCTTAATAAGTTTCCTCCTACCATGTTCTTTGTGTGTTTCTCCTGCTGTGTCCTGATTGGTTTTCTTCTACTATGTTTCTTATCAGCCTCTTCCACTATGTTTCTTTGAGTTCTTTTTCTGTGTCTCGCATGTTGTTCTTGTACTACGCTTCTCATGAGTTTCTGCTACTGAAAGAACGTGTTAAAGGTCTCAGTTCCTTTCTGAAACCCTTGAGCCAGTTTCGATTAGTACCCTTTTTCTTGATGGCTTGTCCTCTCATCTCTGTTCCTGATTGATGGTAGAAACCCTAGAATTGCTCGAATTGGTTTTGTTTCAAAAAAAAAACCTAACTCTTTTAGACCTATTTCGAGTTTCAGAACTGAGCTTTGAAATCTTTGTTTCTTTAAGCAATTCTAATTCTCTACTAAACTCTTCTAAGGTCCTTATACTGAACCATTTGTATGCTATTTGATATTATCTCTTCTACATTACTGACCTATGTGACTACCTACTGATTTTGCAATGGCATGACAATTTTCTTTGCCTAGCATGTTTGTGTACTCTTTATACGTGCTGAACTTCCCTCTAAAAATGGCTTTCAATTTTGATTGATTTCAGACTTCCTTGTGTAAGTTTGATTGATTTCTTTCCTTGTTTGCCGATTTCCCCTGTTACTCGATTTGAGTCAAAAACTTTCCTTAGCCTATTCATGAGCCAGTAATTTCAAACCTCTGACCCCTTGATTTACTGAATACTGATGGATCCTTACCTTATTTGTTTTAACCGTGTATTTAAAAATTCTTCCCTTAATTAAAACCCCTATGTATTTACCCCTAATTGCCTACTTTGCACAAGATGTTTATTTAATTTCTTCCTTAAATAGTTTTACCGTTTGAGTCTGAATTCCTTAATTAAAGGAAGTCTTGTATTGATTGATTTTTTTTAATTGATATTCAGTTCCTTAACGGTTTTCTTACCTTGTTTCTACCTGTTCTTCACACTATAAATGCACGACCCTTTTCATTAACATACAGACACAATCACTGATAGTCTTTCTGAACCTACACTTATACTCAAAAGTATTCTCTCTTGTTTGCTTATATTGTGGCCTATTACAAGACCTGTTGCTTGCTTTCTCTCTATTTGTTTCTTTGAAACTGGTATGTCCTGATTTAAGTTTCAGCACCACAACAATGTGTTTATTTACTGCTTTTGTATCCCTCTTTACTGTTTATGTAAAGTTCAACACTCATTCTAGCATATTAATTTCTTTCTTCCTGTTCTATTATGAATCCCAAACCCCTGCCCCCTATGTGTTTAAGCTATGGTTTGAGGCATGGCAATATGCAAGTTATTGTCCGTGAATTGAACTTGATCCCCTGGGATATTAGCCTTTAAAAGTATGTATTTTGGCAGGCTTATAGGTGTGCTAGCACTCCCCATTGTTGGGCATGCCTAAAGTCCGCCTTTGCCAAAGTGACATGCTCTTTACAATCCCCTATTCCCCTGAATCCCCTTGTGTGTGCTTATCTGTAGTTGATTCCCTCTTCCATTTCCCTTTTAGCATTCTAATCTACACTTGCACACCTTCTTAGTCTTTAAGTTCTGCCCCCCTCTTGTGAGCCTTGCCTTGGGACCCTTTGAGTTCCCTCTGAACTTGGACACTTAAGGGCTGGCCTTTCCACACTGCACTCATCCCCTAATGTGGCAATACATTTGGGTGTGAGCATTGCCCGGAGTCCCTTTGAGGCTCTTAGGGAACTTTAACACACTCAAATGGGAGAAAGGCTTTGGATCGTGATCTCATGGAGTTGGTTTACCTCATATTTCAGACATGAAGTCTGAATCAGGCTCGCCTTGGTTGTACTTTTTATATTTTTCTGATGTATTTTTTTTACTTTAATCTGGACTGTAATAATTTGTAATAAACTCTTAGGGATGTCTAGTGAAAAGGGCGGGTAGATATGTATGCAAACAGGGTAGATACCATGCCTATAGGAATTTTGAATTCTGCATATGCACTTAGATATCATGCTCATAGGTTTTAAAGCAATTCCTACACTTCGATACCATGTTCATAGGCCTTAAACAAAATTCAGCACCTAGATATCATGTTCCTAAGTCTTAAAATAAGTTTCCTGCATTTTATACCATGTTCAAAATCAACTACGCGTAGAAAGCATGCCTATAGGAACTCCTAATCGAATCTGAATCGCTTCATTCACATATGGGACTAAAATCAGTAACAACGGGTACTGTTAGCTGTTAGCTTATAATCTTCGTAAAAACTGGCCTTTCTTTTAACAAAATCTGACTCCTCTGGTAATTAGTATGTGTCCAGTTTACTTTAAACCCTATTATTTCGTTGCTTTCTGAATTCAATAGATACCATGCCTATAGGATCTTTGTCCAACACATAGGCAAGCCTTAGGGTAAAGTTAAAAATTAAATCAGTTCTGTTAATAAATACAACCAACTGGCTGGCCTGATTCGGGCTTCTTATCTGAATTGTGTAATAAATCAGTCTGCCTCAACCTTTAAGCTCTTGCATGTTCAGTACTTAATCAGACCTCAACTAGTATGTGTAAGTCATGCTAATTACGTGTTTCTTTGTTCATGGAGGTATGTCTGAGCCTCTGCTTGTTATGTGCTTTCCCCCAACTTGCTATACATGTTTTGTATGTCGCCTTAGAATTTTTTCCTTTGAAACCATAAATAAACCCAACATTCCTTCCCTTTAGGATTAGTAGTCCTCATGCCTCCAGGACTGATAGGAACGAGACGGGTAGTAGCATGCAATAGGTAAACCAGACCATTCCGCGCTTTAATACCTCAACGGGGTGGGAAGGGTAAATATGGATATGATGACCACACAATAATGTCACGTGTAGCCCCTCATTGAGGTGTGATTACCGGGCATTGTGTGGGGTGATCCATATTATTAGTAAGCCTAGGACCCCTTTCCCTTATTTCTTATCTCTTTTAAAAGAATTTCGAACTCTTTCTTTTAAGAAAAAAAAATCAGCTTTCTTTAGTTCTTTCTAACTTTGTTTATTTGTGAACTATAATGTGAAAATCCCCTCTTATTTGAAGCTTTATTTGTCTACGTGTTATTTGCATCTAAATTCACAATAATAGTCTGGCCGGGAACCACACTAGTGGATTCTGAGGGGTGCCTAACACCTTCCTCTTAGAATAATTTCAAGACCTTACCCAATCTCTGGTTACTCAAATCAAACCTCCTTGGTGTCCTAATGCACCTTAATCATTAGGTGGCGACTCTTTAAATCAAACCCAATTCCCAAAAGGAATGAGTTGTCCTCCCAAATGTCATAAACCCGATTTCGCGAGAAAAAGGGGGCGCGACAATAGGAAGATCTGGAGGTCAAGCATTAGGGTTGTAGGCTAGGGGGTAGTCGAGCTTTTCCTACTTCATACCGGGGTGAGGCGGGGGTCGATAGGGTTGATCTTAGACGGTTGTGGTTTATGTTGAGTCCACACTATCCTTTTTGTTTATCTTAGCCCTGGCCTTAAATACTGGTTACTATTATTGCATATCATTTATCTTTTGGTTTTAATGCTTCTATTACTATTTCTATGGTTTCTGCTGACGTTACTAATGAATTGTCTCTCCTTGTTTTATTTTCGTCTTCCTGAGCCGAGGGTCCATCAAAAACAGCCTCTCTGCCCCATCGGGGCAAGGGTAAGTTCTGCGTACACACTACCCTCCCCAGAACCCACTTTGTGGGATTTTACTAGGTGGTTGTTGTTGTTGTTGTTATGATTAGTCCTACAAGAACTTATGAGAACTTTGGCTGAGAAACGGTATGGGATCATGGTAACTGAGAAGAATAAGTCGTTGTGGGGTCTGGATATATGAGGTTGTAGCGTAAAGTTAAGTGGGGGAGCCTACCTTCTACGATCAGGTCATGTGGTTATGTGCCCTGGCAGTTTTTGGCCAGCGGTACATCGGAGGATTTGTTATGATCGAGGAAGAGGATATATAGGGCATTTTGGGCAAGGAATTTGACATATATGTGATACATTTCACCTTATCGGTTCATGTGCAGATGTTGGGGCGACTATGAATTTGTGCTTCTTATGGATGTGCTGTGCAAGGAAGAGGATTCATACAACTGCTTCTTTGAAAGTGTTTCATGTGCTAACAGAGTACTAGATTTTGGTTATATATTCGGGACTAGGTCAGAGTGGGTGACTCTCAACAATGGTTCTTTTGGGTTCAAGAATTGAAGTGCGGTGTTTAAAGATTTTGGGTTCGTTATGTGGCTGAGGACTGGGTTTTACGGCAGAGTGTGACGAATGCTTGGGGAATTTCTAGGTTATCATCGGGTCTACAGTGTAGTGTTGGAGGAATGGGAAAAACAACTTCGGATTCACGGAAGGTCTTTCAGAATGGGTGTATCAGTTGGAAATGCTATTGAGTGCCTAAGGAGGATATGAGATGGCTCACGGGTATTGAGTCTCGTGATTTGGGTGACTCAGGATGAGTATTGTTAAAGGTCCGTTACGTGTTTGAATAGAGCTAATATTTCAAAGGCAAGTCAAGAGTAAGTTGGAAGAAGCTGAGTCAGTTCGTAATGGTTGAATGAGCATAGTTGCGGTAATGATCAGTTTTTTTAGCGTGGTAAGGCTATACCAGTGGCTTATGGCCGCACGAACGAGCTTGAAAGCCGTCGTGGTTTGATTGATTTGGAGGTATTTGATTATGAGGGTGTGTTATGTGTAAATGGATTCCAAAAGAGTTATGGTGGTTTAGACCACAACTTGATGTTGGATTTTCAGCGGTTATGGGAATTTGGTTGCGTGTTGCAATGGTTCTTCTAAAATAATTGGAGTGTAGGAGTTCTAGTCGATGAAGTGTTTATTCTACTAGTGGTTCAGGGGTTATGATGGAATTCTTGGACTCTCGCGTAGCGGCATGATAGGTGCAATGAGCGATATAGAAATTGGAAGTTGAGTATCAAGGTTGCGGTTCAATTTTGGTATGAATGTCACGAGCTCGGAAGAACGGGAGGGAAGATTTCAGATGTTCAGAGTATGCTAGCACTATTTTTTGGCAGCCTGAGGATGGCCTATTTTGGTAGAAGAAGTGTTGAGTATTGAAATGCAGATGTTTGGCTAGCACTTTGGAAATAACATGGTCGATAGCCATTAATGTTAAGATTTTGCTACCTTGTGCGGAAGTTGTGAGGGTATATCCCATGAGAAGATCGTATAAGTGTGACGTGTTAGTCATTCGATTGATAGAGATTTAAATATGGTATGGAAATTTTGGCACGATCGCCAATGAGAGAGGTTGTGACTGAGAGGCGCTCCATCCCTTTGGTTGGGGACTATGGGATTTTGTTCCAGAGTTGACGGCTGCTCTTATGTGTCATGGATAGGGTCATGGTGGATCTTGAAAGGTTATTGTCCAATATGGAATGATTGAAGTCGGCTTCAGGTCCGTTAGTAGATCTAGTGTGAATGTATGCTCTATATCAGGTCGGATGTGTTCATTCAGCATAGTATTGCTTATGGAGGAATCTTTGGGTGTTGGATGATGTTCCTGTCATCAACTATTCTCTATAATACTTTATGATGCCATGTAGTTGTGAGACAGCTTGACTATTCGCACGTGTTGTGGTCCTTTGTAGCTTGTCGATATTGCACCTTAGTCGTGCTTGAGTTTTGTATCGCAGGGCGCTATCTATCTCCCTAGGGTTGTATTCATGCACTTGGCGTACTTGTGGTCGATATTCGAGCGTTTCGTAGGTATGAGCATTACGGATCGATGTGTATTTCCTTATTGATTGTTATGTGTGGATCGGGTGGCATGCCGCCACAGGTATGTGTTTGGATTAGGTGTCACGACCCGAAATTCTCACCGCCGAAACCGTGATGGAGCCTAACACTTCACTTGCTAGGCAAGCCAACATTAGAACAGTTTATCCTTTTTAAAATTTTAAAATTTAAATAATGAAGGAGAACTAAATTAACTGCGATAATCCAAAGTAATAATGCGGAAGCTAAAATAACCAAACGTTTAATACATCCCTGGATCCGGAGTCACAAGTGTACGAGCTACTAGAATAGTACATACAAGGGTCTGAAATAACATAAAGTTGTTAGAAAAGAAGGTACACAGCTAAATAAAAGAAAAGAGGAGGGGACTCTAGGAGCTGCAGGCGCTGAGCAGCTGTACCTCAAGTCTCCGCAAGCTGTCCAATCCGAGCTCACTAATAATCGCCGCTGGGACAGACTCCAAAATCTGCACAAGAAGTGCAGAGTGTAGTATGAGTACAACTGACCCCATGTACTCTGTAAGTGCCGAGCCTAACCTCGACGAAGTAATGACGAGGCTAAGGTGGGTCACCTACACTACAACTTGTACACAGTATATAATAAAAACAAATACGGAACAAAATAAGACAATCAACTGAAAATAGTAACTACAGCCTCAAGAAATAAGCCAGTGTCATCCTGAATTACCAATCCTTAACATTTCAAATGATTATACCGAAAACCAACACAGCTCAAGGAAATACAAACACATCGGTTGTTGTGGCGCGCAACCCGATCCCACCGTATAACATAGAATCCTCCCTTATTTCACCGTAATAGCATCAATAATAGTAAATAATATATATGTATGTTGCGGCGCGCAACCCAATCCCACTATATATCAAGATCAGTATCATAATCCACCCTTATTTCACCATATCAATCCACCCTTATTCCACCTGTTGCGGCGTGCAACCCGATCCCAGCATACAGTACAAATTCACCCGTATTCCACCATATCAATCCATCCTTATTCCACCTGTTGTGGCGTGCAACCCGATCCCACTGTATCAGTACCAAATACTTAACGTGCACAGTCAAATTAATAGTTCAAACTACAAAAATTTTTATGATCAATAAATACCAAAGTTAACCAAAAAGGAAGCCTTGTACGACATATAAATCTACATAAGTAATAATACACAGCGAAACCAGTCCAGTAATTGACAATTAGAAGGTGCAAGTAAGCTAGTTTAAGCAAATAGTAGGGAATCATGAAGCTATGAAAAGATCTAACATCATTAACATGAGAAGAAAATGATTAACAGGTAGCAATTAAGCATGGAAAGCATTTAGAGCATATAACAGTTAAGACAGGGAAGGAGATAATTAAGGAAGAACGAAAAATTGGGGAAAACAGGTAATTCGGCGGAGCATAAGCAATCGTCACCTCGCATATACGCCACTCGCATGAAATTCAAATAGCACATAGTCGGAGGGTTCCTAATTTCCTCAAGTCAAGGTTAACCACGACAGTTACCTCAATCAATAGTCAATTCAGAGCTCAACCGGGGCCTTTCCCCCTAGAATCCGCCTCCAAACCACTTGTATCTAACCAAAATTGACTCAATAATATCAAATATTGCTAAAGCAATCAATTGCAATGCATAAATTTAAATTCCCAAACGTTCCCCAAAAAAGTCAAAAAACAACCTTGGGCCCGCTTGGTCCAAACCCGAAACTAAGACCAAAACCCAATTACCCATTTACCCTCGAGCCCAGTTATGTAATTTGTTTTGGAATCCAACCTCAATTTGAGGTCTAAATCCCAATTTCACAAAAATCCCTAATTTTGTCCAAACCCCAATTTCCACCATGAAAACACTAGATTTTAAGTTGAAATCTTATGAAATGTAATGAAAGATAGAAAAAAAAGTAGGTTAGAATCACTTACCAATGAATTGGGGAAGAAGAGTTCTTTGAAAAATCGCCTATAGGGTTTTCTAATTTTGAAAGTTTGAAGAATGAACAAAAATCCCGTCTAACTCCTATTTTTTCAGTTGCAGATGTCGCATTTGCGACCAAGGGTTCGCAATTAAACCCCGTAAATTCGAAGAATACCGCGCAAATGCGAAGTCTACGCACCTTTGCTTTCATCGCATTTGCGATGAAGTGTTCGCAAATGCGAACTCTGGCCTCCTCGCAATTGCGACCTCTTGATAGCAAATGTGACCCAAGTACCCTTCGCAAATGCGAAGAATTTGCTCGCCAATACGAGCCTGTCAGAATTTGGGAATGTTCACAAATGCGAACACTGATCTCGCAATTGCGAGATCAGAGATCAGTACCAAAAATTGCAAAACTGCAGTTGAGTTCTAAGCGTAAACCACTCCATAGCATATCCGAAAACCAGACTTTCGAATCACGTCAAAACAACTCCATTTCTCACTAAATTTGACAGACAAGTCATAAATATAGTAATGGACCTATACCGGATTCCGGAATCAAAATACACACCCGATATCAATAAAGTCAAATATTGGTCAAACTTTCAAAATAATTAATTTTTTAAACCTTCAAATTTCAACAAAGTGTGATAACTCGGGTTCGGGACTTCCGAATTCGATTCCAGAAATACGCAAAAGTCCCAAATCACGATAGGACTCACCGGGACCGTCAAAATATGAATCCAGATCCGTTTGCTCAAAATGTTGATTGAAGTTGACTCTAATGGATTTTAAGGCTAAGATTTCATATTTAAACACCCGGACTGTGCACGCAAATTGAGGAGGAATAAAATGAGGTATTTGAGGCTTCAAAGCTCAAAATTAGGTTCTAAAACATAAGATGACCTATCGGGTCATCACATCAGATTGCACGCCGCAACAGTATCATGTGTGGATCAGGTTGCACGCCGCAATTGAGTACGATTTCCTATAATTATTTTGTGTGTCTCGTTTCTCATCCCTGAGGAAGGTTCATAGCATCTGTTGGCGTTTTATTCGTTATGCAAGATGGGTAGTTCTTTTCCATAGTTTGTTCTTTCTTATGTGTCATATTCGAGTTGTAGTTTGTTGGCACATTGGTACCGTCATGTGAGATTTTAGCCAGTGTTTGAGGTGTCTTATTGTCTGAGCAGTTTGTACTGGGTAAGGCGGGGTCATTGGACCTGAAAGTAGTGCCATCAGATTTATATAAGGTATATTAAAGAAACAATGTCAACTATCAGTTCAAAATAAGGAATGGTTCTTGTCGAGTGGAGAAAATCATGGAAATTTTGATTTGGCAGGTGGTTATGAGCTTCTACGTGTAGTTTTCATCGTTGTGGTACTGCTAAGGTTGGATAAAAGCTTATACGCATTATGAGGTATACTCGGGCATTGGGTTAGTGAATTTGCAGTTGTTGTGCTTGGAGGAGGTTACCATGGGCAAATGAGCTATGCGGTGCATTGTGCGATATCATCATGGGTGCATGATCATGTTTTTAGTTCAGCATGTGGAGATTGATAAGGTGTTCGTATGTTAGAATCAGGTCTTGTAGAGAAATTCGGATGTTGGAATTTAAGTCTTAAGGATTGTTGGTTAAAGTAAAAGGGAGGATCTTCAGTCTGGCTTGAGCTAGTGTAATCACGTGAGTTGTGGTGGCACGGACAGGTGCACGAGGTGTTAAACATTGATTTTTTGGTCAACCCCAAAACGGTTCTTGGCACGTTCGAGGATGAACGTATGTTTAAGTAGGGGAAAATATAACGACCAGGCTGGTTATTTTGAGCTCTAATGCGTCGTTCGGCGGTTTGAGGCCTTGAGTAGCTTCACTTCATATATTAAGACTTGTACGTATGGTCGGAATGGAATTTAGGAAGTCCGGGGCTGATTCGGATGGAAATTCTCAATTCGAAAGCTTTTAGTTGGAGGAGTTGACTAAGCTTTGACTTTTGAGTAAACAATCTCAGGATCGGGATTTGAAGGTTCCAATAGGTTCTTATGATGATTTCGGACTTGGGCGTATGTTCGGGTTGAGTATCAGGTCGCCTGGGAGCATTTCGGCGCTTATTGTGGAGAGTTTGCATTTTGAAAGTTTTAGAAATTCCTAAGTTTGACTTAAAGTGGACTTTGGTGTTATCGATGTCCGTTTGAGATTTCGAGCCTATGAATAGGTTCGTATTGTGATTTATGACTTGCACGTAAAGTTTAGCATCATTCCGGATGTTTATGTATAACTCGGACGCGTTCGGCGAAGTATAAAAGTTTGAAAGCCTAAAGAAAGGTTCCGATCGTCGATTCATAATTTTGATGTTGTTTGATGTGATTCAAGGCTTCGGCTAAGTCCGTATCGTATTTTGGAGCTTGTTGGTAAGTTTAGACGGGGGGCCCGGGTGTGTTTCGGACGAGTCGTGGATCATATTGGAACCTTGTTGTATTGATGAAGGTCCTAAGTACTGATGCAATCGCAACTGCAGAAAAAGGGTCGCAGGTGCGACGCTACAGAATCGGCCAGGCAAGCGCAGAAGCGATTTTTGGTTGGACAATCCTGGGACCACATATGCGGTTGTTTTGCTGCAGATGCGGTCGGAGACTTGGGCTGGGTTCTCGCAGGTGCGAGCTTTATGCTGCAGAAGTGGGTGTTGCAGAAGCGACCATGGAAACGCAGAAGCGAGATTTTCTAGGCAGATTTGGATTTATGATGGGATTTTCTTTCATTTTTCACTTGGGTTGGCCGAATCTGGGAAGCGATTTTGAGGAGATTTTATCGAGCAAAACGAGGTAAGTGATTTCCACTTATTTCAAGTTAAATACATGAGTTATATACGGATTTAAACATGAAATCATGGAAAGTTCACCGTTGGCTTGCCTAACGGTGGTGTTGGGCGCCATCATGGCCTATAGTGGATTTTGGGTCGTGACGGCTTGGTATCAGAAATATTGCCCTTAGAGTTATTTTTTGATAACCAGGCTGCATTGCATATTGCATCCAACCCGGTTTTCATCAGCGTACGAAGCACATAGAAGTGGATTGTCACTTTGTGCGCGAACATATTGCCTCGGGGGACTTGGTCACTTGTCATGTTTCAACAAAAGCCTGGTTAGCAGATTCCTTGGAACGATGGGCATTTGTAATCCATATGTGCCACCTTGATGGGGAGTATCAATAGGATTAGGAGAGTTATACTAGGACTCTAATGGATAAGTAACTCATCCTTGTGGGTAACTCATTCATGTAAATAGGACTATCACAGACTGTAGGTGTAGTTCATCCATGATGATCTCTTGTATGTATTTAAACTGTACCATGACTGCAACAAATTGACGAGTTAATTCTTCTCATATAAACTCTAGTTTTCACATTATTCATATTAAGTAAGTTATTTTTTAGGTTTTAGAACTCATAAATTCAAATATTGGATCATCCTCTAGCCGATTCTAGCTAAATAGTGGAGTACGTCTCTAGGTTTCATTTCATAAATACAATTCAGAAATATTTTGACTCAAAAGATATTGGAACCTTTTCGAATAAATCAATTAAAGAGATTGAAGAGTCAAATCTTAGTCAAACCTAATAACCTCCAGATCCATAAACAAATCAGAAAATAATGCATAAGATGAAATAGAGGTGATCAATCTTATTGATATTTGACATTTCTTCTTTTGTTAATCGATGAAGATGATTGTTTTTCATCTTCCATGGAAACGTTGCTTTGGCTTCCTTTTGCTAAGAAGATTACATAGGAGAGGGAAGAGAGAGAAAAAGCCCCCTCCCATTGAGAGACTCCTCCCCTATATATAATTATGAAATTCTCACTATGGGTTAGGGGTGGGCATTCGGTACTTCGGTTCGGTATTTAATAATTTCGGTTCGGTATTTCGGTATTCGGTTTATCAATTGTGTATACCAAATACCATACCAAAATATTTCGGTACGGTTCGTTTTTTCTTATTTTGGTTCGGTACGGTTTTGGTACGGTTTCGGTTTAATAATCGCTAAATAATCAATGCTAACACCTAGCAGTGCAGTGCTAACACCTAACAGTGCAGTGCACATTCACAAAGTTTCACTTGTAAAGTAATAAACGTTGAACAGTGGGGCAATGCACATTCACAAATTAACAATTACAAAGTACATTCACTGTTAAAGTAATAAACTAATAACAGTGGGGCAGTGCACATTTAGTCTTTCAAGCTCTAATAACGCCTAACAAATTAACAATTTCAAACAGTCTTTCAAGCTCTAATAACGCCTAACAAATTAACAATTACAAAGTACAAACACTGTTCAACGTTTGAAATTGAAACAATACATATTTCTAATTGAAACAACGTTTGGTAAAGAACTTAACAGATGCAACAGCAACACTGTTGCAGCAACAGTCAACAGTCAGCAAAAACACCAGTGCACTGTACAGTGAACAAAAACGCCAGTGCACTGTACACGACTCCAAAGTTTGCCAAATTCTGCCCAACTCCAAATTGCATCTGTACACAACTACACATTATAGACTTGACCACAATGCTTGAACCTAAAAAAAATATAAATCATAAGTTAGAATATAATATTTTGATGATAACAAAACAAAACTACAAAAGTATTAAGTATATCACCAAACAAATAGAGTATTAAACTTACCACTCAAGATGCAAGTTGCAACTATACATCAAACAATGCTAGTAGTGCTTCCATTATTTTCCATATCTATAGATAATTCGACCAAATATGTCATACAAATGAAAAATCATGATATATTATTTTGAACTAAAATACACGCAAAATATTAAAGCTTACCAAGCTCGAGTTCCTTAAGATACTTCAAGTCTTCTTCAACACTAATAGGATTGTTCTCTTCTCTAATCCAATCTTGAACACAAATAAGAGCTTGCACACATTTAGGAGTCAATGAACTCCTAAATGAATCAAGAATACGGCCACCGGTGCTAAATGCGCATTCCGACGCCACACTAGAAATTGGAATGGCCAACACATCACGAGCCAACTCCGAAAGAATAGGAAATCTAGGAGCATGTGTTTTCCACCAACTCAAGATATCAAAGTCTTCACTAAAAGGTTCTTGTTCTTCACTAATGTATTTATCCAACTCCGATTTAGCACCCCCACCCCCATTGTCTTCCTTTTGTTTCTTCAAGCTAAGCTTAGTCCTTATTTTTGATGCAGTTATAACACTCCCACTAGATGTATTAGATGTGTTGTTAGATGAAGTAGAACTAGATGGAGATTGAGGACAAGATCCAGTTGAATACTTTTTTAGATACTCTCCAAACAAAGAATTCATATAAGCATACACCTCAGCATTTATTTTCTTCCCTTTTTCCTCCACAAAAAAATTCTTCAAGTGCTCCCTCAACATTTTCAAATTTGTTACGTGGATCCAAGACGGAAGCAATAAAAATTATTTTATTCATCTTTTCAGGTTCACCCCAATACTTCTTGAACTTTTCTTGCATTCGCTCAGCCATTTTTCTCAAATGCTCATCCTCACTAGCTAAACACATTTTCAAATGACAATAAAGTTCAGATACATCCTCAAAATGAGAATTACAAGTGACATAACGTGAACCTGAAACTTTTTTAGTTAGCTCGTGAAATCTTGCAAGAAACTCTATCACATTCCTCACATTCACCCAATCATCAGAATCAAGAGGACCTGCACTACTACCATCTTCACAAACATGAGAACATTGATAAGCAGAAAATCCATCATCAAAAAGATGAAACTTGTCAAAGGCCATTTCAAAGTTTTGTGCCGTGTCCAACATCAAATAGGTGGAATTCCACCTAGTAGGAACATCCAAACACAATGTTTTGGTACATTCTACCTTTACATGTGCACAACACTGTTTAAACTTTAAGGTCCTTGCAGGCGAAGATCTCACATACCTCACAACATTTCTAACACGTGTCACAGAAGCATCAAGTTCTTTCAAACCATCTTGCACAATTAGATTTAGTATATGAGCCATGCATCTCACATGAAGATGCTTACCACTCATCATATTAGTTTTCCACATATCTAACTGTTTAGACAATTCTTTAACTGTGACATCATTTGAAGAAGCATTGTCCACGGTAATAGTGAAAACCTTGTCTAATTTCCATTCAAGCAAACAATCCCTAATAACTTTAGCCATCTCTTCACCCTTATGACTAGTAATAGGGCAAAAATCTAGTATTCTTTTATGCAACTTCCAATCCTTATCAATGAAGTGGGCTGTCAAACACATATAATTTATTCTTTGTAGTGAAGTCCATGTGTCTGTTGTGAGGCAAATTTTTGGTTGTGCTTCTCTAAAAGACTTTCTTAGATTTTGCTTCATTTCACTGTAAACTTCATAACAATCCCTTGTTATTGTTCTACGAGAAGGAAGACGAAATAATGGTTGAGTTTTTCTCATAAACTTCATAAAGCCTTCATTTTCTACAAAGCTAAATGGTAGTTCATCAATAACTATCATCTCAATTAAGGCCCTCCTAACAACTTCTTGTTCAAATTTCCAAATTGATCCTTCGTCATTTTGGCAAGATTGAAAATTTATCTTTGTTTGACTATTATCTTTATCAATGTTAAGTGGGTATTCTTTGCATCTAAGCAAATGATTCTTCAATCCTGTTGTTCCATTCCTAGATGAATTAGCCGCATAGGCTTGTTTACAATATCGACATCGTGCTTTCCCAACCCCATTAACCTCAAATTTATCAAAATGGTTCCAAACGTCAGACCTAGGTTGCATGGTTTTCCTTTTTTTGGAATCTTGGGTATCAATGGTGTTGGTGTTACTATCTACCGTAATAGGTAAACTTTCACTTGAACCAGCATCACTTACTCTACTTGTATCTGCCATCTATACAAAATTAAACAAATATAAACACAAATTAACAATCATGGGGTACAATCATAGGCATTTAGCTATTTACAAAGTTGATCAAGGTTACAAATATAATCAAAGGGAGCAGAAAAGTGGGAGCAGAAACACCTTAATTGAATATCGTGTTTAAATACTGATTTTTAGTTCAAATACTATCTCATAATCCTAATTTGGTATCATGCCCCATTCACAGTGTTTCATATGCCAACTTAACAAGAAAGCCAAACAGATTTTAGCATGCTAGTTACCTAAGCAGACATAAGGATGAATGAAAAGAAACTGTTATAAAGTAATTTGTAAACACCTAACATAACTTATGTTTCTAGATCTAATAACCTGACAAGGAAATAATGAAGCTAGAACTAATACATTTCACAGTTTCAATACATAAACCAATCGTGGAGAAGAACATATTCATGACATGAAATAGCTCAAATCATCTCATCCTCATTCGTTATCGTGTCAAGAATTACTGTATTGAACTATTGATTGAGGGAGTTATCTGGATAGCAGAAAAATGAACAAATACAGATTACAGAACATCACATCGCAAATTAGAACAGAACAGATACAGAATAGAACAAATCCAAAAATGGATTTTGGGGCGATTTCCGACTTCGCACTTCGCAAAGTCGAGAAGTGGACAGCAGAACAGCACAGGCAGCAAAACAGCAAAAACAACAACTATAGTAGATTTCGAACCCAAGAAAATGACCAGAAACACCCAATAGTACAACACTTCAAACTAGAAATCTTCATCAAATTCATTTCCATCGCTAGAAAATAGAAATCGCTAGAAAGTAGAAACATACCTTTGAAAATTGAAGACTGGGGAGTGAGGAGCCGGAGCTGCGAAGTGCGAAGTCGCCTATGGGTCAATACAAATTCGCACAACGTCCGCTTTCGTCGTTCCCTGAGTGTCGTTCTTTGTCATGGTGGGTATTATGAGTATGGGGTTTTGGAGAAAACCATGTCATCTTTCACTATCTCGTCACTTGGACGGGATCTCGGTCAGGCCGACTGCAGCGATCAGATTTTGACCAATACAGTTAGTCCCTCCGTCTACCGGGGTCGTCTCTTGTCGGGCCTGATAGGCAGATTATGATTATTACATATCTAAGAGAAACCTGACCACCTACCCCTTGGGTATGGTCTTTATATTCTAGCAATGTGATGGCATCTTTTTGATATCCTCGAACCATTACGGTTATTTCAAAACCTGAACATCGTTTATCTTGAAGTGTTGTTTATGGTTACCTGCCATTATGACACACGTTCCTAGGGGGTTGAACCGTTTCATGCCCTATCAACTTTGATTGGAGACTCTTGGATTTTGTGCTCGGAAAATTTATGTCTCTTATAAATAGGACTACACCATTCGATTTTTTGACACATTTTTTGCCTTTGCTTAAGAAAACATTGTGAATCTTCTTTCCTCCCGACACTTCGGATTTTTGATTTCCTTTAGTTAACAAGGAATTTTTGTTTTTCCTTTTCTTTATCCTTTTGCTTTATCAAATTGATTCAAATGGCTGGCAATTTTTCTCGCGCTAACCTTTCTGCCACAACTGTGGTGCTAGAAAATGATGTTCTGGCCACTGGAAGAGCAGAAGTAGTAGAAGATGAGGAGGTCTCGTCGGTGGCTGAGATCTTGCCTCGCCCTGGAAAAGCGTGGAGAGATTTTCACAGCCCCGCCGGGGAGGAGCCGGAACCTGCTCCGTTTGTCATAACTGAGGAGGGGATCGCAGAATTGAAGGCTAGGTGGGGAATCCCTCACCACGTTGAAATATTGTCGACGGTGGGGGACGACATAGTCCATTTTGACCGCCCACGGTATTGCGCGTTCTATGCCTACCCCTTTATTGTTGGATACACGCTTCCTCTCCCTCTCTTGATGGTAGATTTCTGCCGCTTTTACGAGGTATGCCCAGCGCAACTTTTGCCATACCTGTACAAATTGTTCCTCATGTTGCTCAAGTTTGCGGAGCTTGCTGGACGTGAGATCACTTTGGGGCATATGCTCAATATTTTTGCCCCTCAACTCATTCATGGCACGATGATTCACATGCGCCACCGAGGGTCAAAGAGTCTGGTGGTGAAAATGGACGATAGAGCCAACCGTCGCTTTTACGAGAATTACTTTTATGTGCGAACAGAACACCTTGTGGTGGATCCTATGGGGTTCCTGAGAAATGGAACTTCGCCAGAAATTTTATATGCCTTTTGTCGAAATGATGTTTGACCGCTTTCTTTTGGGTAGTACCAAACTGTGTTTTCACAGTCGCGAAGCTACCTCCTGCACCTGTTGATGGTATCCGCGAGTGGGTGAGCGCCATCCTTCTTCATACGGCGGGTGTCCGTACATGGTCTTCTTTCTATGAGAAATATGGACGCAAGCCCCTTACTGGTGAGTAATATCGTTTTTGTTCGCTATTCCTTCTCCTTCCCTTTTTACTTGGTTTCTTATGTGATGTTTGTCGATGCCAGGAAGAGTGCGGAGAGCGAGGGATCCTCCATTAGCTTTTTGTTAACCTGCCTTATCCTCTCGTCCTGCCTCGGCGTCTACTACCCGACCTTCATCGAGGGCCACTTCAGTCGAATCTACGGCTACGGTCGTACATGCGGAGGTTACCCCTCGACCTGATATGTCAGCCCCTGTCACCTCCCAGTGAGGGAATATTCCCGTGCCGAGGAAAGGGAGGGGCCATCAAAGAGGCGGCGAGTGGAGTTCGAAACGGCTCCTTCAGCCATGATATATTTAGAGGAAGACCTTCCCTTGATGGGATCTGAGGCCAGAGTTGATGTCGTTCCACCTATAGAGGCGGTGCTGGCTATTGTGTCTGACCCATCGGCAGAAATTCCTGCCGATGTGATTAATCTGCCACCGGATGTGATGGGGGTTCAGATTTGTGAAGCCGCTACTACTACTTTAGATGGACCTTCATCCTTGGTACTTGGTCGTGCTTCTTCCTCGGCCGCAGAAAGGAGAAAGGGTGTCGTGGTCGACGACTACGAATCCAAGTCTGATCTTGATCCTGATGATGTTAGGATGTTTGAGGAGGGTCTTACCCGTTCGGTAGTTCAGGCGGGAGGATCGTCCCGTATTCTAGAGATTCCGTCGGATATCAAACTTCTAGGAGATACGGAGGACCTGGTGCTGCAGTTTGACGTCTTGTGCTACGCCGCCAAGAGCAAGGCTCTTTGTAATGTTCTTGATATTGATTGATGCACGAAGTGGCCGCTATGGGCTTGAGGGTACGTTTCACTTTCCTTTTATGTTCCTTTCGTTTTTCTTGCCGGCCTGGCCTTAGCCTGTCTTTTCGTTTTCCAGACGTATATGGTGGAGATTGAGAGTGCTCGCAAAGCTGATACTCGGGCCAAGATTTTCCTTACAATGCTGGGGAAATATTGGCGCTATCGCAATAAGTGCCGTGAGATGTACGAGCGGCTGAAGGCGAACCCTGATGCTCGATCCCTCGGCGAGGAGCTGGAGAAGAGGGACCAGCAACTGATGGAGGCTATCCGCAGAAGTAGTGTACTCGAGGAGCAACTTCATGCCAAGGACGAAGAGCTTGAGCTGGGCAAGGGGGTTGCAGCAGAGTGCGAATATCTTCAGGAGAAGTTGAGGTCTATGCAATCAGAGATGGATCAGAACCTTATCAGGGTTGAGACGATGAGCGCGGAGTGGATGGGGAAGTTGACCGAGTTGGAGAGAAAAGTTTCCAGTTTGGAAAATATCGATAGTGCTTGGTCATCGGCTTTGGCGAGGGCTACGGCTTTAGAGAACACCATCCACGTCCTCCAATCCGAGCAGGAATCGGAGAGAGCGACAGCCACGTTGAGGGAAGCGAGTCTTGAGGAGCACATTGGTGATATTGACCGAGAGGCATCAACCCTAGGGGACCGGGTCGCTGCTCTTGAGGCCGAAAAGGAGCAACTGTTGGCTCAAGTCTAATCCTCCTCCGTCGCTGCTCCTCGTCATTTGCACGAGCTTTGGGTTCATGATGAAGCCCAGCGGGACATCTACAAGAGTTTGTGGGAGGCAGGCAAAGTTACTGAGGCCGCATATGAAGGAGCACGGGCGAAGGCACGAGAGGCTCGTGTTAACTGTGGATATGACTCTACAACGTTGGAAGCTGATGAGGGTGCGGGTGATGAGGGAGGATCTCCTGGAGATGGTGCCGAGTGTAAGAATTGCTATCTTTGTTTCTCTTCTTTTTTTTATTGTTGTTTATTGTTCTTTTCTTGGACTCCATTGATTTTAGCTGTAGGTAATTTGCGGTTGTTTGCGCAGTAGCTTTGTATGAAGAGGATTTTTCATTGTTACATGCCTTCTGTACTCCTTTTCTTGTTTTGCTCTTCGTAATTTTGATGCAATATAGATTTCTGCATGCTGACCTCCCGCTTCTTAGGGGACTTCAAGGTCGCTCGATTTGAGTAGAGCCTTGATGACGGCTTTAGCCGACGGTATGGTGCTTTTCACCTTGTATCGAGGTGCTAATCCATCAACATCCAAATGGTGTCAGATTTTTTTCTAATAGCAGCCTTAGCCGTAGGGATTTTATTTTCGAGCTTATATCGAAGTATCATCTCATCGCGAGTCCCAATTTTCTTCGGCGATGGCTTTCGGTCTTAGGGGTATCATTTCGAATTCTCGTCGAAATGTTGATCCGTCGTTGTTCGATCGAGGTCGAACTCTTCTTTTTTACGGAGTCCCTTGGCCTTAAGGGTGTTATTTCAAGCTTTCGTCGAAATATTAACCCATCGTTGTTCGCTCGAGGTCGAACTCTTCTTTCTAGCGGAGGCCCTTGGCCTTAAGGGTGTTATTTCGAGCTTTCGTCGAAATGTTAACCCGTCGTTGTTTGCTCGAGGTCAAACTCTTTTTTTTTGGCGGAGGCCCTTGGCCTTAAGGGTGTTATTTCGAGCTTACATCGAAATATCAACCCGTCGTTGTTCGATCGAAGTAGAACTCTTCTTTTTGGTGGAGGCACGGCCTTAAGGGTGTTATTTCGATCTTTCATCAAAATATTAACCCGTCGTTGTATGCTCGAGGTCGAACTCTTTTTTCTTTTTGGCCGAGGCTCTTGGCCTTAAGGGTGTTATTTCGAGCTTTCGTCGAAATATTAACCCGTCGTTGTTCGATCAAAGTCGAACTCTTCTTTTTGGCGGAGGCCCTTGGCCTTAAGGGTGTTATTTCGAGCTTTCGTCGAAATATTAACCCGTCGTTGTTCGATCGAGGTCGAACTCTTCTTTTTGGCTTAGGCCCTTGGCCTTAAGGGTGTTATTTTGATCTTTCATCGAAATATTAACCCGTCGTTGTTCAATTGAGATCGAACTCTTCTTTTTGGCGGAGGCCCTTGGCCTTAAGGGTGTTATTTCGAGCTTTCGTCGAAATATTAACCCGATCGAGGTCGAACTCTTATTTTTGGCGGAGGTCTTTGGCCTTAAGGGTGTTATTTCGAGCTTTCGTTGAAGTAGTATCTTGTCGTGGTTCGAGTGAAGTCGAACTCGTATCTTTGTCGATGGCCTTAGCCATTGGGATGTTACTTTCGAGCTGGCGTCGAAGTAGTATCCCGTCGTAGTTCGAGTGAAGTCGAACTCGTATCTTTGTCGATGGCTTTAGCCATTGGGATGTTACTTTCGAGCTGGCATCGAAGTAGTGTCCCGTCGTGAGGGTGGCGCTCTATTTTTATTTGTTGGAGTATCGTGGATGCTAGTTTCATTCATATATTGGAGATTTGATTATATTCCTGTAGGGAAATACGTGTTGACTTTGTACATACAATGGAGATTTGGATATCTATGCCTAGTCCCTTCATTACTCGGCCTGGAGATCATGTCAACGGGCGGGGTAATGAATAACACTTCGGACCTCGAGACGTCTCCCTTGCCGCCTCATTAAAAACCTCACCGAGAAAACCCGATTGGGACAAAACCCGGGTGAGGGGAAAAGAGTACGACTTTAGGCGGCGCCTCTTTTCTGAAGTTGAAGTATTTGAGATAGGCGACATTCCAATTGTTTTGGAGTAGTTTTCCTTCCACTGTTTATAATTGGAATGCTCCTTAGTTTGCCGCCGCAGTGATTTTGTACTGCCCGTCCGAGTTTATTCCCAGTTTTCCCTCGTTAGGGTCTTTCGCTGCTTGTGTTTTAGCATTGAGAACATAATCTTCGACCTTGTGTGGTCGTACTCTAGCTTTCTTGTTATAGTATCTTTCTGCTTGTTGCTTTTGGGCTATCATTCTTATGTGAACCATGTCTCTTTGCTCTTCGACTTCATCCGGGTCTTGTAACCTACTTTCATCGTTACTTGATCCGCTCTCGTTGGAGTATCTTAGGCTAGGTTCTCCGACTTCGACGGGCATAACCGCGTCAGTCTCGTAGAGTAATGACTATGGCATCTCACATGTGCTAGTTTTTGGCGCGGTGCGGTATGCCCATAGTACTTCTGGCGTGGTGCGGTATGCCCATAGTACTTCTGGCAGCAGTTCAGGCCATAGCCCCTTGGCATCCTCGAGCTTCTTTTTCAATATATTCAATATCGCTTTATTGGAGGATTCGGCTTGGCCGTTGCCGGCGGATGGTATAGTGTGGAGAGTATTCGATTGATGTGCCATTTTTCAAAAAACTCGGTTGTTTTCTTTCCAGCGAACTGAGATCCGTTGTCACAGCTGATTTCTTTGGGAATGCCGAAGCGGCATATTATATTTTCCATATGAACGCGACAACTTCTTGCTCACGTATTTGAGTGTATGCACCTGCTTCACCATTGAGAAAATAGTTAGTTAAAACCAAAAGGAAGCGTACCTTACCTCACCCTGCTAGGAGGGGTCCGACAATATCCATCCCCCACTTTATGAATGGCCATGGCGCAGAATACAGGAGTTCTCCTGCTTGGTGTATCATAGGGGTGTATTTTTGGCACTGCTCACATTTTCTGACGTAATCTGCGGCTTCATTGTTCATGGTAGGCCAGTAGTATCCTGCGCGGATGAGGCATCTGATGAGAGCACGGTTTCTCATATGGGCGCCGCAGTGACCCTCGTGTACTTCTTCTAGTACCCGTCTTGTTTGATTTGGCCCAAGACATTTGGCCAGGGGGCCGCCGAACGTCCTTTTGTAAAGATCATAGTTTATGATGTTGTATCTGGCCGCCTGTATTCGGAGTTTTTGGATTCGTTCTTATCTTGTGGGAGCGTTCCTTCCTGAAAATATGTTACGATACGGTTGTGCCAGTCCCAAGTTAGGTTTATAGAATGTACCTCGACCTGGTCTATCGAGGAATGAGAAAGGTGACCACGTTTTCCTTGTTGATATTTCTGGTGGTTGCCGCTAGCTTGGCGAGACCATCCGCTTCGATATTATGCGCCCTGGGTATCTGATCGAGGCGGCATTCATCGAATTCTGGTAGCAATTTGTGAATTTCTGACTGGTACTTCTGTAGTCTGTGTTCTTTGATTTGGAAAGTCCCAGTGACTTGATCCACCACGAGTTGAGAGTCGCAATGGAGGACGAGTCGTCGAGCGCCATATTCAAGGGCTAATTTCAACCCTGCAACCACAGCTTCATACTCGGCCTCGTTATTAGTCATCTTGGGGCACCGTATGGATTGGCGAATCACTTCGCCCGTAGGGACTTCGAGGACGAGTCCCAGTCTGTTTAATTTTGCTTGCGTCGGGGAGCGTGATATCGGAGAGCAAGAAACGCTGCTGCTTAGCTCGCACTCATTTCACACACATATTGGAGTTTTCCTGTCTAACCTTTTCGTTCTCTGGTCTTGAGATGTCATTGGTGGATGGGACGATGAATTATGCTTTGACCTCGGGGGTCCTCCTCGTCAGCCCGATCTTTAAGTCCCCAGGAAGGCTTTCTTGGGACACCTTTTTGGTGAGGGAGGAAGTATTATTCGAAGGGTATCACTTCCGAGGCATCGGGTTCGTCTGGTGGACAATATTTCGGTGGTTCCATAATGATTTCCCATTCTTCAGTTGCTTGCTTTGGGCAATCAGCAGAAGGTGGGTTAGGATGATATCCTCCTTATCCCGATCTGATGAGTTGGTGAACGAAGGTGGATCAATGGCGTTACTTGCTCTGCTTGGCGCTCTGATGGTTGACGGGGATGGTGTTTTCTGAGTTTGGTAACCGTATTCGGTTCTCTCTCCCTTCCTTTTTGTGCCTTGGTCCTGTGCGGGCCAGGCTTATTTTGACTGGTTCATGGGCTGCCCAACGTGCGGGGGATGATGTTGGTTGTAACTTTTGCTTTTATATAGCATCATGATCTAGGTTGGCGTGTGAGATTCACTTACCGTTCCTCTTGGTGGGTGATCGTGTTTCCGGTTTTCGATCTAGAGGAGACTAGGAAGTTTTCACTAAGAAATCCCCACAGACAGTGCCAAATTATTTGACTCAAAAGATATTGTAACCTTTTCGAATAAATCAATTAAAGAGATTGAAGAGGCAAATCTTAGTCAAACCTAATAACCTCCAGATCCTTAAACAAATCAGAAAATAATGCATAAGATGAAATAGAGTTGATCAATCTTATTGATATTTGACATTTCTTCTTTTGTTAATCGATGAAGATGACTGTTTTTCATCTTCCATGGAAACGTTGCTTTGGCTTCCTTTTGCTAAGAAGATTACAGGGGAGAGGGAAGAGAGAGAAAAAGCCCCTCTCCCATTGAGAGACTCCTCCCCTATATATAGTTATAAAATCCTCACTATGGGTCAATACAAATTCGCAGAACGTCCTCTTTCGTCGTTCTCTGAGTGTCGTTCTTTGTCATGGTGGGTATTATGGTACGGGGTTTTGGAGCAAACCATGTCGTCTTTCACTATCTCGTCGCTTGGATGGGATATCGGTCAGGCCGACTGCAGCGATCAGATTTTGACCAATACGAGAAATTCTTTAATTTTAAACTTTTCAATTTGATACAAGTTTGGGTGAGTTTCATGGGATATTTTCGTATCTGTCAAAGTCTTATTTTAGGGGAAATTACTCTCCTTGTCACTTGGCCCAACAGTCCATCAAAAAATGGCCCACATTTGAAACCCTTACCTGATATAGCCAAGGTTGTATATAATCTGAATTTTTTTTTCACCAGTTAGCCCACCCTATTTTTTTCTTTTCTTCGTTCTTCTTCTTCCTCCTCTTTCACGACTTTGCACCTCAAAGTTTCTCTACCATTATATATATTCTTCAATTCTCCTTCCATATTCAAAGTTGATAATCACTATTAAGATGAGAAGAAAAAATATCACTTAAGAGAATTACTATTTTGGAGTCACCATTAAAGGTCATTCGAAGCTTCAATTTCAAAATTGGATTTTTCGATTTTGTTAGTTGTTTGGATTGGGTGTTGGCCCAATTGATTGGGATCGTCAAGGGGAGTTCAAAACTCAAATTTGAAGTGATTTGGAGCAGATTTGAGGTAGATTTGAGTTGAATTTTAGAAGATGCCCAAAGAAGAAGAAGAACCAGTGAAGCTCCATTAATATGATTCATTTGTATAATAGTGTATAATATTGTATAAGTAACATATAATAGTGTATTAACATCTCTTATACATTATTTTATACAAGGCTGATACATTTCTTATTCCTCCTCCTCCTCCTTTTTCATTTTTATACACTTTTATACAACTATATATATAATATACCTCTTTGTATAAAAGTGTATAAGCATTTCAGACGAATTTTTTGTACGATTTTCAGTTGCAATTTTTGATATTTGGATCCTGTAAATAATGTATCAGCCTTGTATAAGTGAATCTGTTTCTCTTTGCAAAGTATACTTGATGTAGTTGTGCAGAATGCAGATCAGTACTGTGGATTTTCTCAATTGTATTTGATGTAGTTGTCTTGATTCATTTTTGTTGTTTGAGATGTTTTCTGACTTCTGACCATAATGTGTAATGTCCTTTTATCTTATAGGTTAAAATCTGATGCGAAAAACCGCTCTCTGCAATAATTATTGCAATTCTATTCAGGAGTGCTTTGACACTGAATGAGCATATTGCTTCCATATGGATGAGCATATAGACTTTAATGCAATGCTATTGGATTAAAGCAGATCTTAGTATAAGTTGGACGACCTTATTTGGACAGGGTATCCCTTTTAAGTTTGGATCGTATTTCTAGCAGTGAAGGAAGACAGTGTTGAATTTTTTTTGCCTTGGAGAAAGAAAAGACATATTAAGGATGAGGCAATGACCTTTATATCTTAGCTAAGAATGGAGATTTCAATAGGTGAAGAAGGTAAGCTGAGAAAGCTATCAGGATGTTCATAACCTCCATTAAATGTTTTTGACCTGTGTATGGAAGGGTTTGTTGAATCTGCCCTTTTCCTCCCCACACACCCAGATTGTATCGTGCAGGATGCTTTGGAGTTCTGAAAAGTTTTATCGGAAGGCATCTCTAAGTGGGCTAAAAAAATTCAGATCTAAGCTTATTGATATTTGGCTACACATTTGCAAACTTGTAAGTGGCCTAAAATAATGCAAGGTCAACTTATGGAGTGCATTATTATGTAATTTTGTCCTTTTTTTATTAATAATTTCAGATCTGATGAAGGATCGCCATATAATAGAATAATAATAAATTTAATTTGAAAAAAGTAGGTCAACCCTCGTGAAGAACGGGTTAGAATTAAAATGATTCTAGTCTATTCTATCGTAATATAATAAGACAACTAGACAAGGACATAAAAAGATAAGCCAGCCAAGCTTGTACAATATATATATATATATATATATATATATATATATATATATATATCTTGTCTTGTATAAGACTAATTGGCCATGAAACTCACAGCTATCATCTTAGTAATAATTCCTCTAGAGAAAAGGGAGAAATCAAGAGTTTGAGAGAAAATGGGAAATGTATTTGCTATAATGAAACCAATAATTCATGGTGTATTGAAAGCTATTGGAATGACATCCCAAATGGTGGAAATAGAACCAGGAACTATCATGCATTTTTGGGTTCCAACTGAAACCATTCATTACCATAACCCAAACAACAAATTATCTAATAAACCTAAGCCTGCTGTTGTATTTGTTCATGGGTTTGTTTCAAATGGAATTTTGACTTGGCTTTTTCAAGTGCTTTCCTTAAGAACTTCAGGTGCTGATTTTAACATCTATGTCCCTGACTTACTTTTCTTCGGAGATTCCTTCACTGATCGTCCCGAACGGTCAACGAGTTTTCAGGTATTAAATCTCGTGATCATTTTATCTAAAAGTTAAATCGTTGTCGTTTTCTGATTTTCTTTTCCATGGAACAAACCCTTGAAATCAGGCAGATTGTTTAGCAAAGGGAATGATGAAGCTTGGAGTGGAAAAGTTCTCTCTAGTTGGATTTAGTTATGGAGGAATAGTTGGGTTCAAGTTGGCTCAATTGTATCCTCACATGGTTGAATCTATGGTTATGTCAAGTACGGTTATTGAGTTGACTGAGTCTATTAGCAATGCTTCGTTGAAGAATATTGGGTTCACAAATTGGCCTGATTTTCTTTTGCCGAAAACTGTCTCTGGAGTTAAAGTGCTTCTATCTATTGGTTCTCATAAGTTGCCATGGTTGCCTGAATTTTTCTTCAGGGATTTTCTTGAGGTACATTCCTCTTTAACTTACAATTCGTATTCTATTAATTATATTGAATTGTGTGACCATCTTATTTATTGAGATTTAATGTCGGTGCTGATATCATGTGGAATAAGGTGACCTGCTCCTTTAAAAGATGAAGATTTAGCCAAAATAACACATTTTTAATTACTTAATGACACATTTTTAAAAGATTAAGTTGATAAATAAAACATTTTTAATTACTTAATAATATTCATATGAAAAAGGAGCTACATTATTGTAAAAATTATGCTAAGGTACATGAATCTATCTGATGATAAATGACATGCATGTAAATGTTGAGGCGAGGGGAAGTGGTAAAAGCAGCCCCAAAAGATTATGAGCCCGTTCGGACATACAAAAATTTTCCTTTTTTCCAATTTTGTTTTTTGAAAACAATGTTTGGTTATCTATATCTTACCAATTTTTTTCAATTTCACTTGAAAATGCATTTTCAAATTTGAAAAACTGGGTCTTACCAATTTTTCAATTGAAAATGCTAGTTTTTATATTTTACAAATTTACCCTATACTTTTAAAATTTATAAATGACCCCATCAATTATTAACCTACAACTACCCACCGATTTCCCCTCAACGATCAGATGAAGCTACTACAACGGATAATGAGCCTTTTTCTTGTGACGACTACCATGTTGGTACTGGGCATGAATACAAGTACTGGTAATAGCAGTGGGAAGCGGACTATGTTAGAAAATGTGATATTGATTTTGCATCTTCTGTACATTGAAGTAAAGCAGAATATGATAACAACTAAACAATAGCATGTTTGATTGTTTATTCCAAGTAGGATAATCAAATTGGGACGGTTTTGATATTTTTTACAAGTTATGGGGTATAAATCATATTTCATGGAAAAATGCCTACTAAGATTTAAGAGTCAAGTCAAAGTTGATGTCGGCAAAAAAAGGTCAAAAGTGGACAAATAACTTTATTTGGTGTATAAAGTACTAAGGACATCTCTTATCTCTTAAATAAGGCACTATATATCTTTTGGCATTTTTTTTGATTCATCGTTAGAGATACATGAACCAACCAAAACATAAAAGTAACTGAATGGAATAATTATTGCATCTCATCAACATGTAAGAAAGACTATTTGAATAAGGAATAGAAAACTATACAAAGACGGAAAAATGTTGGATATGAGTTGGTGTAAACATTTGGCACAAGTAAATTTATATAATGTTACTATATACGTCAGGTACTATATATCTTTTGACATTTCCCCTAGGAGAGTGTATATAAATTTCTTTTAGGCGATGAAATTATGGTGACATACCGCAAGGTGATATACTAGTAATGAACTTAATTTGGTAATTGATAAACTTTAAAGTTATTAATATTCCGCTAGCTATAAAACAGTTAAAGCATGTTGTTCTTGTGTACAAAATCTTTATATTATCAGTGTTTATAAACTACATTTGCATTTTTATACCATGATTTTAATAACAAAATACTATAAAAGCAGGTAATGTTTGCCAACAGAAAGGAGAAAACCGAACTTCTTGACGCTTTAGTAGTCAGTGACAATGACGCTATTATTACCCCTAACTACTCCCAGGTACGTCCAACCTTCTCTTCCTCCTTTTGCTTTGGTTACGCACATAATGACCAGATTGAGAAAAATCACCTATAACAACAATATTCCAGTAAAATCCCACAAGTAAGAGGTCCGGAAAGGGTAGTGTGTACGCAGACCTTACCCCTACCCTGATGGAGTATAGACCCTTCGCTCAAGAAAATGAAAAAAACGAAAAAGACAATATATCAATACCATCAACAGAAACACAGAAATAATAACAGGATTATAAGAACCAGAAAATAGTTGAAACGCAATAACAATAACTAGTAAAGAAAAATGGAAGAATAGTGTGAACATAACATTAACCACTAGCAATTTAAGACAAGCCCTATTAGTCTATCCTCACACCCGGAATGAAGTAGAAAAACGCTCAACTACCTCCTAACCTATAACCCTAATGCTCGATCTCCATACCTTCCTATCAGCAGGGGCAGCTCAGTCGATTTAGTGGCCTAAAGCCAAACCTTAATAAGAGACCTAAAATATATTCAATAAAATTCTTTTATATATTTATGTGAAATGATAGTCTAAAAAATCTTTCTATCTTTTATAAGTAAGGAACAACAAAAAAGAATATGCAAACTCATATTATCAATACCCTTGTTATTTGGCAGAATTGATATATGAGTATGAGGGGAAAAAAAAGTTGATTTTATTAAGAACGGGAATTGAATTAACTGAATTGAATATAGCAAAAAATATTACAATTTGTTTCATTTTTAGTCACTTGTCGGCTTGACTGCCTTCCAACTAAAAAACTTGACACTACTAGAAATTCGGTAAATACCGACCAACTTTGGTCGGTTATGGCCAATTACCGACCAAAACGCGACCAAATATGCTTGGACGGTATTTTGATGGTCGCTTTAAAATACCGACCAAAGTTGATCGGAGATTACCGACCAACATTGGTCAGTAAATTAAATTCAAAAAAAAAATATTGCAAAAAAAACCAACCAAAGTTGGTCGATATTTTAATTATGTAATCAAAAGATTCGCTGTCTGGGAATCAAACCGGGGTGTGTACTGTAGCAGGATACTATTCTACCACTAGACCATTGATGCATTTTGTTTATACTCTTTAATTGTATTTTCGCACGAAAATAAGCGACCAAAGTTGGTCGATTTTATTAAAAATTAAAATTATGATCGGTTTTTTAAAATGACCGGCCGAATTTACTGACCAAAGTTGGTCGATTTTTTTAATATTAATTTTTATTTATTTTAATTGCAAAAACCGACCAAAATATGCCCCAAAAGAAAAGGAAAAAAAACAAAAGTAAACAAGATACTGAAGTAAATGCATGTCACATCCCTCCATGATTTCACGATGATAATAGTATTCATGAGTCTAAAATTTCCAAAACATGGGTAGTACTTTACGAATATCCAGACGTGAAGCAAAAATTTTAATTTTATGTGTTCAAGATTAATTTGGAACAAGGACTTCAATATTAATAACTAGATGCTTAATTTAATATTTGTACATATTTAATGAACATTTTAACACAATTACTGTAGTTTAAGCAAAAGTTAATGGGCTCGGTCGAATTCGTATTCGGGCTTCTAGCTCCGCCACTGCTAATATCTTTGTTTTAATCTTTCACACAGAGGATTTACCTTTTATGCGGAGACGACGACAAAATTTTTAATATGGCAGTGTCCGATAACATGAAACAGTAAGTCCCTAGCTTTGGCAGCTATGTTCGAGCTGCTGCAGAGCAATTTTGGAATTCAAAAATTAATGTTTTTATTGATCAAATCTATCGAATATCTAATTTTGGGTATAATAATGAGTGCAGGAAGTTGGGAGAAAATACGACAATCGAGTACATAAAAAAGGCAGGACATCTAGTTCAGTTGGAGCGACCCTGCTCTTACAATCATTATCTCAAGAAATTTCTTTCCTACTCATGAAGTGGCTATGTGAGTTACGATTAAGGATTGTCGTCGTTTATATTGGGAATTATTTTTTTCTTACTTGTAGACATAGGCATAATTGGTTAAATCACGTAATTGTTGGTGTCTCAGTTATTCTTTCCAATAGTATTGTTCTATTCAATCAAAATGTAATGGTAAATTTAATTGGTTAATACTAAGCTTCTCAATTATAAATGCTTTTTAGTATCGCGTTCATAAGTTAATTTATTCATATAAAGCATGAGTTATTTTGTTTAGTCATTGGGTAATTTTTTTTAACTTTCTCAAGTCTGATTTTAATGCGTTACTTTTCGTGAATTTGATATTGAAATATAGTTTCTTGAAATAATTAGGTCCCGTTCCATAAAAAAAAATTCCTTTTTTTTTAAAAAAAAATTTCTCCAAAATGTGTTAGTCCATGAAATTTTGCAAATTTTTCGAAAATGAGTTTTTCAAAATTAAAAAGCAGTTTTGACCATTTTTTCAAAATTTTCAGAAAAACGTTTTTCCCCACTCACAAAACTGTAACATTTTTTCAAGTGAAATGCATGTCCAAACATAGTTTCAAATTCTAAACACCATTTTTCAAATTAACCCAAATATTACTATTTTTTTCAATACTTTATGTCCAAACGCCTACTTAGTCTCAAGAGTCCACCTGTTCAGGAAAATGGTTTTCTTTCTTCTTTTTGCACCAAAAATATACTCTACACCATAAAGATTGCAAAAGGGAGCTCATGCCAAGGAATAATCGATAAGAGATCAGAAGAAATTATACTTACCATTTTCTAATTTGCTGAGATTTCAAATCATCTTTCCACGTCTTGAGTGTTAATATCGTATTAAATTATCAATTAATATATGTTTGATTATTATATATATCATCACAATTTTTGATAAAAGTAACAATGGATAATTTTAAAGTATAGTTAATTTTTTTAATCTAAACATCAAAAACCCAAAGTGAGGAAAAAGTGTCAAAAATAATACTTTAGTCCGTTTCGATTTATATAGCAACATTTTCTTTTTAGTCCGTTAAAAGAGAATATCTTCAAAATTTGGAAACACTAATTTATAAATTTCCTATTTTCCTCTGAATAATAAGTTTTTATGATCACATAAATATTAAAAAATAATTAATATTATAAATTTTAAAAGTATTATGAAATATTTATAATTGCAGATTTAAAAAAATTATGTCTTTCTTAAATCCTATTTTGCCACATAATTTGGAACTAACACTCTGTTTGGATCTTGTTATCCATCGTTTGATAATGTATTGTATTGTATCGTATGGTATTGTATTGCTTCAATTTATTAAAACAACGTTCGGGTAGATTGTATTATTTGATGATGTTAAATAACATTTTGCTGTTTAGTTTGACTGTATCGTACTGTACTGTAACTGATAAGTTTACTACAATACCCTCAATTATTCTAAATATTAAATTTATTAAGGATTACGGATAAAAAAAGAATTAAGAAAATCCCTTTCTACTAAAATCAAAGTTTACCTATCATTAGAAAAAAAAAAAAGATGATGGAGAAAAGAACGAAGATCGTGCAGTTGGCAGAACAAAGGAACAAAGATAAATAAGTAATACTATGTACACTTGAAAACAACTAATATTATACAACTAATTGGAGATTAAAGCAATTAGAATTGGAGTTAAAATCAAAGTAAGAGAAAAGCGAAACAAAAAGAAGGCAAAACCTATTCATACTACCTTTGACGTTGGAGTTAGGAATAGTAAGTGATAACTACGGATTTTGACGTGTTTCATGCTCTTTCTTGCTTACGCTTTGATTATAAATTCTTACAAAATAGACCCAAAAGGCTCATAAGTTGTGCTTGATTGCAGGTTTGATCAACAAAGTGACGAGATGTCAAATATCGGCTCAACAAGGAGTGAAACCTGCACAAGTATCAAAGACAAAAGGAACTCGGGACAAACTAGCCTAGTGCGGCCGCAGTCCATTCTGTGCAGTCCGCACTAGGGAGATTCAGAGAACTGGCAAATCAAGTGTTAAAGCAGTGCAGCCGCAGTGGAGATTGTGCGGTCCGCACTGAAGACTCCGCGGCCGCACTACCATTCTACGCGGTCCGCGGAAGCCAACTTCAGAGAGATGTCCAGAACCCATCATCAAGCCTATGTGGTCCGCGGTCGACTCTGTGCGGACCGCGCTGGCTGCCTCCGCGGCCGGTCCATTCTGCGCGGTCCGCGGAGCCTGAGTTCAGAGAAGTGAATTTGAAGAGTCAAAAGCCTAGTGCGGTCGCAGTTCATTTTGTGCGGCCCGCACTGACCCCGCAGGGGTATTTTTGTCTAGTTTTTCCAGCTTAGTATAAATAGAATCTTTTTCCATTTTTTAGGGTAACCAGTTATTATCAGACATTAGCTGCGCTCGTGAGAAGCTATTTTGTAGCCATTTTGGGCACTTTACAATAGTTTTAGCAATTGAATCTTTATCTTTACTTCAGTAATTTAATATTATGTCTTTCTCTTCATCTATTTCTCTGATTTTATCTTCAAGCATGAGTAACTAGACCCATTAGCTAGGGTTGTGGCTCAACTCTAGTGTGGGTAATTGATGGGTGTTGTAATTTAAGGTTAGATTGATTATGAGTGTTTGTTATTTGGGTCAATCTTATGGTTTAATTTATGAATTAGTAGTTGCAAACACTAGTTTGTGCTAAGTTGACTTGGGCTCTTCTTGAGAAAGAGAGCCTAAGTCTCCAAAATTGACCCAACAAGGAATTGGGATAGACTCAAAAGATTTGATAGTCCTAATTAACAGGTTAAACCTCGAGAGAGTAATTAACCGACTTGAACCCTAGTTGCTCGGGCAAATATGCATACTCAATTGGTCTCGAGAGAGTAAATTGGGCAAAATCACTCTTTCTACCGAGAGGTGTAGAGTGGGTAGTATTGAGCAACGGTTATAACATATTTTCCCAATCATGTCAATCGTGAATTACCCGTCAATTAGCCACCTAGGTGAAAGTCACTACCCTAGTGCCTTTTAAACTATTAGATACAACTTGTAGCAATTTATCTCTTAGCTTAATCTAGTTGCATTTTCAATTAGTAGTTTAATTATAGTAGAATATAAAGAAAACCCAAAAACTATGAGAAGACCAATTAAGAAAACACACGCAATCCTAAGCTAGATAGATACTCGACCCCAATCCTAGCTCTCTGTGGATTCGATCCCAACCCAAAATCGGGTAAAAGCTATTGCGACCCTCTCACGCTACTTTTTAGTGGTGCGGAGTTGGAAGCGATCAGTAAGCGGCAAAAGGAAAAAAAGGACGAAGACAAAGTAAGTTAAAGGTTTGAGATTTGGAGTTAAGAAAAAGAAAAGAGGTAAAGGGTAAAATATAATTTTAAAGTAATAAGTTAGGGCATAATTGAAAAGAAAAATAGGAAACGATCCCACTACACCAATGTGGTTGTTTCAAAAAATGGGACTTTTTGTTATTACAGAATAATAAATGTAACGATACAATACAATCAATTTTAACTAACACTTTGTTTGTATCATTGTTCCCCGTCGTTTTATAGTGTATTGTATTGTATTGTATTGTATCGTTTTATGAATACGATGCTTGGATAGATTGTATTGTTTGTTATTGTTAAATGCTGTTTGGTTTGACCGTATCGTAACTGATAAGTTTATTAAAATATCCTCAATTATTTAAATATTAAATTTATCAAAAATTATGCATAAAATAATTTAAAAAACAAAATAGAAGGAGGCAAAATACCTTAAGAAAGCAGCACAAAGGAGCGAGACAGAAGAAGGCAAAACACAGCTAATTAGAATTGAGTTAAAAGCAAATTAGGAGAAAAAATAAAACAGAAGACGGCAAAACACCTTTAACGTTAGCGACAGAAGTTTTGGGAAAAAACAAAGTAGGTTATAGGTTTGAGATCTGGAGTTAAAATAGAAAAAAACGGTAAAGGTTAAATAGACTTGTGGAGTAATAAGTTAGGGCATAATTGGAAAGAAATATAGGAAACAATCCCACCACATCAAATCGGTTGTTTCAAAAAATTAGACTTTTTATTATTCCGGAACAATGGATTTAACAATACAATAAAATAAATTTTAATGAAACAATCAAAACAAACATTGTTTTGGGATAACAATACGTTACAAACAACCATCCAAACAAACTGTAAACAATCAAACCAAATATTATTTTGGAATAAATATATAATAACATATGATAACAACTCCAAACAAGCTGTAAAAGGGAGTAGGCACCATCCAGCTTTCTCAATGGCGCAACCTTGTTCAACGCCGCGGAAATTCAAATACGGCCGCCTCACTCACATTTAAAATGGGATCACTTTATCAGTACTACATATATCGTATTATCCAAACACAATCTCACACAAATTGCGAAAGCAACAAAGTCATGTAAACGGTTATGGAGGGAGAAGAGTAGAATTGGAGAGAAGTGAAGCTTCCTGTCCTCATACCCATAGTGTCAAGAGCCGAAACTCGAGAGACAAACGGCGAACGACGTCGCAATAGATCACGGTCCTAACAGCAAACATGCTTTTGATTGGGACGTTACTCACCTTTACCGTCTCGCCGATACACTTCATATCATTCACGCCGTCTCCAGTTAGATTCACATCCTTAATTTCCGTTTGAATAACCGATTGCTCGTAATAATTGTTAATCTAGAACTCCATTTATTCTATGTTTGTTTCAGGTCTGAGAAATGAGATTGTCTATGAGACTACACAGGCACTCATGGAGAAGCTCGTTGTCGAAGCTTTAGAGGTTGCTCTGGTCAGTATTTCTCTCTCTCTCTCTCTCTCTCTCTCTCTCTCTCTCTCTCTCTCTCTCTCTCTCTCTCTCTCTCGAAGCTTTACAGGCACTTATGTTAATGTATTAAAATCTGCGTATACAGTGTATTATCAAAAAAATTACTGTACTACTTAGTTTGATTTTTAATTGGATTAAGGTTTGTACTAATAACACCCTGGCCTATGTTAAATTTATTTAATCTGGTATTGATTTTATGATCATATATGATAAGAATGATTAATATAATACAATTGAAAATTAATATTTGTAATTAGTCTAAATTTTTAATCATCCTAGACATGCACTTCTCACGACTCTCGTCCTCAACCTGATGCATGCGAATATTAGTATACTTCCCTTATAAACCATGGTTGTAACTTGTAATGACTAAGGCATGATTACATGTTGCGATAACATTTTCTGGGAAAAAAATGAACCACTTCACATTTAAACGTTCTCACTAGATTAAAGATAAGTCATGTTTTCTGTGCAGCACGGAAGATGTATGCTGAATTTTTTAGAAAATGAACCTTGAAGGACCCTTGACAATTAGGATAAGAATCAATGGTTCCTTGGAGAATTTTCTAGTTCGATGAGCAATGCATCATTCGTTGGAGGGAATATACATGAATGATTTTCAGGACTGAACTTTGATTGGGTGGAATTTCTTACTCACCTGTGATCCCTTTCTCCCTTGCTGGCCACTAATCCTAGAAGCTAAACACATTGTTGGGAAAGCTTTTATTACAAAATTTGAGTATTATCATTCTGATTGTCGCTTGTCTTTTTGCCTGATGTAATCATTCAAGTAATTAGAAATAAATATTTTGTCTTCTTAACTTTCACCAAATTGATGAACTGAGGAGCTCGATTGAACAGCATTGAGAAGAGATAACAAGAGAAGCGTAGAGAGGCTAACTAGTGACAATGAACAAATATCCAGCTATTTATACTAAAGACTAATCATAACTAACTCTAACTAAATCTTGTTAACTTAACTGACTGAATACACCCACAGTTGGTCAACTCCTTACATGTCTAAGAACCAATATTCGAATATATGAAGAGTTACTATTCGCTTTGAATGTGGTACTTATGCAGATGATACGTGGCTAATAGATAGTTAACCTGAAGAACATGTTGTTGTATAATTGATTGTGAGAATTTTACTTTGCGACTTCTCTCTTGATTAGGCATTCTATGATTGGTTCCTGTATACTATCATGGCAATGAAAGCTTACCTGTCATTAATATTGTAGCGTGAAATGTTCTATAAATGCATAACTTGATTGAGTTGATGCCCATCTTTATAATCAATAAGTTTGGATGAAGTAGACGAATTGAGGCTGAGAAAGTGTACTACTGATGCACCTTTCTACTTATGCTTCTTCTTTTGGGGATCCAGTGTAGTCTAAAGTTGTGGAGGAAAGCGTTTTCATATGAAAATGTGGAACTTGCAGTGCCCAGTAGGGCATAATTAAGATGAAGTTATGGAAGTTGCAATTCCCCAGTTTGTTGTCCATTGTTATCATTCAGAATCAATGCTAGTCTGCTGAGATTTCTGCCCCTGACTGAGACGTGGTCGGTCTTAAAGATTTCCAGAAATTTATCTGATTGTTGCCTGAATGACGCACATATCGTTAATTTTCTAAATTTCAAGTTATTTCATGCTGCATGCATGATACGGTATTCCTATGCACGTTTTTGTGTTATGCAACAGTATCATAAGGAGTGTTACCCTACATTTTCTTTCATATTTTTGTTGACGATTGGAAAGTATGCAAGTTTTAGTTCCTAGCACATGTGGTGACTATTGTTTATGGATAAGCTTGTATCTAACTGTATTAGTTATTCACATGTCATGTGTAACTAGTGCAACATCTGTATTCCCACTTCTACTATGGAACACAATTGCCTTGTCTTTTTTTTCACTTTAAAGCCTTAAAACTTTGAAAGAAGGTCTTTTTCTTCACAGAAAGATGTAATGTAATACCCTGTAGAAGTTTGTTATCACCTTTGTTATTGTTGGTTTTATTGAGCTTGACCTCATATACACCAGTAATCAAAATAGTTTTGGTTCCATTGATATAATCTCTAGGAGTTGATAACACACTGAACTCATTAATCTTCTGTCAGTGAGTATTGTTTACACAACTGCAAGATATCACCCATCATAATAGTTCCTCGAAAATCTATAATATTTACACTTTACACTATCACGTTCATTAGCTTTGGTTCCATGTTTCTTTTATGAAATCAAATAGTTGCAAAAATCTAAACTAGTTCAATCTATTGCCAAAACAGAGGCTCGGGAAGAATCTGTGATTTAATGGGACTTGCAAAGTTTGAGGAACTTACTCTGAAGTGGTGCCCATCCAAGGAATGCTACTTGCTGTGCGACAGTGGGAGCAGCTGTATTACTGGTGGCAGGTTCTTCCTCTAAATGCCTATGCTTGTATGAAAAGCTTGTGCTATTTTATGTATTCAGTATTTAAATTTGTTTGTATGTAATACCAATTTTGTGAATGGTTGCTGAACACAGTGAAAAACCTCATCTACTTACACATTGGATATTGTTCCTAAGAGATAGAAGGCTTACAATTTGTGCTTATATACTTCAACAATTTTTGTCATAAAGATGTAACGCATCACTTCTAGCCCCAAGAATCATATAAGCAGGAAAAACATAAAATAAGATCTATTTGACTAGCTCAATCAGAAGGAATCTGAACTATATATAATAATTGAGGGGGAGTCTTGGAGCAACGGTAAAGTTGTCTCGACCTATAGGTCACGGGTTCGAGCCGTGTAATCAGTCATTGATGATTGCATTAGGGTAGACTGCCTACATCATACTCCCTTAGGGTGCGGCCTTTCCCTAGACCCATGAACGCAAGATGCTTCGTGTATCAGGCTATTGAACGTAGAGATGCAAGTTCTTCAGTTGTTCATGGATTCTAGAGGGATTACTTAAGAAATTGAGAGCTGGGGAAAGGGCATAAACATAAAGTGCTATGTAGAAATGTTGGCTCGAGGTTGCTGTACTACACACCACATATTTCGACAACCTTCTTAGATTTTTATGAAACAAGAATTACGAAGATTTTGACTAATATTGAGGATTAGAAAGGAATTGCTTTGTAACCTTAGTGGGTCCAGAAAGACAACAAGCAAAACCATCTATCAGTATCTATTCAGACAAGAAGAATCCTGTAGATTTTGTCTGCAGAAATAACCAGGTCCGTCTTTGCTCACTGAAAATGAAGGTAAGCAGATGTTAGAACAAAGAAATAATGGTGAAAGGCACAAGATGACATAGACTAGGCCCAATGGTGGTGCTGCCCAGACTCGGATTATTGCGTCTGGTTTGCTCTGAACCATCAATAATGAAAAGATGCCCTCCTGTGCATAATGGAACTATATATTCCATAATGCTGACCGAAAGATGAAAAGCAATAACAAAGTTTTGGCAACGCCTTCGTTAAACCCCCCCCCCCCTACCCCAACCCCGAAAAAAAAATCAAAAAAGGATAAATGAAATGAAAGCATGAAAAAAAGAAGAAAGAATACAAGGAAAAAGAAACTCCCTCACTGGAGGGAAGGAGTAATGAGTTAGATTATATGACAAGTAGTCACTAATACGAATTCAGTTAATGTCTTAATGATAATCCACAAAAATCCATTCTTTTCCAATTCAAAAGCCATCAGTATGTTGTTTACTCCATGTTGCCCTCAGTGGAATCTGGATATGATTATAACAAACTTTTAGTCCCTTATAAACCACGTAAGTTACTTATCCTCTTTTTTCCTTCCTTTGTTCAAATGATTAAAACAATATTTAAAGACTGATGTGAAATATAATTACAAAGTTTATTCTAATTGTGTGACAAAAACATGAGCTGCCATATGATTAGGTACTAATCTGTTTTTTTTTTTGTCAAATAGAGAAAGCATGAATCCTAATATCTAATTCAGATGTCTCAACATCACCAATTATTTTGAAAAAGAAAAAAGGCTTCTTTCTTTATTAATTTTCTAGGTCTTAATCGACATGTCTTATTCTGTCCAAAAGGCAACTAGGCTAGCCACTATGGTTTACTGGTTGGCTCCCTTTCAGTATTCTCATGGGCTGCTCAATATTGCGATTCAGGTTCTAGTCAACAGAGTACCAGTTTGTGCCACTTGATGAGTATGACCCTTAATAATCAATCTTTAGAATAGAACTTTCTCTACTACTCTGACCACAATATTGTGTTTCCTAATATATTAGAATCAACCAGCTTTTAAGCATATTTACTAACAACTCTATTATGATGGATTTCCATTAAATTTTATGGAGTATCATTTGTACTTTACAACTGACAGTAAAATGGAAAATTAATATGATATCTTGATTGATTACAACCATAAGTTACCATACGCAACAACCATGGGCGAAGCTACATTCCCTTAAGGGTGGTCAATTGACCACCCTTCGCCGAAAAATTACATCGTATATATAGGTAAAATATTAGGTTTTAGAGGTATAAAATATATGTTGAACACCCTTTATCGATTTTTTTTTTCACTTAGTTCAAGTTTGAACATCCTTGAAGAAATTTCTGGCTTCGCCACTGGCAACAACAACCATGCCTCAGTCTCAGACAAGCTGGGTCGGCTAAATAACTCAAATTGGTACCAAATTGACTAAAGCTATTGGCCAGATTTGAGAGGTTTCAGCTGATTTTGATTTCAACCTAGTGATAACTTCACGGCCAAACAAATTATTTCTAAAGGACTGAATTTTGCGCTCGCCACTAGCCCTTGAAGATTTCTCGGTTATCAAATTAAAAAAAAAAAAAAGAAAGGAACGAATTTTGGTCTTCTGTTGAGATTTCTTTTCTTTCATTTTCCCCTTCAGTAGTTGCTTATGTTTACCTTTATATATAGATGAAAATTAGATTTATGTATATAGAAAAAGCCAGATTTCTACTTCGTTTCTAGCTATTTTATACTGGATATTTTGGGCATGGTTGGCTCCAGTTGCAATTTGATTAATTGTTTTAGAGAAGACAAGATTTCCAATGAACACTGTCATAGTATTGCTTTGATACTCTTGAACTGCAACATTTACATACATAATATACTATGTTATGTACTTGGAAAAAAGAATCAGGATCCATGACATCTGAGGTGAAGTCATTCAATGATCTTGAATGTTTAGAACTGTAAGGTCACATTTCCATCTTCAGGTCATTTCCAGCTTCAACAAAACCTGCACAACAATCAATAGTTTTTAGCTTCAACACTTGCACAGAAGCCTAATTTCTATTATTCTGGTGTTAAACTAAAGATTAGTGTCGCGGTAAGTGGTCCCTTTTCAGATAAGTATTATAGTTGAGATAGATAGGGGGCATAGGCCCTCCTATGAGAGACCAGGGTTCAAATTTCAGTAGAGGTGGAAAGAACACTAAGTTTGGGGTAGGCAATACTCGGTGGAATAGTTGAGGTGCACGCTACGTGGCCAAGACACTACTATTGTCAAAAAAAAGAAAAAAGGAAAGACAGGGCTCTCCCAGAACTCGTAAGTCTTAATAATGTAGTTGAATAATAACTGTTCATTTGTGTTGGATGGTTACATCTTGCCTATCAATCAACTACTTTGGGAATTTTTTGCCGTGCAAAAGTAACATAGTTTTGATCATTTAAGGTGGAAGACAGAAAAAAAAGGGAAGATACCTAATCAGCAACCTTTTTCAACAGGAGTATAAATCAAAGAGCACCCAACTATTCTCAAAGCAATATGATAGGTTCTGAGTCTCTAACATGGAAAATATCACCCACCTCAATTGATTTTTAATCTCTCTTTGTTGAATTATCATAGACATGATAGAAATATCGACTAGACATGTCACTTGTGCATACCTGTACACGGATGGGGAAGAAACTGTGCTGATCTTCCTTGTTGAAGCTCCATTGCATACATGTTATCTAATTCAGTATCCCAAGTTGGAAAGCTTTGAACTTGCTGTATTTTGAATGAAACATTTGTTAAACAAATAGAAAGAAAAAGGGAAATTAACAGTTTATTGACTAAGATAGGTTCGAGTAATTACATTGATATTGGATGAGTCGAGAAATATTTCAGGGATTGATACAGGTGCGCTAGTGGTTCTACGTAGAGCCATTTCGCTAAGATTTAGAATACCCATTTCGAATCCAGAACTTGACACTATTTGCTGCAATGAATTGAACTGGCGTTGGGCCATACTAAGCATTTCAGATGATGTTCCAGCTCCCACTGTAGGAAAATTAGACGTGCTAGTTGCAAATATCTGGAGAAACAAAAAATTTGAAATAAGAACATGTTTTTACACTGATGAACGAAATAATTTCTTGGTATGACGTTCCCTTACATCTTTGTTGAAGAAATTGTCTATGTCGATATCAAGCCTTGGATTAACAGCAGCCAGTTTCATGGATAGGAACTGTCATGATATTGAATTGTCAAATATAGAATCAATCATAATATTTCTAGCAACAATAGCAAATACAGAAGGTACTATTGTTTCTTGATTTTTTTCCTTTTTACCTCTACTTGTCTTTGGAGAGACTGGACATAGTTGATTATTTCATCTAGCATTCCTGCTTTCCCTGTGATCTTGTTACATCCTGGTACTAAATCTTGTAGAAATCTCATTCTTTCACTAATCTTTTCCCTTCTTACCTGCCAAAAATATGAACGAAGTTGCTGGTTAAGTTGTTCACTGGATTAAATATTAATATGTGGTAAAAAACACTTGGACCAAATCTTTAACTCACTCGTTCAGCTAAGCTGTGGCTATCAGTGGCTTGACCTCGACGTGCTCTGACATGAATATAATCAGGCTTTTTATCTTCAGTAATTTTGGACTTCTCCTTTGAAGATTCAGAAGATTCCTTACTGTTGTTACTGTTATTGGAGCTCCTTTTGTTGTTGTATTTCTCTGTTGTTACCTTGGAATCTCCCTCCTCTATGCATTCTTTCATTTTCTTGTCTTTGGTTTCCTCTTCTGCAACCTCCTGAAAAATGTCCACCAATTGTTAGATTACAGGACAGTTGCAACTATTGAATTGTGTGACCATCTCGTACAAAAGTTTAAACTCTTGAAAAACACACTTTTAATTACTTAATTATCAACAAGCTCTCTCTCGTGTGGATCAGAACATGTAGAAATATCTTTTGCTTTTTGGATGGCGGTGAGAGTGCTGTGCAACCATGTTTAGTGCTGTGACCAACTCATCTAAAGATTTAAACTCTTCGAGAGAACACGTTTTTAATTACTTAATTATATTGTGTCTCAACCGCACTGAAATGTAGGGACTAAACATAGACAGGGCAGAGAAACAGTTTCAATTGGAATTGAACATACCTTGAGATGTTGATTCTTATCTGCTTTCCTCTTCTTGAAACTCTCTCTTCCTCTATTTGAACTCAGCATACTCTCTTTGGCTTTACCAACAGACACAACGTTGTCCGCCATGTTAGGCGGGCAACTTGTGGTTCTGGAAATGGCATAATCCAATCCCAATTGTGGTGTAGTTCCTCCATTTCCAACCCCAATTGGAACATAGCCTAAACCATCAGTACCAATGGTCCCAAAATCGCCCCAATTGCTCTCTAAACAGGGGTCCGGCTTAATTGCCCGAGTCACAAGCTCATTAAGACTCTGGTCGTTTACATTGTTAATAAGACCATGAAACTGTTGAGCTCCCGCTGTTTGAGAATAAGAATGCATCAGTTGATGATCATTTTGTTCATCAAAATAACTCATCATTTCTGGTTGCTGCAGCTGTTCTTGTTGCCATTTCATTCTCGTTCGCTGTCGTTCAAGAACGCTCATTTCTGAGCTTCCATTTCCTCCATTGCCTGTGATACTGTGTAACATTTCTGGTAATGCAATATTCATTAATAACAGAGAACCCTTTTTTTTTTTTCAAAAAGAGTAAGAAAAAAGGGACTTCCAAAGCTGCTAAAATGCTACTGTCCTTTGTTTTGCTTTGGGGAAAGTAACAAAAGGCTGTTCAAAATTGTACTAGAAAAATATTAGGTAGCTTCCTAACTCGTTCCTTCCTTGTTACGTCCTCTTGAACCAACTCCCTCTTTCTTTCTCCTCAAGTACTATGAATGCACAGCTTCTTGAATAGAAGAAATGGGATTCTTTCTTTTATTTTCTTTTTTCCTTCTCTTGTATGGTGAGAGAAAGAATGGGGAAGGATGCGTGAAGGCTAAAGGTATAAGGAAAGTGGGGTATATATAAATTTGAGAAAAGGTTGCCGAACAGGAGAGGTGAGCCTATCAGGAAAAATATGAGATGCGGAATTGTATTTACTTTTCTGGGACACATTTAGAATTTACCCTTAAAACTTCTATTCATAAACATGTTAAAATATGTTATAGTTATAAGAGTTTGTCATTACACATAAATGAAAATTTCTAAGTTAAAAAGCTTCTAAATATGAAAGTATAATTTTTTTTGGAACAAATTAAAAAGAAAAACGCGTCAAATAAAAAGTACTACTATTATTCTTGCATGGTTAAACAAGATATTAGAGTGGACATAATGTTAGATTATAGTCCTGGTACCAGTTATATGACAAAAATATTCAATATGTTGCATACAAGAAAGAATACATATCCACATAAGAGAAACCAGATTGTTGATAAATAAATAAATAAATACATAAATAAATGTATTCACGACTCATATAGTCGAGAAAGATAGTTTTATATTTCGGGAAAATAACACTCTATATTCCCTTTCAAAATAATAGTTGAATTTTTTTTTGTATATTATATATATATATATATATATTATATATTACATATAAAAATTATACAAAATTTATATACTTTTTCGTCTACGAAATATAAATAATTTCTAAAGCTAACTTAAAGAAAAAAAAAAGAGGCCTTTTTTACTTCAGCTCAACTTATAATTGGGTACGTAACCATACCAAAATGGGCCATGGTAGGTGGGCCCGAGGAGACATGACCAATCACGTGAGACTGTCCCGCAAGAATGCAAAGTGTGAGAACAGTGTGACACAATTGGTCTTTCTCAGATACGTGTCAATCAATGGACCCGTCAAAGGTGACATGTCAGAGTGATGACGTGGACACCAGCCCAAAAAGGCGGAAAACGGGGTTTCGGAATTCCGTGCGATTGGTGTTTGGTACCTGAAAGTTAGAGAAAAGCTCCCTCTGACGCGCGTATGATGATCGTATATCAAACGAATGTTTGATATTCGTTTGATATTGGAGCATGTGGATGACGCACCAATTAAAGCAGTGAGCATATGATGTACCGAAATAAATTCCGTAACACCAGAATCTCAGATATTACGGGGTTGTCAGTTGCTAAAAATAGCATTCCTTTCGCTTTAACTTATTTACATATTTAATTATGGGAGAATTACATCCCTTGTCACTTGGCCCAACAACCCATAAGAAAATGGTACATAACTTGTTTTATCAGTTAACCCACCCCTTTTTTCTTCGTTCCCCTTTTTTCTTCGTTCTTCTTCTCCTTCCCATGTCATCCTTTGCACAACAAAATTTCTCAACTATTGTTATTCTCCTTCAATTCTTTTCCGGATTCCAATGGTTAACTAAGGATTTGAAAAGTAAAAGGAACCATTTTCAAGTGGTTCTAAGATTCGATTTCNGATTCCAATGGTTAACTAAGGATTTGAAAAATAAAAGTCACCATTACAGGTGGTTCGAAGATTCGATTTCAGAAATTGAGTTTTCCGATTTGTTAGTTGTTTGGAATGGGTGTTGTCCCAATTGATTGGAATCATCAAGATGGGTTCAAAACTTAAATTTCAAGTGATTTGGAGTAGATTTAGGCTATATTTGAGTTAAATTTCAGAGGATGCCCAAGGAAGAAGAAGAACACGTGAAGCTCCATTGATAGGATTCATTTGTATAATAATATATAATATTGTATAAATATTATATAATAGTGTATAAACACTTATACACTATTATATAAAAGGTTGATACATTATTTAGAGGTATTTGGTGAATGCATTTTCTTCTTCTTCTTCTTCTTCTTCTTCTTCTTCTTCTTCTTCTTCTTCTTCTTCTTCTTCTTCTTCTCATACACCTATATACATAGTGTATCAAGAATTTTTTCACTCTTTGATTATACATCTTTATACACTTTTATACAACTATATACATAATGTACCTCTTTGTATAACATTGTATAAAAGTGTATAAGCATCTCTGACGAAATTTTTGTACGATTTTCACTTGCAATTCTTGTATAAAACTAGTCCAAATCTCCAGCAAATAACTTCAAACTTTGTATACGACCTACTTAGACTATTTCTAATAAGTTCAAACAATACCCACTCCAAATTTCTAACAAAATCATAACCGAAATTTAACAAGATTAGCATTAAAGGAGATGAGATTTTAGGTTTCTCGCGTATGTTTTTGCGTTTTGTAGTTGTGATAGGTATGTATAAACCTGAAGATATACAAAATCAAAAAAATAAAAAATAAAAAAAATCAGAGAAGTATTGGTTATGGAAGAAGGCACGAATGAGTGTTGACTGAATGGGAAACTGATTTTTGTTTTTAGTTTTGTTTGCATGTGATTCTTTTTTATTAATTAAATTAAATATTTATGGGTGAAAAATGAGGTGAGAGCTACAATAGGGGTAGACAAGAATAAATGAGGTTTCTATAATTAGAGGAAATGGGAAAAGAAAAGATCTTATTGATATTTGGCTACACATTTGCAAACATATAACTGGGCTAAAATAGTGCAAGTTCAACTTATGGAGTGCATTATTCTGTAATTTTGTCTTTAATTATTTGTTGCCAAAAAAAAAAAGAAATTTCTAGAACAGAATACAAGAAGAAAAACGGAAAATCTTGGTATTACAATTTGAATTGCACCCTTAAAAAAAAAGAAGCTTTTTCCATAACATTAGAAAAGGAAAAAGAGGGAGAAGATGTACACTATTGATAGGTTTGAACTTTCCATCTTTTTCTTTTGGGTTCCCATCCGGTGTTAGGTACCAGCATTGGGACCCGATTAAATTTGGATTGCGCCGGAAAGTCCCACATTGGAGGATAAAACGCTTCCTAACAAAGACGATTTCATACCCCAGGGCTCAAACCTGAGACCTCTGGTTAAGGATGAACCACCAAGAAGGTACGGAGCTCAATAAGAAAAAGAAAACCTTAAGTTTATCTCTAGTTTTATCAATGATATTCTTGCAGTAAAACCAATATGTGCAATCTAGTCTTATTGTACAGAATCTTCCAAGATTGCTTGTGAGTTCGATTCTCACTATTCTACTTTCCCCTGCAAACTTTTAAAGCTAGGCTTGTTGCAAAACGGTTTACTCAAAAAGAAAGAATCGATTATGAGGAAACCTTTTCGCCAGTAGCCATGCTTAAATCCATTAGGATTCTCTTATCCATTGCTGCTCATTACGATTATGAGATTTGGCAAATGGATGTCAAGACGGCTTTTCTAAATGGAAGTCTTGATGAGTGTATCTATATGGCACAACCAGTTGGTTTCATAAAAAGTGGCAATGAGCACATGTGTAAATTAAAGAAATCCATTTATGGATTGAAACAAGCTTCTAGAGCATGGAACACTTGTTTTGACGCATTGATTAAAATCTTCGATTTTGATCAATGTGACGATGAGTCTTGTGTCTATAAGAAGTGGGATGGAGATAAAGTTTACATTTTTCGTTTTGTACGTAGATGATATTTTGCTCATAGGAATTAATGTGAGCATGTTGAATTCAGTAAAGTAATGGTTGTCCTCACGTTTCGATATGAAAGACTTGGGACATACGTCACATATCCTTGGGATCATGCTTATGCGAGATCGCAGGCGAAGGATACTATTCTCACCAGGTTTAGCATGCAAGATTCCAAGAAAGGCTTTCTCCCTTCTAGACATGGAATCTCTCTGTCGAAAGATTAGTCCCCAAAAACGACTGATGAGATAGAAAAGATGAAGGCGGTCCATTATGCTTCTGCTGTAGGGAGTCTCATGTATGCTATGCTATGTACTAGACCTGATATCTGCTTTGTTGTTGGCATGGTTAGTAGATTTCAGTCCAACCCTGGACGAGAACACTGGACTGCCGTTAAGCATATAATCAAGTACTTGAAAAGGACTAGGGATTATATGTTGGTGTATAACTCAGGTGATCTTGCACCCATTGGTTATATTGATTCAGATTTCCAGTCAGATAGAGATTCTAGAAAATCTACCTCAGGATATATTTTTACCTTAGGAGGTGGAGCCATAAGTTGGAGGAGCATCAAGCAATCATGTGTTGCTGATTCTATCATGAAAGTCGAATATGTGGCTGCTTCTGAGGCAGCTAAAGAGGATGTTTGGCTCAGGAACTTTCTAAAAGAGCTTAATATGGTTCCTTCGGTTCAAGCACCGATTGTACTTAATTGTGACAATAGTGGTGCAGTTGCAAACTCGAAGGAACCAAGAAGCCATAAAAGGAGTAAGCATATTGAGCGTAAATATCACTTAATTCGGGACATAACTCAGAGAGGTGATGCAAGAGTGTTGAAGATTGCGTCAGAGGACCATTTGGCAGACCCGTTTACAAAGAGCTTTGACACATAAGATTTTTGACAAGCATGTAGAAGTAATGGGTATTAGAGTAGTAGACGCATGGTTATGAGTCTAAGTGGGAGATTGTCGGGATATACCATTAACCATGCGGTTTAGACATAGTATTTTGTTTTATTCTTTATGGAATAATTATTTATTTAATTTATTCAATTCAATAAAATACTATATTAAATAGATCATTTGTTACATGTGTGTCCTTTTAGTTATGTAGTAGACAATTTAGTGTATGGAGTCTTAGCTCATGCACAGAAGATTAAAGTGTCGGTTCTCATAATTAATAGACTATATTCACAGTCAAAAATATTATTGGACAAAATATCTTGATGATTGTAGCACAAGATTATAGTATAATTTGTCTTGATTATGGGAGTGGTTTTACTCCGACTTCTTGTGCTAGTATACTTAGTATATCGAACGGACCAAGTAGAGAAAAGATGTTTTTGTACTGAATATATATATAAAATATTTTCTCTAACTCATTAAATGAGCTTATACTCCTAATCTTGATATAATTATTATGACCAATGTAATTTATTTATTGTTTTAATTTATCAAAAGGTACGACTCTATTCAGAGTTAGTGTATGTCTAATAGATTGGACAATAACGAATAACATTTGTGAAATAATAATTAGTTGATAGAATTCATGACTCGGTTTTGAGTTTGATGATACCCCTTTATGTAAGCTTATAAGTTTTCGTGTGAAAACCCGGCGGGTGGATTTTGTATCCGTCACATGAAATAGTTTAAGCAAAATTGTAAAGGATTTAATTAGTTGATTAAATTAAATTTTCAATGATTTAATTTAATTAACTGGTATTTGAAATCTTAACATGGGGAGTTAAAAATAAGTGTTACTGAATTTTCGAAGTTTATATTGAGGATTTCAATTGCAGTTTTTTAGTGGAATAAACTGCAATTAATTATAGTAAGAATTAATTCATGCTAATTTCGAATTAATGCTATAGTTGGTAGCCTCTTATTATTTCTGTGGTCCCTGCTATACCTAATAAAAATCTGGACTAGACTTGGGTAAAAAGTGACTTGGGAGAAAAGTCATCTGGTAGAGTTGGAGTAGGATTCTGCATGTGAAAGCAGAATCCTACACGTTTTTGGAGCTAATTTTTGGCCAAAAACTAGTCTACTTAAGGATGACTAATTTCACCCAATAACTCACCTTTTAGAGTTGTATTGTTCTTGCCCACCCAAAAGCAAAATCGTCCAAGGTTTTACTAGGCATATAGCAGAAGACTGCAACCGTGGATTCTTGCTGTGTGGAGGATTTGTGCAACGATTTTAAGAGGTTAGTACTTCTAATCTAGTAATTATAGCATTGTCTAGTTTAGATGTATTTGATGCCTGGTTGTATGCTTGCTTCCGCTGCGCATGTTCTAACAATTCTTGCAGTAAAACCAATATGTGCAATCTAGTCTTATTGTATAGAATCTCCTAAGATTGCTTGTGAATTCGATTCTCAATGTTCCATTTTCCCCTGCAATTAGGGGTGTTCAAACCGAACCGGAAAACCGCACCAAACCGAAAAATCAAACCAAACCGATTAAAAAGCCCGACTAGGTTTGGTTTGACTTGGTTTGGTATTGTGTAAAAAAAACCCGAACCAAACGGACATATAAATATATAAATTTTATTTATATTTTAAGATCTTATATTGAATTTTCTTTAGAAAATATAGAAAGATTTGGGATCCTCTCATGTTTTAACCTTGAAAACGTAACAACTATTGTTAGACGACTAAGAAAATAACTATCATGTGTTACTAAAAATATTCTCCCATTAGAATATTTTAATAGATCATATGTTTGTCAATTTTTTCAATATTTACTAAACATATATTCACTTATCAAAGCTTTATCTATAATTTTAACAAAGTAAGATGAAATAATATTCATGTAACAAAAAAAAAACCCGAAAACCCGAAAAACCCGAAAAATCCGACAAAATCGAACCAATCCAAACCGATATAGTTGGTTTGGTTTGGTTTTGATAAAAACCGAACCAACCCGGTCCATGTACACCCCTACCTGCAATATCCCTCCCTAATTCTCTAATGTATTGTAAAAAGATTTGAACAGAAAATTTGGAGATATGCGTAATTATTAATGGATGTTTATAAAGTCACGGGTGAGAGTTTAAATTAATGCACAAAATTTGGAGATATGTGTAACTACCAAAGTTTGTGTTAATAAACCAATTAGGTACACTCCGATTTGATTGGTAGGACTAGAATAAGTGATGTCTATAAAGTCATGGGTGAATCATTATATATAATAATTGAGTAGTTAGTAGGTCAATAATCAAACACAAAAGTTTCCCAAAAAGGTAGTAAAATGACTTATTAATGGATAACATAATATAAGTATTTATTTGGGTAGTGAAATGGAGGACCACAAGGAGAAAAACGGGGGGGGTAGGGGGGGGGGGTGGGGGGGGGTCTCTGGGCAGATTTTCTATGCATGCTATCACTATCAACGGACAACATAATCGAGGAAAGATTTGATTTCATTTTCATTCAGCTTTCTAATGAATTTTCATGACCACTGACTCTTTCCCTTTTCGTAGTTAATGTTGCTTGATTATCCTAATTTGCTTTCATAATTAACTGTATCTTCTTCTTTAAGTAATTTTTTCATGCTTTTACTTAATTAACATTTTCTAATAATGTTTACTCCGTACTATTAACAAACAGTTAGAGTCAACTATCACTGCAAGTTGTGATGCCTTCAAAATCATATTAGCTAGCAATGCGTTTATTTCAGCAAAAGAGACTACTCAGGACCTCTATCTGTTGGTGTCACAACATCTCTATATGGACCGGGGCGTATCTAGGTTAAGGAATGTGGGTTTATATCAACTCATACTCCTATTCTAAAATTATGTATAATAATATTATATATTTTTAAAATTATTTAAATATATATAAGTGAAATTGCCAGTTCAAGTTCCACTCTGGACAGTCTTGTTTTCAACACGGATTATGTGTGTGTGTGAAAATCACTAAAAATTTAAAAAGAATATAATTTTGAACTTATATTTTTAAAAGTGTTATGGGTTCATGGTAAGAGCCTAAAGTTAAACCCGTCAAATATAAATTCTAGTTTTACCTCTTAAAATCCGGAATCCACATCTGTATATGGATGTATATGAAGTGGTATATTTGCTTTCAAAAATAAGGAATTGGTTAAGATATGCCATTTGCTGATTTTGTGTATCAGTGCTTAATTAATGCATGATCTTTTTCTAACATATGATTAGAACTTGATAAATTACCAAGTTTTCAGACTCAAAAATTAATGTTATTGATCCTTATCTACAATAGTAAAAAAGCAAATAATTTAGAAAGGTGTGTATGGGGTGGTACCCCCCTATATATTGGTTGAATTAATAGTAGTCCAGAGAGGATGAAGGCTACTACCATTATCCTCAGATGACCACTGCTGGGCCACACTCGTACCCTTCTATCCTAAAGGCCACAAACATACCACTAAAAGAATATCGCGGGTAGTTAAAATTCTTTCATCCTTAATTAAAAATCTTAGGTTGAATTAATAAAAATAAAAATAAAAGTTAAATAGAGATCCTTTTTTCATTAATAGACTCTATAAAAAAGCAGCACGGTGCACTAAGCTCCCGCTATGCGCTGGGTCTGGGGAAGGGCTGAACCACAAGGGTCTATCGTACGCAACCTTATCCTACATTTTTGCAAGAGGCTATTTTCACGGCTCGAACCCGTAACTCTATATAATACGAACTTAAATTAGTCGGGACAGTAATTTCGAATATCATATATGTAAAAAAGAAACTATAAACTCTTTTTTATTTTCTCGCATACACACAGATAGATATCCCTGTTTGCAGTAACACAAGACCATACACCAAAACCAATAAGGGGAGAATGGGGCCATTTTATGTGTCTTTCTCAATCTCCATTCTTCTATCGCTTTCTATTGTGGGCTAAATTAACGGAAAACTACCGCCTTCAGCCACTAGCACTCATATCTACATATGCCCTATACCATTTATTTACTCATTTAGTAGTTTTATAATATATTTATTAATTCTTTCTCCCCACTCCTACTCTCCTCCTTTTAAGTTTAATATAATTTTGCTATATGAGAGTATGAGACCACGTACAATGTACTACCCCACAGTAGTGCTTTTGTTTTTATGCACCATGTCCACGTGAAAACATGGGTAGGATGTGTTATTAATTGGAAACACACTAAAAGAAGAAGAAAAAAATATCATCAATTAAATGAAGTGAAGGAAAAAGAGAATATCATGTTAGAAAAAAGAGTTTAATTCGATGCACTATCAAAATTGAGTAATAACCTAGTAGAATTAGTTTAATTGAATAATAATACAAAAGAAATTATACGTATATTATTCAAATTCTTACTTCTAAGGGGGAAAACAATTAAAACTTTTATTAAATTATAAAGATAGTATATGTTGTCACAAAAATCAAGAAAGAAAGATTATTTTGTGTATTATATTAAATTAGAAAATGAGCTCTTTATGTTCGGAAAAGGCCAGAGGTCTCAATTATAAGGCTGACAGCTCCAGACTTCTATGCATGACATATAATTTCCAACTTCAAAATTTACAAAAGAGCGCCCGCAAACAGAAGCTAAAAAAATGGTAGACGTGAATTTTTTTCGTTGAAGTATTAATGAAACCTCTTATCTTATCATATCTGAAATCATGAATCGAAATGGGTATAACGTATGGTAACATATTACAAAAATTAATGGGCTAACGAGAGATGGGGCTCTGAAATATTGCAGCAGATCCGAGGTTTAAAGGATTCCTTTCTTCATTTTTTTTAAAATTTTTATTGTAAATTTAGCATGTTGCACTTGCATATGTATCAGTATTTCTCATAAAAAAAACTATAGTAGTATATTTAATATTTGAGAATTTAACAGTTGAAGGTCAGCTACTGATACGTACCTTGGACTTTTAGCTTCTGTCATATGATACAAGTAGAAACATCTAAAATAATGAAACAAAGGGCTTTAATTTCCCAATGTAACAGAAATGTGAAATAATACTCCCTCCGGTCCAAAATAAGTGATTTTTTGGCCTTTTTCTTGTGGTCCAAAATAAGTGATTTTTTCAGATTTCAAGAATGAATTAATTATTTTTTTCCTACATTGTCCTTGGAGTAAATAGTGTTGGAATATGTGTTAGGAGTGTTTATGTGAGATAGTAAAGGTTAATATGGTCAATTCCATTGCCAATTAATGCTAAAAGGTGAATTTCTTAATTTGTGTGAAAATATCCAAAAAATCATTTATTTTGGACCGGAGGGAGTAACATTTTACGGCGAATCCCTCGTACTTTAAATCAATGGATTGGATCCCCTAAAACCACCATCTATGATTTTGCATCCTTATTTTATCGATAACACTTATCGAGTTCCCAGACCAACCCATCACTTAATAGATCAAATAACACAAGAAAAAAATTATAAAGATATACTATAAAATAATTCAATCTTTGAATAAAAATACTGGAGTTCATGTGCATTTATAAGGCTGAGGTAGAGTGTTGGGATGCGTTCGGCCGAACCCAGTAACTTTGATTCAAACTCTGTGTTTGTCTTACAAAATCCATTAAATATGTATAAATCATTAATTTAGAACGCAATAACTTTAACGATCAGAATTCCGAACCCATAAGCTCGAAAGCCAGAGTTTATATGGGAGATTAGTGTTAGAGGGAGTTTTAAAGTAAGAAGAGTTAATTCTGAATTTACAACCTTTTCTAAGGGCAGGTTGTATTTGTCATGAAAGAGATACTTTGACGTTTTCAATAAACTAGTTTCTCGGCACGTGCGTTGCACGTGTGTATCGAGTTCATTAATGCACGCTATTGCAAACTAACATTAAAATTATGAAAATAAAGTTTTAAGCAAGTATAAGTATACATGAAAGAATATAATATAAATTTTAGTGAATGATCATTGAGGATAGTCTTCAATTGGTCTATTCATCTGAACCTAAAAAGATGAACAATCAAAGTGTAATTACATACATGTGATTTGAATACTTATTTATGAATTTGAGGTTAATAACTTATAACTAAGTGTATCTCACATAATACTTCCTTGTAGACGATATTCCTCGTGTATGTTCCTTCCATCCGTTTTGGTTGTTCTGTCATAACCAGCACTCTTGTTGTTGACATTGATATCCCTCTTGAAAGTGCAACGTAAAGTTGTCCATGTGAGAAAACATGTTGTGGTAGATACAATCCAACATTTGGTATTGTTTGACCTTGTGCTTTATTTATTGTCATGGCAAAACATAAGCGCACAGGGAATTGTTTCCGCACGAATTTGAAAGAATATCCTTCATTTTCAGGTGGACTAAGTTGGATTCTTGGAATAAAAACATGTTTCTTAGCAGATTGACCCGTTGTTATTTCGGCATGTATAACATTGTTGTCAAATCATCTACAGATCATCCTTGTACCATTGCATAAGCCATTTGAAGGGTCCAAATTTCTAAGTAGCATGATGGGCGCATTTTCTTTCAAAACTAACCTATTTATGTAAATATAGATATGTTTAATTTTATTTGTTTTTGTAAATTAAAAAGTATATATACACACACATATATATAGAGTGAAAGAAATAGTTTAAAAGAAACTTCAGTGACATATTAGGTTTGACAATGTACCTATGTGGAGGAAGACTATGTGGTGTTAAAGTGTTGAGGTATTCTTCTTGATAGTAGTTGTTGGTATCATCTTCTGCTGAGTCAAAACTAATAAATATCTTGCTTTCACCAGGAAACTTGGCTATCAACATTTAATTTAGTTGATCTACAAATTCATTTCTACTTGCTAAGATAGCTCTTTCTGTTATGAACTGTGCAGACTTGGAATTTTGATGTAGTGATGGAAATATTTCTCTTATCAAGCATTCCTCTGGTCTTTCATCACCATTGTGTTTGACAACTATTTGTTCTGGAAGGCGTAATAAGTTATCCTTTACTGTTTGCTCGTCCCCATTACCAACACGAAGTAAGAAATCACTGAAATTTGGATCTGCTCTTGCTCTCATATTAGTTGTGAAATGTATTTTTTCCATTAAAGGCCATAAATAGGATTTCACTAAGCTTGCGTTAACCGTCTCTGCTCTTGTAGATTTTGGAACAACTGGCAATACTTGTCGAAAATCACCTCCAAAGACCATTACTTTTCCACCAAAAGGTACATTGACATCCATTATATCTCGAAAGCTCCTGTCAACTGTTTCAATTGTTTGACGCTTTGCCATGGGTGCATCATCCCATATTATTAATTTTGCTTGTCTTATTAACTTAGCAGCACCACTTTGTTTTGACATTTTTGTCATAGTTGTATCATTTATTTGAAGAGGTATGTCAAATCTAGAGTGAGCTGTACGACCTCCTGGTAATATTGCAGCTGCTACACCACTGGTTGCAGTTGCCAAAGCTATCATTACCTCTTGATCTAACATTTGCTAGTAATGCACGATATAAGAATGTTTTTCCAGTTCCCCAGGTCCATCTACAAAAAATAATCTTATTGTTCCAGAGTCTACACTATGTAATATGGTCTTGAAAGCTTGTGCTTGTTCATGATTCAACTTTGATTGTGCCTCATAATCTTCCACGGGTACCTTCATAGACGTTTCTTCAATTATTTCTCTACATTCTGAAGTGATTTTTTGGCATGACTGTTGGTTGATTTTTGGTAAATCATATTTTTCAACACTTTTATCCATACTCTCCAGATAATAATTAACACTTTTTAGTGTACACTGGAGTTGAGTAGCAGGTGAATTTTCATGCATCCTTCGAAAGTCTTCTGACATATCATCGTAGTATGTTTCCCATAGATTTCTAATATCCGTTGGATTGCAATGAACTAAAATTGTTGCAAATAAACTTCGAAGAGCTGATGGCATTTTGAAGACGACAGCCTCGCGTAAACATTCAGAAATGCTATTATCTGATTCTAATAATCCTCTTTGTTTGGCAGCTTCTTTGAATGTTTCACATTTTTTTTCCATTAACAGTTAGCAAATCTTCAAATGAAAACGGACCTCTAACGTGGTTAAGTAATAATCTCTCGTAATATATTTCACCTTCTCGAGTATTAGCTATATTATGTATTTGTAAATGTTAATATGCATAATTTAAGAAGCGAACAATTATTTGAATTTAAGTAATAGTTGTCTTACCAATAGCAATCCGACCAATCACAGATCGTATTTTCCTTTTTGTCCAAATTTTGGGCTGCGGATTCCAAACATAATGCTATGGAAATTCTCTGTAAAGATAATTTCGTGCGTCATCGTCTATTGAGCACATCCTGAAATACTCGGTGAGCATAGTATGCTTTATAGTGTCTGAGGCCATCACATTTCTGAGATTTTGCTTCTTCCAATAGTACACTAAAGTATGGTTACAATAGTAGAACATAAATATTAATGTAGTTGCAGGTTAAAAAATTGCATTAAATATTGCTATAAGAGTTAATTAATTTATTACCTGCTTGATTGTCGGGTAGATGTAATTGAAGGTTAATAACTGGAGGTTGCATTTCGCTTAGATTAAACTCATAAATTCTCCATAGTGCTTCTGGCGGAGAGACCCATCGTGCATCTTGGAAATTTCTAATTTCATCAACTATTTTTTCGCCATCATCCGACTCAATATAAACTGCACACCTATCATGCCCTTTATATATATATTTGTAGAGATATTTTATTGCTTTTACTCCTGAGCAAACTTCTACATTGATATGGCAATTATATCTCATCAACAAATATGGATTATAAGGCACAACCCATTGGTTATTCATATTCATTCCACGAACATTTACTGTTTTTTCTATCATTTTTCTCCTATAAATAGGATATCCATCTTTTCCTTGTATTGATTTGTTACTGAATGGTCGTGGATAATGGAATTTACATTGATCATCCTTCATGCATGGGCTTGTGCGCCTATTTTCACCGCAAGGTCCATGCATCATATGCCTTATACTAATTCATTCAAGTGCGGATGTTTGTCCTTGTCAAGCAATTCTGCAGAAATAAATCTATCATACTGATCAGGTGTTATTATCTTGTGACCTTCTTTAAGTATGACCAAAAGGTGTATATGAGGTAAGCCTCTCTTTTGGAATTCAATGACAAAAACATGTGCTGCAATAGGGCCAAATATTTCTTTGTTGAAATTTGGTCTTTAAGGTTTGCAACTTTGCTCTAAAAAACTCTAGTTTACTAAGTCTGGTCTATCTTGAGGGAGTTGACCTTCGCACAACTCTTCTTGAATGTCTACCCATTCAGTGTTACATGTCATCGTAATAAATAGATCTGGTCTTCCGAAATATTGAACCAGAGCCATAGCATCCATGTAGCGTCGCCGCATATCCCTAGGAAACCCCCAATGAATGATGCTGGAAGTAATACCCTTTGACCGACTTTTTCTCCTCTGCATTCTCCTGTGACACTATCCACGATACCTTGATATATCTCCCTTCTGAAATTTGATTGTTCAAATCTAAAATATTCCAGTCTTGTCGTTTCTATTTTATATACATATCAACCACAAATTGTTGCAATAATCTACCACATAGTAGTATAATGCATTTATCTTCTTTGCGAATTTGTAGTTTATAGCAATAATACTCTCTACAGACACATATCCTTTAGTTTCACGACGGACACCTATAAGTATGATTTTTACAGTGATAATTAATAATAATTTTAAACTCTTAAAAATGTATTTGCGTAATTCATAAATATTACCTTGTTCTTCATTGGCAAACACCTCCGTTGCAGATACAAATGTTTGTGCATTTTGTGCTGGAACTGGCACCTTCATTTGTGGTACTGCAACTATTAGGATTGCGACACTTCCTTATTCCTTGATGCCAACCTCCTTCACCTTTTGGAAAAAGTAAGAATATTGAAGGGGGTCATAACAACCATAGTAATGTCTAACTCCGATGTTTGTTGCCTGAATGTTCATGTACCAAAATATCTCTTTCAAATGGGATATTAGGATTGATTGTTTCCGTCTATCCAAATTGCTGCAACTTGATCTACTGTCGGTTTATTGTACACCCGTTGATCTAAAGAAGCAGTCGCTGCTATTTTAACTTGTAAATTTTGAAATGTCGGCTGATCTTTTATCTGGGAAAAGAATTGTGCATATGGATTTTCATCCATTATTTTCCGGATTTTTGCCACGATTTCCTCCGATAAGTTTGCTTCCTGAAGTTTTGATATTCTATTGCACAATTCATTATCTGTATCATAGAAGTACAACTGAAAATAGCATGGATTATCATCATGTGGGACTAATGACGGAAGATGATGATATATTTGTCCTTGTGCCTTAAAAGTATAAACTCCTTTCCTTGAAGATGCTATTTCTTTATCCAGCTTAACTCCAAAAGATGTAAAAGAAAATATGCTATTATATGCTCGGATATTTTTTCGGAATAATTTGGCTTCTTCAGACTTAGCTACAAATAATTCATATAACTCCGACGGAACGTCATGGGTTGCCAGTTTGATATATCCACTTCCGCAACAAAATTTTGGAGGCTCATATTGAAACCTCTTGGCATGACAAAATGTACATTCAGGAATTTTTTCCAACTTATGAGTATTTGAAGATGATAGGTTGCAAGTAGTTCCGTCTAAATGAAGTAGCGAAAAATATTATATTGCAATATTATTTGAAATTTGAAATGTAATGAAAACAAAGAAAATCAATCTAAGTTAGTGCAGTGAATATACCTCCATTTTGGTTTTCTTCTGATAAAGCAAGAAGTGACCAGTTTCTTCTTTGCCTCTTCGGTCGTGTATCTTCAAAGGGTGCATCGCTAATAGGTTGAGTGGATGCTACATATTTTTGCACCCTTCGCAATGCTTTTTTTAATGATGAATTTTCTATTATGCAAAAATAAATATTAATAGTTTGTGACAAATAATATAATATGTATTATTATATGCACATATACTTTATCGATATTGTGTATGATCATGATAGTCGGAGACCCTAATCTAAGCTTATAATATTTTGTAATTAAATACACAAATTAAAATATGAAGATTAAATAACGTATGTATTTTATTTCTTTTAATTTAGGGATAGTTGATCATAATATGGTGAGTTAATTTATTTTCTAAGGTATAAATTGCGTCACCTGAATGGCCCATCTTGTTTGTAGCATTATTTCCATCTTTATCAGTTACGTTGGATATTGCAATTGATTTTCGTTTGTTTCCTGTTAAATTTATTATGTTATGATATTAGTAATTGAGAAAAGGTTATATAATATCAATTGAAAGAACTTGGTGAAGTTTACCTGTTATTTTGCGTTGGGGTTTGTCACGAGTTGCCATGCTTAATTTGCCTGCATGAGACATAATTTTATTTTTTATTTCTCAAATATTTTGTATAATTTTATGTTAGCGTACATAGATCAATTAATAACGTGATTGAATAAGATAAATTAACAGTAGTCAATATAATATAGCGTAATAATTTTTAATGTCCGTATCTTAAGAGGCTTCTTCCTTAAGTAAAATGATATTTTGTTTCATATGTAACGATTTCAGTTGATATTTAAATTTACAATAAAAATAAATTATTTAGCTAAATATATACCTATGATAGGTTGGGGCGTAACGCCTCTTCCGATTGAATAATTGCCTCTATGTAAAAATAGATTAAATAATCTGTAAAATGGATACAATTAAAGTATTAGAAGAATTATGGTTGAAAATAATTTAGTGAAGAATGTAAATTTCATTTAATGCTCTGCCAGCACAATTTGTCTTTACATAATGATATAAGAAGAATTAAGTTTACAGAATACAATAATACTTCTACAAATACAAGTTGACAAATAATAGTATTTCATAGTTTATTTGGCCAAAAAGAAAGGGCACTAATTTTTTTTGACTTTGATTCTTTTATTAGAAATAGGACGTTGATCTTCATTGTTTCTTTTCGACCTCTTCCTTCGTATCTTTGCTGGTTTATCTTCATCCAGAACTTTGATTGTGGCAACATCTTGAAATTCATGTATCTTTTGAGCTATTAAACTCCTTCCTGAATTTTCATTTTTGTTATCAATCTTGACAAGAAAAATAAATTCTTTATCTTTACTCAGCACCAACTTGTGGTAGTAATTAGATTCTTCCTTCTGCACAATTGAAGAACAAGAATACAATTGAAATTAATTTATGTATTAAATTAAAATTTATGAAACGTATTTTCTTATTGAAATACTTTCAAAGTATTAGTACTCTTAAATTTATAATAAAGAATATTCAGACCTTCGTACATATTGATTGAATATACTCCTTGACATCACAACCAAACAAATATTCTGCAGCGTCAAAAAGTATAACACGAACACGTCGTTCTCTAGCAGAAACTTCAATTCTTAAACAATATCTAAAATATTGTCGATTGTTAAAAAAATCATAACTGGTTCATTTAAATGAAATATTTAAAAGTGTTGTTCACTCTCACCTGCTTTCATAATCAACACTTTCTATGTTGCAGCTGCCACAAGTTGTAGTGTCTTTTATAACATCAACTCTCTTGAAATATTTTTTGCATGAAGAATACCATGGCTCATCTTTATTTATAATGTCTGTAATTTTTGCTTTGAACTTGTAATATATTTCCTGGACATAAACAATAAGAAATATATTAGATTATATTATATAAGAATTATAAAACATGTATATTATTGAGAACAGGTTTGTAGGAAGTTACATGTGCATCTGCAAGTACGCCATCCATAATATCAACTAACTTCACTTCTTTGGCGCTTTTCATTGCCTTAGTTGGTATTAATGCAATATCTTTATTTTTCGCCTTCATGGAATCACGCCTGTATTCTAGTAAGTATTATTGAAATGTATAATATATTTATAGGATCAAAAATTTAACACATCAAAATATTGATGAAACAATAATTAGAACAATGAATAAAGATGTAGACGTGACGATTGTAGATTTGTTAAAGGAAACTTACACCCAAAACCTTGTAACTGAGAAATATTTGGCCCTATTTGCAGCATATATTTTTGTCATTCAATTAAAAAAGAGAGGCTTACCTCATAATATTTGGAATAAACTTAAGAGAGGAGCATGCTTATTATTTGGTATTGTTTTGTGTAAAATTTTTATAGCAAAATTTGTTTTAAAAATAGAAGCAGTCAGTAGTATAAAATTATGTAGTAGAGATTGTAAATTTAAGGGTCCCATAGTCTTAATCATGATAACAAGGTTCAAGAGTTGATAATACCAGCAATATATCCATGACTACTAATGCAATAGAATTATCATAAGTACCAATTTCAGAGTTCTGTTGCCTTTTGGATTGTTGGATTGATTAGCACACTGCTTACAGGAATAGTTGATGTGAGCATGTGATTTTTGCCACGCTTAAATTACTCCTATAAATTCATTAGAATTAGAATTTTTCTTTTATTATTCGAATTTTTAGGAATTAATTGCATGATTTTGTGTCTCGTTTGCATTTTCGTGTGCATTTTAACTTGCTATAATCCGTAAAAAAGTACAAAAATAGTACGTTTGCATTTAGAATTCGATTTTATATTTTGATCAATTAATATTACTAAAATAAGAGAAAAATACCAAAAAATAATAATAAATCTTTTACATTTTTTTTGTTCTTTTAATTTCACTTTTTGCTTAATTTTTCTTTTAAAATTAGGATTTAGTTCCTTTTTGGAAATTAATTGGTTTGGGATTTAACTTAGATTTTGTTAATTTTGAAAAGAAAATAAATAGAATAAATAAACAATAAAAGAGGAAAAGAAAAGAAAATGGGTTTATTTTGTTGGGCCAGCTCTGAAATGAGCAAGCCAGCCCAAACAAACCAAAAAAAAAAAAAACGGACCAAAATCACCCCATGCCCAGGCCCAATCTAATCCCTAACCCGGTCCAGTCCCTTCCATGACAAAACGACGTCGTTTTGACGTCGTTTGATCACCACCGTTCATTTCCCCCATATCCAACGGCTCAAGCTTAATCTCAATTTTACATAAAATTGTCCGAATTACTTAGAAAATTTTGAGACAAAACTTTCCTTCCTCGTACAAACCTAAGCTCCGCCGACCTCCACTCTACACCGCCAGCTACCACTGCCCTCCGCCCTAGCTCCACCGCCCCTCCGCCGTCCGCCGCCGCCGGAAATCGTCGCCGCCGGCGGCGATGTTCCGATGACCACCAAATTTACACCCCAGATTCCCCTTTTCTTCCTCTACTCAAATCCACTACCCGTTGCCTCCAAATCTTACCAGAACCCGTCGAATATCCATTCGAAATTTTCCGGCCAAGTCGCAAGTTATGCCAAACGGTCCCAAATTAACACCATGGGACCGCCTTGATCTTCTCTATCCAACCCCCATAGCCACATATCTCAAATATGGCCAGAATTGCCCAAACATCCGATCAAAATCCGGCAGAACCCTAAATTAGAAATCTTGGGGATTTTCGACCATAACTTCCCTAATCATGTGTGTTCTTTTGGAAAACACACGATTAGGGATGTTACGCGTCAAGAATCCCGGAGGATTCAAACAAATGACCAGTCGGAGCTCACCCATAGTCAGTCAAGTGCTCAAGCTAAGTAAGTTTTCCTCGTCCTCCTTCGTTAATCTTTTCCTTCTGACTGATACTTCCTCTTGAGCAATCAATTTAGGGTTTGAGTTTATTTTTCCTCATCTTCGCTTGAGCCAGTGGTCAAATACATTAGCATTTGTTGTCTTTTAATTAATAATTGGGTCGTTTGTCAATTTACTTGTGACTGAGTTCTTTAGGATTAGGATTAATCATGCTTAGGGTTAGTTTAGGTTTTTAGTTGTTTAAATCTTCTCCATGCTTCATGAATAAGTTGTTCTATTAACTGTGTGTGTGTCGAATTTGCTTGCTACAGTTTTAATCAATACTCTGTGGGCACTGTTTTACTCTGATGCGTTACTAGTAGTTGTTAATCCAAAAGCAGTAGTCATTTGAATGTAGGATTCACAATTGGATTGGTGGTTGGTTAATTTGCAGAAATAGTTATTTGAACCAGGGTCAATTAGAAAGTTTAGTGTAGTTAATGGAGGCTAGTAATTTCAGAATAAATAAAAGGGTAATTTAGGCATAGAAAAGGGTAGTTCTACTAGGAATAGTAATTTTAAAAGTAGAGAAGGGATAGTATAGGAATTGTAATGGGTATAGGACTTTCTAGAATAGACTTTAGTATAGTTTTCAATAAAATAGGTGTTGTTACTTGAGTAACAAGTTTAAAAATAAGGGACTAAAAGCTAAAATGAGAAGGGACTAAAAAGAAAACTAAAAATCTGAAGTTAGCCCTAGGCTTTGCCTATAAAAGGCACACACATTGCCTTGTTTAAAAAGTTTTTTTGGGACCCTGAAAATTCCCTGAAGATTTTCGACTCTCTGACTCTTTAAAATTTCCTAAAATTGTATTTCTAACATCTGAAAATTTCTCCCTTTAGATTAGGCCATTAGTTCCTTAAAAATCCAAAAAAAAACTATTACACAAACTCCAAAATACACTGTTCTATTGAAACTGCAGGAGTGATTTTNGTTGCCTGAATGTTCATGTACCAAAATATCTCTTTCAAATGGGATATTAGGATTGTTTCCGTCTATCCAAATTGCTGCAACTTGATCTACTGTCGGTTTGTTGTACACCCGTTGATCTAAAGAAGCAGTCGCTGCTATTCTAACTTGTAAATTTTGAAATGTCGGCTGATCTTTTAGCTGGGAAAAGAATTGTGCATATGGATTTTCATCCATTATTTTCCGGATTTTTGCCACGATTTCCTCCGATAAGTTTGCTTCCTGAAGTTTTGATATTCTATTGCACAATTCATTATCTGTATCATAGAAGTACAATTGAAAATAGCATGGATTATCATCATGTGGACTAATGACGGAAGATGATGATATATTTGTACTTGTGCCTTAAAAGTATAAACTCCTTTCCTTGAAGATGCTATTTCTTTATCCAGCTTAACTCCAAAAGATGTAAAAGAAAATATGCTATTATATGCTCGGATATTTTTTCGGAATAATTTGGCTTCTTCAGACTTAGCTACAAATAATTCATATAACTCCGACGGAACGTCATGGGTTGCCAGTTTGATATATCCACTTCCGCAACAAAATTTTGGAGGCTCATATTGAAACCTCTTGGCATGACAAAATGTACATTCAGGAATTTTTTCCAACTTATGAGTATTTGAAGATGATAGGTTGCAAGTAGTTCCGTCTAAATGAAGTAGCGAAAAATATTATATTGCAATATTATTTGAAATTTGAAATGTAATGAAAACAAAGAAAATCAATCTATGTTAGTGCAGTGAATATACCTCCATTTTGGTTTTCTTCTGATAAAGCAAGAAGTGACCAGTTTCTTCTTTGCCTCTTCGGTCGTGTATCTTCAAAGGGTGCATCGCTAATAGGTTGAGTGGATGCTACATATTTTTGCACCCTTCGCAATGCTTTTTTTAATGATGAATTTTCTATTATGCAAAAATAAATATTAATAGTTTGTGACAAATAATATAATATGTATTATTATATGCACATATACTTTATCGATATTGTGTATGATCATGATAGTCGGAGACCCTAATCTAAGCTTATAATATTTTGTAATTAAATACACAAATTAAAATATGAAGATTAAATAACGTATGTATTTTATTTCTTTTAATTTAGGGATAGTTGATCATAATATGGTGAGTTAATTTATTTTCTAAGGTATAAATTGCGTCACCTGAATGGCCCATCTTGTTTGTAGTATTATTTCCATCTTTATCAGTTACGTTGGATATTGCAATTGATTTTCGTTTGTTTCCTGTTAAATTTATTATGTTATGATATTAGTAATTGAGAAAAGGTTATATAATATCAATTGAAAGAACTTGGTGAAGTTTACCTGTTATTTTGCATTGGGGTTTGTCACGAGTTGCCATGCTTAATTTGCCTGCATGAGACATAATTTTATTTTTTATTTCTCAAATATTTTGTATAATTTTATGTTAGCGTACATAGATCAATTAATAACGTGATTGAATAAGATAAATTAACAGTAGTCAATATAATATAGCGTAATAATTTTTAATGTCCGTATCTTAAGAGGCTTCTTCCTTAAGTAAAATGATATTTTGTTTCATATGTAACGATTTCAGTTGATATTTAAATTTACAATAAAAATAAATTATTTAGCTAAATATATACCTATGATAGGTTGGGGCGTAACGCCTCTTCCGATTGAATAATTGCCTCTATGTAAAAATAGATTAAATAATCTATAAAATGGATACAATTAAAGTATTAGAAGAATTATGGTTGAAAATAATTTAGTGAAGAATGTAAATTTCATTTAATGCTCTGCCAGCACAATTTGTCTTTACATAATGATATAAGAAGAATTAAGTTTACAGAATAGACAAATAATAGTATTTCATAGTTTATTTGGCCAAAAAGAAAGAGCACTAATTTTTTTCAACTTTGATTCTTTTATTAGAAATAGGACGTTGATCTTCATTGTTTCTTTTCGACCTCTTCCTTCGTATCTTTGCTGGTTTATCTTCATCCAGAACTTTGATTGTGGCAACATCTTGAAATTCATGTATCTCTTGAGCTATTAAAATCCTTCCTGAATTTTTATTTTTGTTATCAATCTTGACAAGAAAAATAAATTCTTTATCTTTACTCAGCACCAACTTGCGGTAGTAATTAGATTCTTCCTTCTGCACAATTGAAGAACAAGAATACAGTTGAAATTAATTTATGTATTAAATTAAAATTTATGAAACGTATTTTCTTATTGAAATACTTTCAAAGTATTAGTACTCTTAAATTTATAATAAAGAATATTCAGACCTTCGTACAGATTGATTGAATATACTCCTTGACATCACAACCAAACAAATATTCTGCAGCGTCAAAAAGTATAACACGAACACGTCGTTCTCCAGCAGAAACTTCAATTCTTAAACAATATCTAAAATATTGTCGATTGTTAAAAAAATCATAACTGGTTCATTTAAATGAAATATTTAAAAGTGTTGTTCACTCTCACCTGCTTTCATAATCAACATTTTCTATGTTACAGCTACCACAAGTTGCAGTGTCTTTTATAACATCAACTTTCTTGAAACATTTTTTGCATGAAGAATACCATGGCTCATCTTTATTTATAATGTCTGTAATTTTTGCTTTGAACTTGTGATATATTTCCTGGACATAAACAATAAAAAATATATTAGATTATATTATATAAGAATTATAAAACATGTATATTATTGAGAACAGGTTTGTAGGAAGTTACATGTGCATCTGCAAGTACGCCATCCATAATATCAACTAACTTCACTTCTTTGGCGCTTTTCATTGCCTTAGTTGGTATTAATGCAATATCTTTATTTTCCGCCTTCATGGAATCACGCCTGTATTTTAGTAAGTATTATTGAAATGTATAATATATTTATAGGATCAAAAATTTAACACATCAAAATATTGATGAAACAATAATTAGAACAATGAATAAAGATGTAGACGTGACGATTGTAGATTTGTTAAAGGAAATTTACACCCAAAACCTTGTAACTGAGAAATATTTGGCCCCATTTGCAGCACATATTTTTGTCATTCAATTAAAAAAGAGAGGCTTACCTCATAATATTTGGAATAAACTTAAGAGAGGAGCATGCTTATTATTTGGTATTGTTTTGTGTAAATTTTTTATAGCAAAATTTGTTTTAAAAATAGAAGCAGTCAGTAGTATAAAATTATATAGTAGAGGTTGTAAATTTAAGGGTCCCATAGTCTTAATCATGATAACAAGGTTCAAGAGTTGATAATACCAGCAATATATCCATGACTACTAATGCAATAGAATTATCATAAGTACCAATTTCAGAGTTCTGTTTCCTTTTGGATTGTTGGATTGATTAGCACACTGCTTACAGGAATAGTTGATATTCCAAAATTTCCTAATTAAAGAAGTTGAAATTATTTAGAATAGTTTCAGTCCATAAAGTGTGAATAATATAAATACAGGCTAAAGCGTGAATACTATAATACAAGCAATTGTTGGTGTATATACCTTTGTAAATTGAGACTCTAACATCACAAAAGCCAAGGATTGGTTTATCGTATTTCATCTTTTCAAGAAGTTCACCATCATTTTCAGCAAAATCTCCCCATAAAGTGATAGATGTAAGATCAGACCTGTGTTTTAAATTACAAATTAGATTAGTTGTATTACCTAACCTATATAATACGTAAAAAAATTTGGTTTTCATTGAAACATGCGTAAGTATAACTGACCTTTCATTTGTAACTATTATCTCTCTTCTCCTGCTACGACCTTCTCCAGTAAGTGGTTTTGTGACGACCCTGCCGGCCGTCTTAAGAATTTACGCTCCGATCCCCTATTAACTGCTTCCCCTAAGTTCATTTATGCTATTTTGGTTTGCCGGGACGTTTGGTGATGAGTTTCTGAGAGTTTTGGGACACTTAGTTCCTAAATTAGAGCTTAAGTGTGGAAAAGTGGTCCGTAGTCGGAACAGTGTGAAGGCGACCTCGGAATGGAAATCAGATGGTTCCGTTAGCTCCGTTAGGTGATTTCGGGGTTGGGAGCGTGTTCGGAATGTATTTTGGAAGTCCGTAGCTCATTTAGGTTTGAAATGCCGAAGTTTGTATTTTTTGAAGTTCCGGTCCGATAGTGAGTTTTTGATCCGAGGTTCGGAATGGAATTCCGGAAGTTGCAGTAGCTCCGTCATGTCATTTTGGATGTGTGTGCAAAATTTAAGGTCATTCGGACGTGTTTTGGTTAGGTTTTTTATCGAAAGCGTATTTGGAAGAAATTTGAAGTTCTTAGGCTTGAATCATTGATTTAATCGGGTTCCCGGTGTTGTTTTAGGTGTTTTAAGGATTGATACAAGTTCGAATAAGGTATTAGGTGGTATTGGTGCTTTTGGTTGAGGTCCCGGGGGCCTCGGGATGATTTCGGGTGGTTAACGGAGAAATTTGAGGAGTGTTGCAGCAGCTGATGTTTTTCTCTTCTGGTTTTTTCGCTTCTGCGGCTTGGGAACCGCAGAACCGGAGCTGCAGATGCGGCGTGGAGGAACGCAGAAGCGGTTTTGGGCATTTTAAGGAAAACCGCAGAAGCGGTTGCCTTTCCGCAGAAGCGGAACCGCATAAGCGGTTGTTGGTCCGCAGAAGCGGATGTTGGTCCTTTAGTGAAAAGTCGCAGAAGCGACTCATTTTTCCGCATAAGCGGGACCGCAGAAGCGGTCCCTCGACCGCAGAAGCGGTAATCTCTGGGGTGAAATATCAGATTCGAGGGTTAGTTTCAAAAGTTGGAAAAATCAATTGAGAGCTCGGGAGAAGGCGATTTTGAGTGGGTTCTGAAGAGAAAATCATTGGGTAACGTTTCTTTGATCCCTTTTTGTTATACTTTATCATTATATAGTTGAATACATTATGGGAATTCGAATTTAGGATCAAAAATTGGATAATTTGGGGTAAAACTTCATCGGCTAAATTATTGAGTTTTGAGTGAGCATTTGACCTCCGATTTGGGAGATTTTTATATGGTTAGACTCGTGAGAGTACGGGGGTTCTGAAAATGTGAAAATTATTCGATTCCGGGGCGTTGGCCTGAAGGGCATTTTGATCATTTCACCTAATTTTACGTCGTAGCTTTGAATTTAACAGCAAAACCAGGTGTTTGCAATGTTATTTACGATGTGTAATTGAATTGAATAGATTTGAGCCATTTGGAGTCGGATACTCGTGGCAAGAGCATGGTTTCTAGTTGATATTGAGCCGGTTCGAGGTAAGTGCCTTGTCTAACCTTGTGTAGGGGACCTCTTCCCCTTAGGACATGATATTTAATATTTGAAAGCCTCGTACGTGAGGTGACGAGCGCGTACTTGAGCTAATTGTTGAAAATCCGGCTTTTACTTTAAATACATAGACTGAGTTTCTTTCTTATTTGCTTTATTTTACTTGCAATTATAGTCTGTGTTAGTTTAGAGAAGCATGCTTAGTTGACCTACCTGCCTACTTGCTTAAAATTTGCTTCATTTGTATTTCGGGAAGTATGTAGGGCTAGAATTTACTGTTACTTGTTATGAGTTGAGCATTTATTTCGATACTCTTGAGCTGTTATTCTGTGTTTAAATTTGGGACTACGGGACGGCATCCCGGGAGATCCCCTGCACGTGTTTACGATCTGGACTGAGGTGCGGGATACCAAGAGATCCCTGGCACATTTATATATATTGAGGATACCAAGAGATCCTCGGGATACCAAGAGATCCCTGGCATATTATTGAGGATACCAAGAGATCCTCGGGATACCAAGAGATCCTCGGGATACCAAGAGATCCCTGGCATATTATTGAGGATACCAAGAGATCCTCGGGNAGTTATCTATGGATATCAGGATAATGGGTAGTAAGAACTTAATATACCTTGACATTTGCTGTGAAGCAGGTACATTAGAAAATTTAAATATCAGAAGCGTAGTTTAATGGGTGTGTAATAGTTTCCAGTATAAATAACATAACTCAAATCGATGATGTAGTATATATAATTTTGCTGTTAAGTTCATTATAAGGGAAATAACTGCAAGCAATTGGATGATGAAGCAAATCAACGCATAAAAATTGCTATATTACATGAGTGCGAATACATTATCCATAGCAGAAAGAAAGACTATTACATCATATGTAAGGGCAAACATATAGTAAGGTAAAACTCTAGGTGAAATTGTAAGTTAGTATCTACAAGATATATGTATTCTACATATATTGCAACCAACATTACAGGGACAAATGAGAGAAATACTAATGTGCTAACAGCTGGAACACAACTTAATGGGATTGGAACTGGTATCTGATAGACATAGAAATACTCATAGTAATGGCAGGAGGCTGTAGTGTTGAATTTTTTTTGTAACTATAGGTAGCCTAACCTTTAACATTGACTGTTCATAAGTTTCTTTTCCTTTTTTCAATCTTTTTTTGATATCGTTTCGGTTGGAGAAGGTAACGGGGACTTGTGAAGACTTTGGTTCGCCTAGCCCTTGGTAGTAAAAAATGGTCAATAGCTTGTTCACAAATGTATGAATTCTGCCGGAATTTTTCATCTTTTACATGTTGATCAATAAGATAGGAGATGATTTTTCCTAGGTTTTTTCTTGTCAAAATCTGGCGGATCTCTTCGGCGGCTCCTTCATCCGGGAATAATTCTTCCAAAAATTCGCTATCCGTCCCACGACAATCAATGCTAAGGAATTGTATCCCCTTTTTCTCCATGAACAGACCATAAAATAAGTTCCCTTGATTGTGTTTTATGATGGTAACCATTTAACTCAGAAACTAAAGAAGAAATTATGAAACAACATCAGTCAATTAAGGCAATGGACAAACATAGAACATATAGTTAATTTTAAAACACAAATTAAAGTAAACAATAAATGGAGGGATGAAAATTAGAACACTATCTTCAGATTATAATTATGTCATAGAAGAAAGCAGAACGTAATTGTTGTAAACAAAGACTGTGGAAAACGTAAAGCTACAATTATAACAAAATATATAATGGGGTAAACAAAACAAAGGGACTTACAAGTTGAATTAGCGAGCGAGATATTTCGGGTACAATTTATGGGCGCAAATATATGGATGAAATTGTAATGCCGGGAAAGATCTGTGAACCAAGGAGATGGTGAAAAAATGATAAATAGGAGAATACTCATTGAAAAACATAAGGATTTGGTGTAGTAGAAATCAGATTGTATACCTGTTGCTTTAGTAGAGAAGGGAAGAAACTGTGAGGAAATTGCCATAAGGTTCTGCTTTTAAAGACAACAAATCAAGGGATGCAACTGTTGGGAATATGATCGTTAATCTGTGAAAGAGAAGGTGTCTGTCGCCAAGCGTCTCTTGAGTTTTGTAAGAGAAGGTGTCTGTCTCCAGGCGACTGTTCAATTCAGTCGTGAAGTTAATCTGAGGATTTTTGTTATTTTTTAAAAAGCGTATTCTAAGAAAAGGATAATTTCGTAGTAATTTATTAAGTGAAGGGTAAAATAGTAATCTGACTTTTCATTTAAGGGTTTCCTGTTTTTAATATATTGTAAATATGTTGATGGGGATTTTATTATGAGATTATTTGTTTCAATACAATAAACCAAACGACGGCTTCCGAATGGATGATTTCTCGTAAGAAAGTAGGATCAAGATAAGTATAACTCATTTGGAAGCAAATTAAAGACAGAATAAGAATACATGCAGTAGCTAGCGGTGGAGCATTAAAATTATGCAGCAAAGACTCGATCGTGTCAACCAAAGAGGTTATCCTAGTACACTTGTTATCTGCATGTGAGACAGACAAACCGCGATTCCAGACCAAATTCCAAATACGTGTCTGTTCTATAGCATGTCTCATTTCCTTCATCAGCCTTATTCTTGGTAACTGTAAAAATAGAGACATCTTTGAAAGTCTTTTTTATTGGTGATACTGCAGTAAACCACTGATGTCATTTGTGGGATAAAGCACTGTAAGAATTTAGGTGGAGCTTTGGTTTTGACAAGTTCAGGAATTTCTTCACCATTTGTAGGCTGAGCGAGTTTTACGACCGACACAAATCTTGATAATGAAGGTTTGTTCTACTTTTTTTTTTTTTTTTTTTAACGATTTGAAGTGTTTTCTTGAAAGCATGTAGGTCATGCATTTTCATTAAATTTGACAAAACATCTTTAGGATGGAGCTTTATTCTTCTTCAGAAAAAATGGAGCTTTACTTAATTACTGTTTCATGACAAATTGACAACTATTACTGCGCTTCAATCTCAATCTCAAGCAATAAGTTGGACTCGGCTATATGAATGTCGTCGTCCTTTTTTTAACTTTCCCAAGATTTCAGTACTTTGTTGAAGATATACTCGAGAATGTTTGGGTTTTCAGTTGATTAGAGAAGGAGATTTGGTTGAGTCACCGATTTCTGCTTTTTTTTTATTTTATTTTTTATACTCAAGTGTGTGAGTTGGGAATTACTCTGTTTAGGCTAGTACATAATTAGTTGCAATTTTCAATTTTGCTGGAATTTGGTCCTGTCTATTATTGCTCCTTAAAAGGGTCTCTTTTATGACCAATTCTAACTTAGCTTTTACTTGGGTTCTCTTAGTGAAAATAAACAACCATAAATTTTCACCAACCAAAAAGAGGGGATACCTCTTAGAAATGACTACATGCGCTCAAGTAAAAGTGAAATACTTTAGCTGTAAGATAACTAGCTACCTAGGTATTGGAAGTAAGCAAGTTACCTGCTACGATGGATATGGTACAAAAATGATAAACTAAAGTATAAAGTTTATAGGAGATCTCGGTGAGAGGTCTATATTGTTGGTAAGTTTCAAGTGATATTTGCCTGTGAAGGTTCATGAGAGAAGAGGTCACCCTCATGCAAGTGATGAGGAGAAGAAGGTGACGAGAAAGCAGAAGGCAGAAAGCAAGAGCCAAGAATCGGGGCAGTCGCCCAAAAAGCCGAAAACAGAAGGCGACAATGAGCAGGCTAATGGAAAATCGAATGCCACCGATATTGCAGCAGAATTTGAGAAATTCTGTAAGGCTACAAGCGAACATCTCTCCATCAAACAAATGCGCGAAATTCTAGAAGCCAATGGCCGGGATTCTTCAGTCTCTGACGATGCTGTTGTTCCTAGATGGTTTGTCTAATGATCTGCTCCTAAATCTATTTATTCTCCTTTTGGATTTAAGTTATACTCCTACAATTGTGTAGAATCTTTTACACCGTCATTTTAGGTTTACTTGTTGTAAGAAGTTAGGTACTGACCACGCTTGTTACAGGATATTGCTTATTACCTATAATAAGATTTTAAGTGAACCGGCAGTATCGGTTTAGTAGTTTTACCCCTTATAGAAGGTTGGTAGAGTTGGTACTAAATCATGCTTGTTGCGGAATATTCCCTCCATTTCGATTTATGTGATTTGTTGTTTTGACTGAGCATATAACTTTTAAACTTGTAGTCTTTGTGGGGCCATCCTATTTGGGTGCCATCCTATTTGGGTGGTCATAAAGGTGAAATGGAAATTTTAAAGTTTAATGATTTTTAATATAAAAATCGTACAAATATGGGAAGTGTGTCACATAAAAGGGGGAGGAGTATTACTTCTTACCTGTAATATGATATTAAGTGAACTGACACTATGACTGTAGTGTTCTTTTACCTGTAACCATAGGTTAGTTACCATATGTTTGTTTACCAAACTAATGATTGTTAAAGGAATATTACCTGTAATAGGATTTTTTATTTTGTTTTAAGTGGCCTGATATACATTTAAAATTCTCAACTCTATCAGTATGCGAAAGTTATATCCTTTTGTGACACTCTTTTAAACATTTTCCACACTCTACTAATCCAGTTGTTGCTGTTGCCGCTTTTAATCATTATACATTCCTCATATTTGCTCTTTCTGTACAGCCAAGACATACTGTTTTATGGTCCTCTCGGTCCTTGTCCGGTTTGTGGTGGCACATTGGAGTTTTCTGACGATGGTTATCACTGCCAGGGAGCATATAGCGAGTGGTCTAGTTGTGTTTACAGCACTAGGGACCCGCCAAGAAGAGAAGAGCCTCTAAATATACCTGATTCTGTTGGAAAAACTCCAGTCTCTGATGTAATGAGCCAAACTCTTCTTTACATAATTTGTTGTGTACTCTGGGATAATGGCCAAATTAACTGTTTGTGCATGTTATAATCTCCTAGCTGATCGAGAAACATAGAGATCCCAAGAGTCGCCTGAAGCGGGAAATTACAGGAGCGGATAAACCATTTGCAGGAATGATGATTTCTCTTTCAGGCCGTCTTTCTCGAACCCATGTATGTAATATGTTATTTGGTGAATCAGATTATCATTTTGGTATAGTTACTAAAAACTACTCTCTACAGCAATATTGGAAGACAAAGATCGAGAAGAATGGAGGGAAAGTGGCTAATTCTGTCATTGGTAAGGCCATATCTTATTATGAATTAAATGCTAGGATTTAATTGAACCCCTAAAAACTGAAAGGGTTCCTTTGGGCAGGAGGAACATGCCTCGTAGTTTCGCCAACAGAGCGAGACCGTGGTGGCTCATCTAAAGTAGCTGAAGCAGTGTACGTACATTTAAAGAACTCTGCATGAATTTCACTAATTTAGCAATTATATCTTGACGTGGAGGTATTGTTCTTCAGGGAGAGGGGTATCCCAGTTGTGAGAGAGGCTTGGTTGGCAGATAGCATCGAGAAAAAAGAAGCTCTAGCATTAGATGCGTATGATGTTGCCAGTGATATTGCAGTAGATGGTAAAGGTATTGCGCTAGACAAGCAAGATTCCAGTGTAGTTGCACTCGAAACTGTTACAGCTGAGGTTTGGCTTTCGTCAAATTGTCTTTTTTAATTTTAGATTGGGATTCTACTCAATCTTCCGAACTTGGCTTTATATTAAGAAGTGCCTTGTCTTGGTTGTAGCTTAAAGTGTTTGGAAAGAGAGGTGTACATAAAGACACTAAGCTGCAGGATGAAGGTGGAACAATTTTGGAGAAAGATGGCTTACTGTACAATTGCGCTTTGACTGTTTGCGATCAAGGGAGGGATATGAATGAGTAATGCTCGAGAGCTGTTGTATTAGTTATAGTTTTTGGTAATCTGCACTCAGTAACGAATTGATCGTTTAAAATGGTGCAGCTTCTGCATTATGCAACTTATTATGGCACGAGAGAACCATTTGCACCTTTATTACAAAAAGGGCAAAATAGGTGATAGCCTCAGAGCAGATGACAAGCTAGAGGAATGGGAAAACTTGAATGATGCTATTAAGGAATTTGCAAAGCTCTTTGAAGAACTGACAGGAAATGAATTTGAACCCTGGGAAAGAGAAAAGAAGATTCAGAAGAAACATTTGAAGTTCTTCCCCATTGATATTGTGTGTGCTCTTGTCGTTTTGTGGTATCAATTATGTGTGATTTGTTTCCTTTACCTGGATTAACATAAGACGTCCTGAATTTGTAGGATGACGGTGTTGAAGTAAGGCACGGAGGGCTTGGACTTAGGCAACTAGGGGTTGCTGCTGCACATAGTAAGCTTGATCCAAAGGTAGCAAGTTTTATGAAAGTACTTTGCAGCCAGGAGATATACCGGTGAGTCTCTTGACGACTATCTTTCTAATTTGTTTACATGTGGACAAGAAATGACTATTGTCGGTCGAATGAAGGTATGCTTTAATGGAGATGGGGTATGATTCACCTGAAGTTCCTGTTGGAATGCTTACTGATTTTCATTTAAAAAGATGTACGTATTTCTTCCCTTTGGTGCATTCTCTGTTGGAGATCGGGCGTTTGCGAAATTTACTTCTTTAACTGCGCAGGTGAGGAAACCCTCCTGCATTTTGCGGATAAATTGAAATCTTCGAAGGAGACAGGGAACCAAGAGGAGGCCATCTGGGCTGATTTCAGCCAAAGATGGTTTACTCTCATGCCAACTACGAGGCCCTTGTCATTTAAAGACTTTGGAGAACTTGCAGACCACGTAAATTGCATATTATTTTTTGTCCACAGGTTTGAGTGTCTTTCTTAGATCCTTCAGTTGAAAATATATTCATGTGTTTCTCTTGTGCTATGCAAATTCAAGGCTGCTTCTGCTTATGAGGCTATTCGAGATATCAATACTGCCTCCCGCCTTATAGGAGATATGTCAGGCTCCACGTTAGACGATCCTCTATTTGACCGTTATGTGAAGCTAGGTTGTTCTGTCTCACCGCTGGAGAAAGAGACAGATGATTACAAAATGATAGTGAAATACCTGGAGAAAACTTATGATCCCGTCACGGTTGGAGACGTTGTAAGATAATTTCTATCTCTTCTAAGAGATTATCCTTTTGGGACATTCCGAATCACGAATATATATAGCTTTGATCTGAGTTGAAGTTATCTGTGTTTCTTAGAGCTATGGTGTATCGGTTGAGAACATCTTCGCTGTTGAAGTAAGTGCATGCCCCTCCCTTGATGACATCAAGAAATTGCCGAACAAGGTTCTGCTATGGTGTGGTAAGTAATTGCATCAATCTTGTTAGCGTTTGACTATATCTGCCTGTTAAGGATTAATATTTTCAAGACGAGTGAATGGATTGACCTTAAATAACAAGTAATTCTCTTTGCTAACAGGGACAAGAAGTTCAAATCTATTGAGGCACTTGCAGATGGGGTTCTTGCCTGCAACTTGTGCACTTCCTGCGCCAGGATACATGGTATATAAGTGCGAACACACTTTCTAAAAGAAAGCATCAAGTTATTTTTTATGTTGTTTGTTCAGGCGATACACACATTTATTGGCATTTATGGTTTGCAGTTTGGAAGAGCTATTGTATGTTCAGATGCTGCAGCAGAAGCTGCAAGATACGGTTACACAGCTGTAGATAGGCCAGAAGGTTTCTTGGTTTTGGCTGTCGCTTCACTAGGAGAAGAAATCCAGGAGTTCTCAAGTCCACCTGAGGTAGTATATAAGAAAATTGATTTTAGATCTGCAGATGTTATAAAATCAGTATTAGGATTGAATGTCCAGTTTGCGCTAATGCAGGACACGATATCCTTGGAGGAGAAGAAAATTGGAGTGAAAGGGCTTGGCAAGAAGAAGACTGATGAGTCGGAGCATTTCGTGTGGAAAGATGACATTAAAGTACCTTGCGGCAAGTTGATTCCATCAGAGTACAAGGACAGCCCCCTCGAGTATAATGAGTATGCTGTATATGATCCAGAACAGGTACTTGCAAATCATTTGATAGAAGAGAAAATGGTTCTTGTGCTGAAGAATTTTACATGCTGTTATTGACCTTGTCAATGTTATTTTTATTTCGCATATAGGTAAGCATAAGGTTCTTGGTGGCCGTGAAATTCGAGGAACAGGACGTGGAGTATGATACAGTTGAGCCCGAGGTATAAACGAACAAAGTGAGACCAGAGAAGGGCTGTACATGAACATTTTGCCTATTCTCTTATCAGACTTTTTATGGGATTTTGTAGTAGTGTTAAAGTACTTCTTCGGCATAGAAGGGAAGTGGCTTTTGTTAAATGGTATGGAAGTGGCTTTGGTTAAATGGTTGGGCGCAAAGTTCTGTTTCTGCAGAAGTGGTCTTGAATCTTGAATTTGGATGGTTACAAAGTTTATGTCTCTCTAGTGTTTTGTTCTAGATCTTTTTTGGTGTGTGTATATGCAAACAGCTGGTGCTGGAACCTTTTTAGTGTTTGTATATGGATGAAGTACTATGTTCTCTCTCTTCGTACTTTTATTTTGGTTTTCTTCAATTAGTCATGTTACTACTAGCCTTTTGGTCTTACCTAGAAGAAGAATAAGCTGCATTTTTGGTGACTCATGGTTTATGAGTAAACCTCCGTTGAAGTAATCTAATATTCATTCAAATCTATTATCTTTGGCAAAGCAAATTGAATGCATCATATTGCCCTGAAATGTTCTGTTTTTATGGCAATTCATTATTTTTAAGACGGGGAGAAATGGGAGATTTGAACATTGTTGGCATGGCATAAATAATTGGGGGCCATTGTGACAGTTTTGGGTCATCACCGTATTTCTCCCTTTCTCCCTTTCTTCGCGCTTCCGAGGCCTTAGAAACCTCACTTTTGGTTGCTTCGATTTGCGTGCCCAGTTCGGGCGCGAAGCCGAAAAATTTATATGTTAAAATATATGAGTTCTGTGAAAAATTTGAAGAATTATGATATTAATATTGATATAGTTGACTTTGGTCAATACTTTTGGTAAACGGATCCAGACCGGTGATGTGATGGTCTCGGGAGGTCCGTAGAAAAATATGAGATTCGGGCATGTGTCCGGAGTCGAAATCCGAGGTCCAGAACCCCGATAAAAGAATTTTTCTGTTAAATTGTTTTCTGAAATTATAAAGGAAAAATGGAAATGAAAATGAGTTAGAAAATATAGGTATCGGGCTCGAATTTTGGTTCCGACGCCCGGTACAGGTCTTAAATATGCGTTAAGCGCGTGAAATTTGGTCGAAATCGAACGTCGTTTGACGTGTTTCGGACTTAAATATCTAAAGTTAAGGCTTATGAACTTTGAAATGGAAAATTATGAGTTTTGGGGTTTGATTCTTTTATTTTGATGTTATTTTAGAGATTTGATCGCTCGAGCAAGTTCGTAGGATGCTATAGAGTTAGTGTGTGTAATTGGTTAGGAACCCCGAGGGCTCGGGAGTGTTTTCGGAGGTGTTCGGGGTAGCTTTGCACTTAGGAAAATTGCAGAAAATCTGCAATAGGTGCCCAGTGATTTTCTTCTTCGCGTTCGCGTTAGGCCTCCGGCGTTCGCGAAGCTTCAGCTTCGTCCTTCATCGCGTTCGCATCTGCCTTATCGCGTTCGCGTAGAGTATTTGACTCAGAAGACTTGGCCCTCATTTTTACTCATCGCGTTCGCGCTTGCTTTCACGTGTTCGCGTAGCTCAGCCCCGCCCTTCATCGCGAACGCGGTCCCCTTGTCGCGTTCGCGTATAACAGTCCCTGGAAACCTCAGTCTTCTACGCGTTCGCGACCTCTTTCACGCGAACGCGATGCCTGCCTGCCTTCCTTCAACGCGAACGCGATGAACAATTTTACCCAGCGAATTTTTAAGTTCAAAACAGTAGCTATTACGGGATTTTTCCCATTTATCTCAAACCTTGTCTTCTCCACAGAACTTAGGCGAATTTTAGAGCTAACCTTCATCAAAGTTTCTTGGGTAAGTATCATTTAACTCATCTTCTTCATTTCCTATCATCATCTATCAAATCCCTAGCCCTAAATCATGAAATTCGAGGTAGAAAATGGGGGTTTTGGGTAGAACTAGGGTTTTGGGAATTTTGGGCGATTCAACCCCAATTTGGGGTCGAATCTTGGAACAAACTATATATTTGAACCCGTGGGGTTATGGGTGAATTTATTTTGGTTCGAACCTCGTATTTTGACCAGGTGGGCCCGGGGTCGGTTTTGCAAATTTTGGGCAGAATGTTGGGAAAATTATATTTAGGCATTTGGGTTGGATTGTTGAGTATTATTGATGATATTAAATCAATTGTGTATAGATACGATTGAATTGGAGCTAAATTCGAAAGGAAAGGCATTGCTTAAGGATTGAGTTGGCCGTAAACCTTCGAGGTAAGTGTTTGATCTAACTTTGGCTTGAAGGAATAGGATTAGAGTATTATGAATGCTATTTGCTAATTGATCGAGTACGGTGTATAGGCGTGGTGACGAGTGTCTATACACCGGAGTCTAGCATGACCGTGGGTCTTTGTTGTACTTGATTTTTGAGATAATTTGGAACTCTTTTAAGCTACAATATGTTTTTCTGCAAATGTGAAGAGTTTGAGGATAAGTTGTGAAATATTAATATTTTGGAGCATTGGCTCGAATGATAAATACCATTGAGTAAGAGATGAACGTATTGAAAGGAGTTGTGATTAATCCCTTGCCGGGTTGTGAAAGATACTGTTATTGTCCCCTTGCCGGGACTTGGTTGTTATTTGTGTTATTCCCTTGCCGGGATAGTTCATATTACTTGTTTATTCCTCTTGCCCGTTTGGTTGTGACTGTTATTTGGGTGAGGAAGAGTGAAATTGCACGAAAGGTCATTCCGTGCTATTCTTGGTTATATTTGCACTAAGGGTCATTCCATGCTATGTTTTGACTATTTATGCACGAAGGTACATTCCGTGCTCTGATTTGATTATATTTGCACGAAGGGTCATTCCGTGCCATGAGATGAGAGCTATGTGAGAGTAAGAGCACGAAGGGTGATGCCGTGCATTTTATTTGACTACTTTGGGTGAGATTGAGAGTAAAAGCATGAAAGGTGATGTCGTGCAACTATTGAACTTCTTATTCTTTGATAATTATTGTTGTGTCATGTTTCTTAATTACGCTGATGAACTTTATATCCAATTGTACTTTCCCCATAGCATGTTTCCCTCCCTTTCAACTGTTTAGTTTCGGTATTTTCTTTCCTTTTGTTGCATATTTGTATACAAAAATTGTACAGGTTGGTTTGGTAGTCCTGTCTAGCCTCGTCACTACTTCGCCGTGGTTAGGCCAGGCACTTACCAGCACATGGGGTCGGTTGTGCTGATGCTACACTCTGTGCATTTCTTTGTGCACAGATCCAGGAGCAGCTTTCGGACAGCAGCAGTAGGATTCTTATCCGGGAGCTATCTTCAGTTCAGGGACTCTCGAGGTAGATTAGCTGGCGTTCGCAGGCCGAAGTCCCTTTCCTTATTTCAGTTTGTTTTTATTGTATCGAAACAGACATGTGTATTTCTTTCATTCAGACTTGTTGTAGTATTCTATAGTAGTCCGTGAGCTAGTGGCACCAGATTTTGGGTAGAGAGGTGTTTCAAACTTCCGCATTTTTTTTTTATATCTTTTGTTAAACTTAAAGTCTTCCGCATTTCTTTAACTGTTGTTAGTATATTATATTGTTGAGGTTGAAATAGCGAATGTTTTTATCTTTTGTTAAACTTAAAGTCTTCCGCATTTCTTTAACTGTTGTTAGTATATTATATTGTTGAGGTTGAATAGCGAATGTTTAATGTATGGCTGGCCATACATTATATTGTTGAGGTTGTGTATAACTAATACAATTATACTTCATACTTGGTATTATCCTATCTATAAGTAATGCATAGAAAGTGGTGGCATTATTAATACCAAGCTCTTAATGCATGCATTAGTGTGGTTAAAGATAAAATTGTCCTTAAGTCCTTTAAAGCAAGATAATATGGAGGGTATTTTTGTAAATAATTATTTTTTTTTAAATTATGTAATGTATTATAATTTTAATACGCCACACCGAACAGAGATAAGAAATAATATTTGTATAACTAATGCTTACATTACTAATATACGTTATTCCACATTATTCTTATACAACCAAATAACCCCTTCGTGAATTGATTACGTACCAGGACATATAGTCGGGGGATTTGCAGCCGTACCATATATTTATGCTACCTTTTAACACGTACTTTATTTTTTAAAAACTATTTATTTCGTAACCAACTAACAAAAAATTTTGTAATAATATGACCACTATACCCCTTCCAAAACATATAAAAGATGCATCACGCATAAATCAATTTACGGTTCTCCTCCATCACTCTGTCTCCCTCAGATCGCCTCTCGCAAATCATATTTGAACCAGATTCAAATTTCAAATTCAAAATTACAAAATACATTGTGAGTATTCAAATTCATCTTCAGAATTCAAAATAGTTTTTGAAACTGATTGATTTGATGATATATGTTTTCTGATTGATTTCATGATTCATCTTCACTGATATGCTGAATTTGCATTTTAAATCTGATTCACGTTGAATTCTAACATTCCAATCCGACAAATTCAAATATGCTGAAGTTTTTCACTGCAATATGCGGAAATTTTTGGTTTATTTGCTGAACAAGCTGAGTTTTTACATATGCTGAATTATTTTTCTTGTAGTTTAATCAAGATGAAGTTATTTAGTTCATATGTAAAAACTTTAGGAAAACGAGCTGAAACATAGCTGCACTGTGCAAAAATAAAACATAAATTAAAATTTAATATTGCACAAAAACTTCAGCATAAAGTGCTGAAGTTTTTTTAGTTAATCTTTAAAAACTTCAGCTGAACGAGCTGAAGTTTTCTTCATACACTGGGTAAAAATAAAAACATAATTTACAATTTAATATTGAACAAAAACTTCAGCATGGGATGTGCTAAAGTTTTTAAGTTCAATTCTGAAAACTTCAGCACCTAACAAGCTGAAGTTTTTGCCCTGGATTAGTTAATTTTGTCATACAGTTTTTTCAAATAACTTCAGAAACTTACTTCAGCACTTAGTAAGCTGAAGTTTTTGTCCCGGATACATTAATTTTGTAATACAGATTTTTCAAAAACTTCAGCCCATTATGCTGAAGTTAGTTAGTTCATTTCTAAAAACTTCAGCATTTAATAAGCTGAAGTTTTTGTCTTGGATTCAGCACTTGATAAGCTTTTTAAAAAACTTCAGCAGAAACGTAAAGCTTTTTCAAAAACTTCAGCATGGGATGCTGAAGTTTTTTAGTTTATCTTAAAAAACTTCAGCAGAACGAGCTGAAATTTTCCTCCTACACTATGTATTTTATTAATTTTTTTTGGAAAAACTTCATACCAAATAATGCTTAAGTTTTTCAGATTATGTAAAATATTTTTCATATAAAAATATGCTGATGTTATTTTTAGTTCATTTGCTAAAACATGCTTAATATTTTGTCCTACAATATGTAATTTTCGGATGAGTTTTTGTTAATTCCTCTGTTATTTTCTAAGTTTAAAAAGGATTAATATTAAAAGAAAAACGCACAAAAACATTAATACAAAAACATCATTTTTCATTACATAAAATAAAATATAAATTATAATTATAATTATTTAATTCATTCTTGAAAACTTCAGCGAAGGGAGCTGAAGTTTTTCTCCTGTACTTTGTATTTTATTAAGATTTTTTGGAAATACTTCATACCAAAAAGTGCATAATTTTCGGATGAGTTCTTTTTTAATTCCTGCTGTAGTTATTTAGTTCATCTCCTCTGTCATTTTTCGAGTTTAAAGAGAATTAATATTTAAAAAAAAAAACAAACGCACAAAAAACTTAACTGAAAAACAGAACTTTTCATTAAATAAAATAAAAAGATAACTTAAAATTACATAAAAAAAATATCATAATAATCCTTTATCTAAAAGGATTATACTAAAAAAACTGACTAATCGTCCATATCATCGTCATCATCATTGTCATCATCATCATCATCGTCGTCATTGTCAGATGGACGAGCATCTTCGTCAGCAAGATTATCAAATTTGACAAACATCTCAAGCCTATCAAGCTTGGTGTTGATTTCTTCGAGCTCCCTATCATACTTTTCTATGAGCTCATCCAGTTTGAGCTCAAAAGCCTCAATTATATCTTGCTTAATCTCGTCAACTATTTGCCTTATAACAGCATCCACTTTTCTTCGTTTTATATTTTATCTGGTAAAATATATGTGTTTGAGTGAATAAACTCACAAGGCATAGCGCACTTATAAAGGCGAAAAAAACTTCTCCATGGTATATGAAAAGGCATAGAGGAATTCTAAACATCTAATGAAAATCGTGCATGAACGTAATAGGAATGTAATTATTACACTAACACATACCCCAAAGAAAAATAATTACTACTTTAATTCTGTTTCTATACTATACAATTAATGCACTCTAAAAACTTCAAACATACTGAAGTTTATTTAGTTCATTTGCTAAAACTTCAGCCCAATGTGCTGAAGTTTATAAGTTCATTTTTAAAAACTTTAGCACCTAACAAGCTGAAGTTTTTGTCTGGATTAATTAATTTTGTCGTAGAGCTTTTTCAAATAACTTCAGCCCATTGTGTTGAAGTTAGTTAGTTCATTTCTAAACACTTCATCACTTAGTAAGCTGAAGTTTTTGTCGTGGATTCATTAATTTTGTAATACAAATTTTTCAAAAACTTCAATCCATTGTGCTGAAGTTAGTTAGTTCATTTCTAAAAACTTCAGCATTTAGTAAGCTGAAGTTTTTGTCCTGGATTCATTAATTTTGTAATACAGACTTTTCAAAAACTTCAGCCCATTGTGCTGAAGTTAGTTAGTTAGTTTCTATAAACTTCAGCATTTAGTAAGCTGAAGTTTGTCCTGGATTCATTAATTTTGTCATACAGATTTTTCAAAAAACATCAGCGGTAGATGCTGAAGTGCTTTAGTTCATTTGTAAAAACTTCAAGACAAACAACCTAAAAGTTTTCTTCCTGCACTATGTAATTTTCTCCTGCATGCTGAAGTTAAATTTAGTTTATGCTTAAGTCTTGTCCTGCTTTAATCACCTTCTTCATCAGCTTTTTTTAGAAAACTTCACTATCAACAAGCTGAAATGTTCTACTATATTTGCTCAACTTCAGCTTCATAATTAAATTCTTCTGTTCGCTTTCCTAATACTTGGCACTAAACATGCTTCTGCAGGATGAGTTCGATTTGCGTTGTTATTACTTTCAATGGGAGGTGGACTCTTGATTTCAAATACTTGGATCATGATACAAAACTTGTTCTGCTTAATAAGCAAGTATCATTCAATACTTTCCTGAAGAAAATTAGTGAAGTTACAAATATTGATTCAAGCAGAAATTCACTAAAAGTATGGTTTGATATCAAACTAAATACAAGCAAAGGAATGCTTGCAACTTTAGATGAAGAACTCAGTACATGTATACATTTTCTTACAACTGATTCAGCCTACAAGAATTGCCATTTCGTCGTCGAAAAAATACAACATTCAGAATCTACAGCATTCAAACAATCTCTTGCATATACAATAGATTCAGAACCATTTGCTGATTATCAACATGAACTAGGACAGCCAATAATGGAACTAGAGAATGAACAACAACCTTCTAACATTACAACTGCTTCAGAATATACAATGCTGCAACAATTACCCGCTCCTCCAATAAATTCATACCAGTTTGTCGATGACCAAGAAGAAGAAGGATAGCTAATAATGCAAATTGACAACCAACACACAATCCAACAAAGTTTTTTTTTACCTTCTGCAATGATAAGCAACAACGAAAATAAAGTAAACATGGAGCTTATACCGATAACATTAGATAGAATTGAAGAAATTGCTGAAACTTCTAGTGCTTCTCAGAAATCAAGAAAAAGAGTGAGGAGAAAGCTGAAAGAATCTCCACTATGTAAAATACTTAGGCACGATATGTTGCCTGAGGAAGTAAGAGTCGGATCAATTTTTGAGAACAAACAAAACATGACTAAATTTTCTGCAGCTTGGAGATAAACCAGATAGTTGAATTCACTGCTGTTAGATCATGTTCAAAGAGATACGAGCTAAAATGCATCGTGGAGAAATTCCACACTATTCAGGGTGATAAAATATCATAACAACCATGAATGCTCGGTTGATGCAAGAAAATCAGATCAGAAGCATGCTACATCAAATTTTATAAGTGAAAAAATTATAGAACATGTTCGAGACAAAAAGATAGAGGTTACACCCGCCTTTGTAGAAAATGAAATGAAAAAGAAATTTGGAATTGACATTGGTTATCACAAGGCATGGCGCGCTATTCAAAAAAGTTGTTGCTTGCATAAGGGGAACACCGGAAGAGAACTACCAGATTCTTCCTTCATACCTACACATGATGGTGCAAAAAAACCCAGAAACGTACACAAGCATAAAAAGAGATGAGCATAATAGGTAAGCAAAACAATACTAACCATCAGCCTGAAGTTTCAAATGTTCAAAACTTCACACCTTATGATTTGTTTTTTTGTGTTTCACTGTACAGATTTGCTTACATGTTCTTTGCTCCTGCAGCATCAATAGCTGGTTGGTCCTACTGTAGACCCGTTATTGCAGTAGATGCAACATTTTTAAAGTTAAATATCGTGGTGTTCTATTTGTTATTATATCAAAGGATGCAAACAATCAAATCTTTCCTCTATCTTTTGGTGTAGCAAAGTCAGAAAACAATGAGGCATACATTTGGTTCTTCGGGGAAATGAGAAAATCAATTCAAGTCCGCGTGAACTGGTTTTCTTGTCAGATAGAAACCAATCGATCGCAAATAGAACTAGAAAAGTTTATCCTGAAGCTCACCATGGTATCTGCCTCTATCACTTTGAGAAAAATTTAAAGCAAAGACATGCAAAAGCCACGGTAATAAATCTTTTTCAAAGTGTTGCAAGGTCATACAAACGTGAAGATTTTAATCAGTTAATGTCCCAACTCAAAAGTGTTGACAAGAAAACATACAATTACATAATAGAAGAGCCTCCAGAGAGATGGGCTCGAACGTGGTTCCCACGGCGACGTTATGATATGCTAACAACAAACATGGTAGAATCAATGAATTCCGTTTTACTAAAAGCGAGGGAGATGCCTATTTTAATAATGTTAGATTTCATCCAAGAAAAGTTGGGAGAGTGGTTTTACGAACGGAGAAAAAAAGTAAATGAAACTTTTCACAGGGTATCAATATGGGCAGAAGAAGAGATGACTAAGAAGATGGACTTGGCTTGCAAAATATTTGTGAGTATATTTATTAACTTCAGCTTTTTATATCTGTTGCAGTAATTTACTGCTTACATTTAAAAAACTTCATACTTTTTCTTTTTGAAGCAACAATACACTAATATAGTTTATCTTAATTTTTTATTCCTTCTTAGGTGTTCAACCTCGATTCAATATTTTTTAGAATAAATAGTGAAGGAATTGAATTCATTGTGGACTTAAAGAAGAGAACTTGTGACTGCTTGGAATTCCAACTTGATGAATTGCCCTGTGCACATGCAATTGCTGCTATCAATAAGAGATATTTGCAGAAATTTGATTACTGCTCAAATTGGTATTCAAAGGAAACATGGTTGAAAACATACGAAGGACATGTGAATACTGTGGGAGATCAAAAATCATGGGATATTCCACAAAATGTAGAATCTGAGATCACAAAACCTCCCGATGTAGAGATTTTACAAGGAAGAAGACAAAAAAAGAGGCATATCCCTGCGACTGAATCAGTACCATTGAAGTCTACTAAATGCAGTCGATGCAAACAAGTTGGGCATAACAGAACGACTTGCTTGTCTTCTCCAGCACCTCATCCATATTCCAAGAAACACACTGAAAAATACTCCAACCTTCAATAATCCTTGGTATGAATTTAGACTTTCATTATTGTATGAAATATTTGAAATGTGATTTTTTTCATAGGAATAAAAAAATAAGCTCTTGGACTATTTTATATACTGCTAAAGTACAAATCACTCATTTTTGTTGCGCAGGCTTACAGGTTTGGTTGCATTTTAAAAAAGTACGCAATGACTTCAGCGAGAAAAAACTTCAGGTTACAGTATGTGAAATACATATCCTTAACAAACAAACACACACACACACACAAAAGAGATGAGGATGAGAATTATATTGATACAGAAAGAGACGAGGACAACTGTCACGACCCCGGTTCGCCCTCCGTGAACCATCATGACGGCACCTAGTCTCTACGACTAGGTAAGCCTAAATTGCGGAAGGAAACCAAATTTAAAACAGGAATAAAGAAATAAACAACGTTTAAATGTGCCACTCGGCATACACAATATTTAACTCTCAAAACCAATACATAAATCCAAGACCCGGAAACCCATGAATCACAAGCTAAGAATATAGTAAAATGCTGTAACTCCGGAAGTCTACATCAACAGTAAGGATAGAAGGACTAATCTCTATAAGAGAGGATGGAGAGAGACTCCTCGGTCTGCGGACGCGGCAGATATACCTCGAAGTCTCCGTAGAATCGCCTCGCCTCAAGGATGGTAAGTCTGAGTAGAGGTACCTGGATTTGCACATGAAAAACATGCGCTGGAAGGGCATGAGTACACCACAGCGGTACTCAGTAAGTGCAAAGTCTAACCTCGGTCGGGTAGCGACGAGGAAGGTCAGGGCCCTACTGAGATTAAATAATAATATAAAGCTCGACAGTGTAGATAAAAGCAATATAAATAAGTGCAACAGTAAAAATATCACAGGATTAATAGACAACTACAACTGATATAGAGGCAAACAATCACAAGGATAATAATCGGGGATCTCTCAGTATCCCGAGGATCTCTTAGTATCCTCAACATGGATATCCGGGGATCTCTTGGTATCCCGAGGATCTCTGGGTATCCTTAATATATGTTAGGGATCTCTTGGTATCCAGAGGATCTCTTGGTATCCTCAATATATATATCAGGGATCTCTTGGTATCCCGAGGATCTCTTAGTATCCTCAATATATGTGCCAGGGATCTCTCGGTATCCCGCACCTCAGCTCGATCATAAATACGTACAGGGGATCTCCCGTGATGCCTTCCCGTAGCCCCCAAAATGAAATGCACAACAATAGCAGAAAAAGGATATACTCAACTAAGCTCAACTTCATACCAAGGCAAAACAGGTAATTCTAACCTAGCATGCTTCACGTAATACAAATAAGGCAGTTAAAACAAATAGAGCAATTTAGTCAAATAGACATGCTTCTCTAGACTAACAGCAGACTAAGTTTCCAAATAATGTAAGCAAGAAACGGAAGAACACAATTTAAGGCTATTTTTAATGAAAAAACGGATTTCCAACAATTAGCACAAGTACGCACTCGTCACCTCAAGTACAAGGCATTTCAAGTATCATGATATCAATCCTAAGGGGAGAGTCCCCCACACAAGGTTAGACGAGCCACTTACCTCGAATCGGCTCAACTATCAACCTGAAACCACGTTCTTGCCACGAGTATTCGACTCCAAATGGCCCAAATCTATTCAATTAAATTTCATAATGTAAATAACACTTCAAATAACTGATTCTACAATTAAATTAGAAGCTAATACGCAAAATTAGGTAAAATGACCAAAATGCCCATTGGGCCCACGTCTCGGAATCAGGTGAAATTTATATTTCCAGATCTTCACACTCTCACGAGTTCATACATACCAAGAACACTGAAATCGGAGTCCAAATGACCCCTCAAATTCTCATTTCAAAGTCTCTTAATCTCAAGCCCTTCTTCAATTTTTGGCCTAGATTCCATGATTTACTAGGTAGATTTCACATTAGAAACGAGTTTTAAGACCAAGAATCTTACCTCCAAGTGATTCCCCTCGAATCCCTCTTCAATCCCCTTCAAGAGCTCCAAAAACGATAAAAAATGGTGGAAATAAACCCCAAAGTCGCGGAACCTCTTTTAAAACATTCTGCCCAGCAGTTTCCGCATCTGCAGCCTTGGGACCGCTTCTGCGGTCCCGCATTTGCGGAACAAAGGTCGCTTCTGCGACTCATCACTTACATGCCCAGATTCCGCATCTGCGGCTCCCCACCCGCAGATGCGGTACCGCTCCTGCGGAAAATTTACCGCTTCTGCGGTTCCTGATGATTTTCCCCATTTCTTCTGCGGTCACTGAGCCGCATTTGGGGCGCCGCACCTGCGGAATCCAAACCCGAGGTGCGGTTATGACAGAACCAGCAGCTGAAGCTGCAACTCCAACTCCAAAATTTCCTTCGTCAACCACCCGAAATCATCCCGAGGCCCTCGGGACCTCAACCAAAGGCACCAACAAGTCTAATACCATTGTCCAAACTTGTACCAATCCTTAAGACACCTAAAACAACATCGAAACCTCAATTTAACCATGGATTCAAGCCTAAGAACTCCAAATTCTCTCAAAACACGCTTTCGATCAAAAAGTCTATCAAACCTCGTCCGAATGACCTGAAATTTTGCACACACATCACATTCAACACTACGAAGCTACTCCAACTTCCAGAATTTCATTCCGACCCTCGGATCAAAATCTCACTATCGAATTGGAAACTTCAAAAATTCATCCTTCGGCATTTCAAGCCTAAATTAGCTACGGACTTCCAAAACACAATCTGAACACGCCCCTAAGCCCGAAATCACCCAACGGAGCTAACGGAACCATTGGATTTCTATTCCAAGGTCGTCTTCACACTGCTCCGACTATGGTCAAATTTCTAAGACTTAAGCTCTCATTTAGGGACTAAGTGTCCCAAAACTCTCCGAAATTCAAATCGAACATTCCGGCAAATTCAAAATAGCAAAAATAAACACAAGGAAAGCAGTAAATAGGGTATCGAGGCATAAATTCTAAAAACGACCGGCCGAGTCATTACATCCTCCCACACTTAAATATTCGTTCGTCCTCGAACGAGCATAGAGACATACCTGAAGTAGTGAAAAAATGAGGGTAACAGCTGTGCATATCCTGCTCGATCTCCCAGGTCGCCTCCTCGACCGGCTGGCCTCGCCACTAAACCTTCACCGATGCGATGTTCTTTGACCTCAGCTTCCTAACCTGCCTGTCCAATATTGCCACTAGCTCCTCAACATAAAATAGATCCTTTTCTAACTGGACTGAGCTGAAATCCAACACGTGCGATGGATCACCGTGATACCTCCGGAGCATTGAGACATGAAATACCGGATGAACTCCTGCCAAGCTGGGAGGTAAGGCAAGCTCGTAAGCAACCTCCCCAACACGCCTCAATATCTCAAAAGGGCCATTAAACCTCGGACTCAACTTCCCCTTCTTCCCAAATCTCATAACGCCCTTCATAGGAGAAACTCGAAGCAGAACCCGATCTCCAACCATGTAGGAAACATCATGAACCTTCCGGTCCGCGTAACTCTTCTGTCTGGACTGGGCTGTACGGAGTCTATCCTGAATCACCTTGACTCTCTCCAAAGCATCCTAAACAAAGTCTGTGCCCAATAATCTAGCCTCACCGGCTCGAACCAACCCACCGTAGATCTACATCGCCTACCATATAAGGCCTCGTACAGTGCCATATAAATGTTGGACTGATAGATGTTGTTGTAGGCAAACTCCGCCAATGGCAAGAACCGATCCCAAGAACCTCCAAACTCAATCACACACGCACGGAGCATATCCTCAAGAATCTGAATAGTGCACTCGGACTGTCCGTCCGTCTGAGGGTGAAATGCTGTGCTCAACTCCACCCGAGTACCCAACTCCTACTGTACGGCTCTCCAGAATCGTAATGTGAACTGAGTACCTCTGTCTGGAATGATAGAAACTGGAATACCATGCAGACGGACAATCTCCCGAATATAAATCTCTGCCAACCGCTCCGAAGAATAGGTAGTACACACAGGGATGAAATACGCGGACTTGGTCAGCCGATCCACAATAACCCAAATGGCATCGAACTTCCTCAAAGTCCGTGGGAGCCCAGATACGAAGTCCATGGTGATCCGCTCCCACTTCCACTCCGGAATCTCTATTTGCTGAAGCAATCCACCCGGTCTCTGGTGCTCATGCTTCACCTGCTGACGATTAAGGCACCGAGCTACAAACCCAACTATATCTTTCTTCATCCGCCTCCACCAGTAGTGCTGCCTCAAATCCTGATACATCTTCGCGGCACCCGGATGAATGGAATACCGCGAACTATGGGCCTCCTCTAGAATCAACTCCCGAAGCCCATCAACATTGGGTACATAAACTCGACCCTGCACCTCAATACCCCGTCATCACCTAAAGTCACATCTCAAGCATCGCCATGCAACACTTTGTCCTTGAGGACAAGCAAATGAGGGTCATCAAACTGACGCTCCCGAATACGATCAAACAAGGAAGACCAAGAGACCACGCAAGCTACAACCCGACTGAGCTCCGAAAGATCCAATCTCACAAACTGGCTGGCTAAGGCCTGAACATCCATCGCCATAGGCCTCTCTACTACTGGTAAATAAGCCAAACTCCCCAAACTCTCTGCCCGGCGGCTCAAAGCATCGGCCACCACATTGGCCTTGGCCGGGTGATACAAGATAGTGATGTCATAATCCTTCAGCAGCTCTAGCCATCTCCTCTGACGCAAATTAAGATCCTTCTGCTTGAACAGATGCTGCAAACTCCGGTGATCAGTATATATCTCACAAGGCACGCCGTACAAATAATGACGCCAGATCTTTAAGGCGTGAACAATGGCAGCTAACTCAAGATCATGGACAGGATAATTCTTCTCATGTATCTTCAACTGTCTGGACGCGTAGGCAATCACCCTACCATCCTGCATCAATACCGCTCCAAGGCCAACTCTCGAGGAATCACGATAGACAGTATAAGACCCCGAACCGGTAGGCAATATCAAAACTGGGGATGTAGTCAAAGTTGTCTTGAGCTTCTGAAAGCTCTCCTTGCACTCTTCCGTCCACTGGAACGGAGCACCCTTCTGGGTCAGTCTAGTCATAAGTGCTGCAATAGATGAAAACCCCTGAACAAATCGACGATAATAACCCGCCAAGCCAAGAAAACTGCGGATCTCTGTAGTTGAAGATGGTCTGGGCCAACTCTGCACGGCCTCTACTTTCTTCGGATCCACCTGAATACCCTCTCTCGAGACCACGTAACCCAAGAACGCCGTGGAATCCAACCAAACTCACATTAAAAGAACTTAGCATACAGCTTCTTTTCTCTCAAGGTTTGGAGCACTGTCCTCAGGTGCTGCTCATGATCCTCCCGACTCCGAGAATACACTAGAATGTCATCAATAAAAACAATCACGGATGAGTCAAGATATGGCCGAAAAACATTGTGCATCAGATGCATGAAGGCTGCTGGGGCATTAGTCAGCCCAAATGACATAACAAGGAACTTGTAATGACTATACCGAGTCCTAAAGGCAGTCTTCGGGATATCTGGCTCCCGAATCTTCAACTGATGATAGCCTGAACGCAAGTCAATCTTAGAAAACACACAAGCACCATGTAACTGATCAAACAGGTCATCAATACGAGGCAAAGGATAACGGTTCTTCACTGTCACCTTGTTCAACTGGCGATAATCAATACACATACGCATAGAACCATCCTTCTTCTTCATAAATAAGACAGGAGCACCCCATGGTGATACACTGGGCCGAATGAAACCCTTATCAAGTAATTCCTGCAACTGCTCCTTCAACTCCTTCAACTCGGGAGGAGCCATACGGTACGGAGGGATGGAAATGGGCTGAGTGCCCGGCAACAGATCAATGCCAAAATCAATGTCTCTATCGGGTGGTATGCCCGGAAGATTAGCTGGAAACACATCAGGGAAATCCCGTACTACTGGGACAGAATCAACAGAAGGAGCATCCATACTGACATCTCTCGCAAAAGCTAGATATGCATCACAACCTTTCTCAACCATACGTTGAGCCTTAAGGAAAGAAATAACTCTACTAGGAGTGTGACCTAAAGCACCCCTCCATTCAACATGCGGTACACCTGGCATGGCCAGTGTCACGGTTTTGGCGTGACAATCAAGAATAGCATAATGGGGCGCCAACCAGTCCATGCCCAAGATAATATCAAAATCAACCATGCTGAGCAATAATAAATCGGCTCTGGTCTCAAAACTACTAAGAACAACCAAACATAACCGATAAATGCGGTCCACAATAAGAGAATCTCCCACGGGAGTAGAAACATAAACTGGGGAACTCAAAGAATCCCGAGATACACCTAAATACGGAGCAAAATAAGAAGACACATAAGAATAAGTGGAGCCTGGATCGAATAGAATCGATGCATCTCAGTGACAGACCAAGATAGTACATGTGATGACAGAGTCGGAGGCGACAGCCTCAGTACGGGCAGGAAGAGCATAGTATCTAGCCTGGCCTCCCCCTCGAGGGTGACCTCTACCACCCCGACCTCCACCTCTAGCTGGCTGGGTCGATGGGGTGGCAACTGGGGCTAGGATCATAGCCTGAGAACTCTGCGGGGCGCGCTGTGGCTGAGGAGTCTGGAGAGGTGCAACCCTCCCAAGTCTAGGGCAATCCCTCACCACATGACGAGTGTCACCATACTCAAAACAAGCTCTGGGAGGACGTGGCGGCTGTGATTGGCTCGAGCCAGGTCTGCTGGACTGACCATTGGAAGTACCCCGCGCAGGAGGCGCATTAGACACTAGAGGTGCATAATAAGGCTCCTGAGGCCTAGGTGGGGCTAGAACACCACTGGCTGCTGGAAGACCTGAATGAACGGGGCGACTCATAGGACCCTACCATGATGACCTACAGCTGGGGCACGGGCACCAAAATAGTGGCCCGACTCTCGAGACCTCTTGGCCCCCCTCTCCTCTCTGTCCCTAGCATGTAAGGCCCCGGAAAAAATTTCGCTAAGTAAATTAGGATTTCGTGGTGCCACGTAGGCTAATTATAATATTTTATGTGCTATTAACATGATGGGCATCAATTGGATTTGGTAAATAAGTGTATGAGTCATATAATAAGTAATGTGGGAATAATGGAAGGCCTAAGCCTAAGTCAAATTGGAAAGTTTCATAATAGGCTAAGATTCCAAATGAGTTTGCACAAGTCCACACTTTGAGCGAGCATATCTAAATATGTACAAGGTCTTATGTGATGAACAACCTATCATATGAAAGGTCTTCAAGTCTAGTTTCCAACTCTTCAAACCGTTCGTCATTTGGACATTCCTACACAAAGTTATGATCAAATTACCAAAGGCTGGAAAAAATGCGATCCCGTGTCAGATCTGCGATTGCAAAACCACTATGCGGTCCGCATAATTGATCTGCGATCGCAAATCTGGTCGCAAACTGAACCAGTGTAGCCCAGTTTTGGGCATCGGGTTTTGCGACGCGTCTGCGGCCAGCATACCCATTCTGCGGTCCATTATGCGACCGCAGACCCAAATTCGGAGGGTTAATCTTCCTATTTTCATGACCCGATCCCATTTTAATATATAAGCTTTGGGGTTTCATTTGGGGCGATATTCTGATGATTTTAGAGAGAGTTTAGAGAATTTTAGAGAGAGAAGGAGGGAGCCTAACATTCTAACCATTCAATCTTCCATCAATCTTCAAGAATCAAGGAAACCAATCACATGTTCTTCATCTAAGAGGTAAGGTTCTATACATTAGACTTTAATTTCGAGTTTGGGGTATAAGATGGGTTATTGAGGTATGATTCTTGGGGGTAATAGTATTATGTATACATGCATTTACAAATTAGGTTTGTGGGAAGATTGTTGAACATAAATAAGTAAAGATTGGGTTGGGGAATGAAGGAAATCTTGTAAAAAAAATTTGAAATCAAGATGCACAACTAGTATTTGATAAAATGCTCAAATGAGCTGAAACTATGAATACCTTCCTAATTTGTGTTCAATTTTGTTATGTCTCAAAGTAGATTGGGATTGCTAGAATTTCCAGAACGTTGTAGTAACTTAAGGAAAGCTTAAACAAGGTATGTATGGCTAAAACTCCCTCTTCTTAGAAATTGAGCTCCCATGGTGTCCCCGCATATGTTGTAAGTCCGAAATTTGATTTATGTAGTATTTGTTATTTCAAAGGATTTTGTATTGCAAGAATATATGTGAAAGGTGTGTCTCAATGTGTTCAATGTGCTATACTTGGTAAATTGGGGATATGTGAAGAATGTGAAGTATATGCTAAATTGCCTAGATTTCAAGTCAAGTTTAAATTGTGATTATTATGCCGAATCATGAGAATTCCTCTCTATGCTTATAACTTGAATTACTCTTGTGTATGCCCATTATCTTAAATTGCAAGTTTGATATTGAAAGTGAAAGTGATGTGGAATGTGAGTTATGAAATGTGGCCTAGTGCCAAGTATGATGTGATAATTGTGGCCCTAAGTGCCTATGAATTGATATATGTGAAGTAAAGATTGAAATGAAATTGTGAATAAGGGTAACGTCTTGTAAGACGGCTTAGCCGATCGGGGCGTGATCGGACGCCATGTTATACACACATGGTGGTAATGTATTGATAATTGAAACTGGAAAGTGAGAATGTAATAAGGGTAACGTCTTGGAAGACGGCTTAGCCGATCGGGCCGTGATCGGACTCCGCTCAAGGAAGCGGTGGTATTGTGAATGATGATGAACATTATTAAATGCCCCAAACTAAAGTTATGGAAATTGTGTGAAGGCTATCTGATCCCTTATTTGTATTTGATGATGTGGTGATAGTTTAAAGCTTTGTTGATCCTTATGATTTCTTTATTCTTGTATGGTTGTTCTTTCTAATGAGATGGTGTTTAGTTATACATACTAGTGCAGTAGTGCTATTCGACGGCACTAACATCCCTTTTGTCGGGGGCGCTACATCTTTAAATGGATGTAGGTGTTTCCATAGCAGGCAGTGTTGGTCGCAGCTAGTGATGCATCTTCCTTTCAGCGAACTTGGTCAGCCCTACTTTATTTTCGGGGTCCTGTATCGTTGCTTATCGTGTACTTTGTATTTTGAGGTATAGCCGGGGCCTTGTTGCCGGTATTTCCATATTACTCTTCAGTTGTATTTAGAGGCTCCGTAGACAGGTTGTGGGTAGTGACAGGTATTGGAATTAAAATAGAAATAATGATGTTTGGAAAAGATGTATAAAACTTGTATATCTTAAATTATGAACGAAGTTGCTAATGGAAATAAAATGGAAATCGTCAAAGACTTGTTTATAGAATTTGATTAATGATGTATATTTCCTCTTTATTCAAAGATTGGGTAGTATGTATGAAACCTATCAGGCTTGCTCAGTCGGGTTTACTCGGTTGAGCGCCGGTCGCGCTCCTCGAATTTTGGGGCTTGACATATCATGCATACCCTCAATCCTCCTAGCACTGCTCACCACCTGCTAATAAGATATATCCATCTCTAACTCACGAGCCATGCTAGACTTGATTCCGGGAATAAGTCCCTCAATAAACTGGCGAACCTTCTCGCGAACCGTAGAAACCAAAGCTGGTGCATGTCAAGCCAAGTCGATGTAACGGACAGCATACTCCGAGACAGTCATAGTACCCTGGCGCAAATGCTCAAACTCCAGAGATTGATTGGCTTTTGGAACAACTCTGGGCACGTTCGAGGACGAACGTATGTTTAAGTGGTGGAGGTTGTAATGACCCGACCGGTCGTTTTGAGTTTTTGCACTTCGCTCGCCAGTTCTCGGGCATGTCTAGCCCCGTATTATGCATTATGACTTATGTAAATCGTTGGTTTTGGTTTCAGGGTAATCAGAATGGATTTGGAAGAACAGTCCTCAGTTTAAAGCTTGAAATTTGAAAGTTTTGACTTGTTTGTAAATGATCTCGGATTGGAATTTTTTTATGATTTGGTTAGCTCCGTTAGGTTATTTAGGACTTAGGAGCGTGATCGGAATGTGTTTTGGAGGTTCGGAGTAGATTTAGGCTTGAATTGGCGAAATTGAGTTTTTGGCGTTTTCGGTTGATAGGTGAGATTTTGATATAGGGGTCGGAATGGAATTCCGGAAGTTGCAGTAGCTTTGTTATGTCATTTGGGATGTTTGTGCAAAATTTCAGGTCATTCGGACGTGGTTTGGTTTACTTTTTGATCAAAAGCGGAATGCGAAAGATATTAGAACATTAGGCTTGAATTCGATGTGTTTTGGTTGGTTTGATGTTGTTTGAGGTGTTTTGAAGATTTTTAAAAGTTTGAATAAGGTTACGGGATATGTTTTTGTTTTTGGTTGAGGTCCGGGGGCCTCGGGATGATTTCGGATGGTTGACGGAGAGTTCGGAATTTTTTTGAACAAGCTGTAGATTTTCTGCTTCTAGTATTTCCGCACTTGCGGATTGGGGACCGCAGGTGCGATGCCGCAGATGCGAGGGAGAAGGCCGCAGAAGCGGAAGAAGGTGAGGGAGGCAGAAACCGCAGAAGCGGTTGGTAAACCGCACCTCTGATGGCACAGGTGCGGCTGGTGCATCGCAGATGCGGAAGGCTAGAGGATAAGTGAGGACCGCAAAAGCAGTTCTTTGGGCCGCATATGCGGTACCGCAGAAGCGGTAATAGGGCCGCAGATGCGAAATCCCTGGACCAGAAATATATAATATTTCCCTTCGCAAATTTTGGCTAAAAACTCCATTTTTGAAGACGGGAAACGAGCTGGGGCAGAGAATTCAAGGGAAAATCAGGGTGAATCAGTTGGGTAAGTTCTCAAAGCTTCATTACTTGAGTTTATGATCATTTTTGCATGGATTAATCATGAAATTAGTGGAAATTAAGGGTAAAAACTGAGGAAACTAGGGCTTGGTATTTGAGACCTAAACTTGAGGATTTGGAGGACCATTTGTGGTTGGATTTTGGAACTTTTGATATGTATGAACTCGTGGGGAGATAAAGAATCTATTGATGTGAATTTTATCGAATTCCGAGACGTGGGCCCGAGGGTCGGGTCTTGGTAATTTCGGGATTTGTGTTGTTTTTTGATTGTTTTCGAGTGGGCTTCGTCTCTTTAGCATAATTTAATGGTTACGTTCTGTTTATGGTAGATTCAGAGCATCCGGAGGCCGATTCAAGGGGCAAAGGCATCACGAGCTAGAGTTTGGGCCGGATTGAGGTGAGTAATGATTTTAAATGTTGTCCTGAAGGTATGAAACCCCTAATTACACAGCGTTCGGCTATGTTGAGGTATTGCACACGCTAGATGACGAGCGTGGGATCGTGCACCATTGGGAATTGTGACTTAGTCCATCCCGAATGACTGTTTTACTGCGTATTTGATAGCAAATTGTTTGATATTATTATATTTTGGGCTAAATGCCATATGTGGGCTTCGTGCCAACTGTTTTGACCCTTAGGGGATCTTTACTAATATATTTCTTCACTATTTGATTTCATACTTGTGCTCACTCATGCCATATTTTACTGTTTTCAAAACTCAGTCATGTTACTCTGTTTTAAACACTTTAAATGATATTTTAAAGATATTTTGAGCTGAGCATCATATTTACTGTTGCCCGAGGGGCTTATGAGATCCTGACTGAGTAAGGCCGAGGGCTTGTATTGTGAGGTTACTTTTGGGTCGGGCTGCACGCCGCAGCGGTGATATACTGATTATGATAATAAGGCCGAGGGCCTGAGATTTGTATGCCACGAGGTGGCTTGTGATTGATATGAGGCCGATAGCTTGTTTATGATGCCAGGAGATGGCTTGATATTGCGCTTGGGCCGTAAGGGGCCCCTCCCGGAGTCTGTACACCCCTAGTGAGCACGGGTACCCATTGAGATATGAGATATAGCCCGAGGGGCTGGTATTGTTCTGTGATATTGCCCGAGGGGCCGATTCTGTTGTTACCTTGCCCGATGAGCAGTTGTTATGTGTTTACCATTTCTGGTCGTTGTTTCCATATATTGTTTGACTGCTTAAAAGGTGTTTTGTCATATTTCACTGTTTAATTATGTTTACTGATTTTGTTCTGCCTCTTATAGCTTAATGTTGTGTTTAACGTGATTTTATATCGCTCAGACTTCATTTATTATTATTACTCACTGAGTTGGAGTACTCACTTTACTCCCTGCACCCTGTGTGCAGATTCGGGCGCTATAGGTCCTGCTAGCGAGGGTTGAGAGTTGTCCAGCAGATTTTCGGAGATTTACTAGGTAGCAGCCCGGCGATTCGCAGCCCAGTGCAATCTCCCTCTATCTTATTTCCTTTCTGATTCAGTTATGTAGTGGTGGAGTAGACTTTCAGACTTGTAGTATGATTTTAGATGCTCATGACTGGTGACACCCCGATGTCGGGCTGTGTTGGTTTTTAATTCAGCAAAATTATACTGTTCAATGATATTTTGGGATTTTATTTTCGCTAAAGACTTAGTATTTATTATTTTAAATTGCTTAATGTGAATTGGAAGTGTGTCGGCTGGCCTTGTCTTCATGAGAGGCGCCATCATGACCGGGTCCGGGTTTAGGGTTGTGACATATCTTTGCCCTGGTTTTGTAGGTGGAGCAGCAGGAACATAAGGACCTTGGGGTATTTTAGGTTGTTTAGGTGCTTTAGGTGCATTAGCTGCTTTACGTGCTTTAGCTGCTTTAGGATCTTTAGGTGCTTTAGGTGCCATCTATTCAAAAAAAGTAAAAGATACAAAAAATAACATCAGGACATTATCAAAAAAATCAGTTAAAACTTCAACTCTAAGAAGCCTGAAGTTGGCCAGTTACAAACAAAAACTTCAGCTCTAGAGCTGAAGTTCAACAGTTACAAAACAAAAACTTTAGCTCTAGAGCTGAAGTTAGCCAGTTACAAAACAAAAACTTCAGCTCTAGAGCTGAAGTTCACCAGTTACAAACAAAAACTTCAGCTTCAGTTACAAAAATAAAAACTTCAGCTCTAGAGCTGAAGTTCGCCAGTTACAAACAAAAACTTCAGCTCTAGAGCTGAAGTTCGCCAGTTACAAAAACAAAAACTTCAGCTCTAGAGCTGAAGTTCGCCAGTTACAAACAAAAACTTCAGCTCTAGAGCTGAAGTTCACCAGTTTCAAAAAACAAAAACTTCAGCTCCTAAGCTGAAGTTCACCAGTTACAAAACAAAACATTCAGCAAAAAAATGTTGTAGTTTTTACAAAAAAACAAAACACAAATTCAAATCCAAAAATAATGCTGAAGTTCATAAAAAATATAACAAAAAAACACAAAACATAAAACAAAACTTCAGCTCCTATCTAAGGTATTATTGAAGTATTATAAACTCCACACTTTAATATTATCATCTATTTAACTCTCAAAAATTTTAAAAATTTTGACGTCTCCAATTATCACTGAAGAATTTATATAATTTTCATCAACAACACAAACACACGTTCAAAAAACCTAAAAATACAATCGTAAAAGTAAAACTAATGCACTTATCAAACTAAACCTTAAGAAACTATGTTATCATAAATACATGACTATCAAAACCAAAAACCAGAAATTAAATCTTAAAAAGTAATACTAAAATAAAACCCAGAAAGTTAATGCAATGTACCTGTGATTAAATCGTAATGTTATTGGGGTACAAATAGTTGAAAAATCAAAAACAACGATGAAAACCGGTCGATTTCAGAGAAGAACAAATCAAAAAACGCGAATAACGGGAGAGAGAGACAGAAACAATAGAGGACTAGCGTATACTTGGACAGAAAGTAGTCTTTTAATAAAGAAGGGCAAAATAGTCTTTTTAAAAGGCTTTTAACAATAAAACGGGTACGGGTGCAAACCGAAAAACAAAGCGGCTACATGTTAAAAAGGGGCGCCCATGCAATTTTTACCGTATAGTCATGCTAGTGTGGAGGCGAAAGGCCGCAAATATGGCTCCCATTAGAATCCAGTTTGCTGTGCACATCTTTCTGCAGTCTTTAAATAGTTAGTATTCGGATTCAGGAAATATTAAGACCAACAAAGTATATGTACTTCTTCAAAACCCTCTTTAACTATTAAGATCCAACTGAAGTAACAACAAGGAATTAATGAACCAAAATGACAAAAGGAACCGAGTGAATATTTTGTTCTCATTGCATGTCACCCGTTTCTATAATTGAACTATATCCCAAACAACCTTGCACAACATGAGTTGTCATGATTAATGGTGCTTTGAGTGAAGAATTACACACCATGCAATCCAAGAAATGCACAGGCTCACATATATATGTAACCATAGCCGCATTCACCCCAAATGGATCACAAAACAACCTCCCTCACATAGAAATCTTTTGAATTACATTGCGCTCAAATTCACCAGTTCTTGCATTGCTCAATTAATACAGCTTCATGACTGCCAATTAATTTTCTTACTCATTTTTGAACATATAACTGCTTTACACAACACCGCACTGCAAGATTTATATCTCTACCCGGATCTATCAGTTACAAACTTAACAAGATGCGCCAAATTCAACATTATGACGATTATTGTGGGGTCGAAATCCACCCGAAGAAGAGGAGGAGGAGGAGGAGGAAAAGGAGGAATAGGAAGAAGACGACGACATTGACGTGGTGGCTCACAGATATTTGTAGCTTTTGCAAATAATATTCCTAAGCTTTAAGAAGTAATTCAGAAAATCAAACAGCTACCAATTCTCCTAAAACCAACTATTTAATTCATTTATCTTTTGATAAGTAAAACAATAACAATATATCTTTTGTAACCTACATTCAGTTTTTTAACTTACAAAATGTCTTCAAGATTAAGAGCTACGTACATGGTTAGCAGGAATAAAAGGAAATATCAATTTAAAAACAAGTTCTCTATCTTTGATTTGGTCTCTCTCAAAGTATACTTGCTTAAACTAAAATTTCCAGCCTTCATATTTCTCTTTTACATCGTACTTTTTACTGTTCTGAGGTTGAGGTTGTTGGTTAGTCGAGGTATGAGTATAATGAGTAATTCATTCATCATAAAAATCTTTCACTTCAAATGAGGTCTGTGAATTGAAGAAACTATCTTCTATTTAACCACAAAGAATTCTACAAGATATCAGGGATTGATGATCTTCAGACAATAGAGGGGACTGTTTAAATCCAAAGCAGTAGACTCAAGTACCAGAAAGGGAAACTCTTGTAAACATGGAGAAGAATCCCAGTTTTGCTACAAAACTTCCTCATTCCTCTCCAATTACTAACTCAAAACAATAAAATCGGTGTCACAGAGCATTCAATAAACTGGCAAATTTTCAGATATATTGTCCTACAATCAATATAATAAACAATATGAATATATTAGTTAATGATTTACCTAAAATCACAAATAGATGGAGTGCAATCTGGAAAGGGCGAATTGGCAGTGCAGAACAGGTGTTTGATTTTGAAGCTCCAAAAATGGAGTTCCATCGGCGAAAATTGCAAAGGATGGGTCTGATGACAAAGATTATGGAGAATTTGAACTATGATATCGCTTAAAAATACATTAATAATAGAGATTGTAACTTTTGATTTTTGAATAATTATAAAGAAATTTGTCAAAAAAATATCTTGACGTTTGTATATGTAAGAATGACATAAAAATTGATAAAATATTTTACACAAAATTGACTAGTTGTAAAATTTCAATCCTAGCAATAACAAAATAGATCTAAATAAAAAATAAAAATAAAAAAGCAGCCTGGTGTACGAAGCATCTTGTGTTCACGCAGGGTTGGGGAAGGGCCGCACCTCAATAGGTGTGATGTAGACAGCCTACCCTGAATCAGTGGCTGATTCTACGGCTCGAAGCTAGGTCACACGAAGACAACTTTACCATTGTTCCGTGTTGGACCTCAAGTTAGTTTGGGCCAGCCTAGTAACAGAGAACGGCCCAATCAGTCTAATAGTGTAATGTCTAGTTGTGTAACGTCTGGCTTAGTTGATGGTTCTTTTATTTATGGTCCGACCCGACCCAGATGTAAATATATATTTTGTATATGTAGTTAGGACCTTCACTTCATATGGGTGGAATTTATTTTACATTGCATCAGTAAAATTGATCAGATAATTTTCTCTCTACTGTTCTTCATACTTTATCAAAGAGTTAGGGTTTCCTTTCACAAATTTCCACAATTGATCTCGATTTCAAATGTTAACATAGTATCAGAGCCCAGAGCTCGATAGATTACAGCACTACGGTTCGTCCATTTTTGTTTTTCACGGTGAATTTAGCTTGGATCTCTTCCTTTTCTGTTATAATGAGGAATTTTGGTTTTGTTAATTCCTCTCTACCTCATTGATTGTGATTAATTGTTACTAGCTTTCAACATTTTCTGAAACCCTAATATTTCAACAATTACGATGAGTACTACTAGCGATATTTCGAATATAGGTGTATCATGTACATCATCTGTGTCCACTGTTTCTACTGTGGAACCTTCGCACCTACTATATTTGTATCCATACTATTCTCCTGGAACTGTTATTGTTTCTACTACATTCAATGGTTTGGGTTATGGGAGTTGGCGTAGAGGAATGCTGATACGTCTCTCGTGTAAGAACAAGCTAGGATTGATTAATGGAATGATTCCTAAACCTAGTGCAGATTCTCCTTTGTATGAGCCTTGGTGTAGATGTAATGATACGGTTACTGCTTGGTTTCTAGATAGTTTGGACATGGAAATTAGAGAGAGTGTTATGTACACAGAATCAGCTGAAAAATTATGGAAGGAAATAGAGCAGCGTTATGGAAAGCCAAATGGGAGTAAAGTGTTCCAGATACGCAAAGAAATCTCTTCCATCTCTCAAGGATCTTCCAACATAGCATCTTATTTCAATAGGATTAAGAAACTCTGGGATGAGCTAGCATTCTCTATATCATATCCTCCTTGTGTATGTGGGTGCAAGGAAGCCTTTCAGAAGATAGAAGAAGACCAAAAAGTCCACCAATTTCTAATGGATTTAAATGAGAACTACTCTAATGTGAGAAGAAATATTTTGATGATGAAGCCTCTTCCAGATATAGATACTGTATATGCAATTCTGATTGAAGATGAGAGTCAGACAGATGCTAAAACTTCAGTTCCCTCTTTCAGTTCAGAGTCTGCATCATTCAGTACTGCAGTTCAGAAACCAATTTCTACTGGAGTTCAAAAACCATACAGTCAGAGAGTCAATTTTGATCCTTCTAGGAAATTTAATTCTAACCTGATTTGCAAGTATTATAAAAAGCCTGGTCATTCCATTGAGAAGTGCTATAAACTACATGGCTATCCACCTGGTTCCAGAATCAGACTAAAGAAAAATGTTGCATGTGCTCAAGTTTGCGACTCTCAAGTGGCAGTGCATTTTGAGAATTCTGGAACGGATGGTTCTAAAGTGCCTCAGACTGATGTTGGAGGCTATATGTTGACTAAGGAACAATATGACCAACTCATTTCTTTTATCCAACAATTTAAGATCTCCTCTGCTGCTCAAGACTTTGCTACAGGGTCTGCTAATTTTGCAGGTATGATAAACTCTACTACTACTAGTTCTGATGGTATTGTTGCTTGCAATGTCTCTAGTATAGAGAGTGGTGTTTGAATTATAGACTCTGGTGCTACTAATCATATGACACCTTATAAATCACTTCTTAGAGATATCAAACCTCTAACTTTTCCTTATCTTGTAACTCTTCCCAATGGTACAAGGTTAAAGTAACCTGTACTGGAACACTTTCTTTATCCTCTAATATTTCTCTTCCTATTGTACTTTTTGTTCCTTCTTTTCATTATAATCTGATTTCTTTGTCTGAATTGCTATTACACCTAACTAGCTATGCACTTTTCACACCTACTTCTTGTATCTTGTTGCAGGTCTCTTTTTTGAAGAAGCCACTGGTTCTTAGTAGACTTCAGAAAGGGTTGTACCTTCTGCATTCAGATACTCTTTCTTCCATTGATTCATGTGATTATGCATTTGTAAATACCATAATTGCATCCTTGATGATTCTAATAAGAGCAATTCTGATTTTAATTTTGAGTCTATTTCATCACATGATAATACTGTTCATACTTTACCGTCTACATTGTCTCTTGATCATATTTGGCATTTGAGGTTGGGTCATGTACCTTTTTCTAAAATGAAAAATATCCCTTTTCTATCTGATAAACTACCTAAGAAACAGTTCTTCTTGTGCCCTATTTGTCCCATGGCTAGACAACAAAGACTACCATTTCCTGAAAGCACCATTAATTCTTCTACTCCTTTTCAGCTAGTTCATGTTGATCTTTGGAGACCCTATCACACTCAAACCTATAATGGATATAAATATTTCATTACCTTTGTGGTATGATTTTACCAGGGCAACATGGACTCATTTGTTATCATCTAAAGCAAATGCTCACTACTTAAATCTTTTGACTTTATGATTCAAACCCAATTTGGTTGTCTTGTTAAAGTCATTAGGTCTTACAATGCTTTTGAATTGGGTTCTAGTTCTGAGGGGATTTCTTTCTTTTCTGCTCAAGGGATCCTCCACCAAACTTTTTGTCCACATATACCTCAGCAAAATGGTGTAAAGGAATCATAAGCATTTATTAGAAACTGCAATGACTCTTCTTTTCCAATAAATTGCCTGTCAAGTATTGGGGTGAATGTGTTTTGACTGCTACATATCTAATAAACAGATTTCCTTCCCCATTGCTACAAAATAAGTCAGCTTTTCAGATATTGTATGTTACTTCTCTTTCTTTCACTCATCTCAGAACATTTGGATGCTTAGCTTTTGCTGCTGTGCCAAAGCCTTATAGAGACAAATTTAAATCCAGAACTATCTTTTCTGTTTTTCTTGGTTGTAGTCCTGGAAAGAAAGCCTACAAACTGCTGAAACTTTCTTCCTTAGTCATCTTTCATTCTAGAGATGTAGGTTTTCATGAGTATGTCTTTCCATTCTCTATTTCATCATCATCATCTTCTTCTCATTTATTTCCCCCTTCTTTCTCTACTTCCCCAGCTTCTCCTCCTCCTGTAGTTTCTCCTGATCCTACTCCTTCCTCTACATTTGTTTCTCCTACCCCCTCTTCAACATCTTTCCCTTCTTCATCTTTTTCTGATTCTAATCCTCCTCTAAGGAGGTCATAGAGACCACATCATACTCCTGGACCTCAAGTTAGTTTGGGCCAGCCTAGTAACAGAGCACGACCCAATCAGTCTAATAGTGCAATGTCTAGTTGTGTAACATTTGGGCTTAGTTGATGGTTCTTTTGTTTATGGTCTGATCCGACCCATATGTAAATATATATTTTGTATATGTAGTTAGGACCTTCACTTCATATGGGTGGATTTATTTTACATTGCATCAATAAAATTGATCAGATAATTTTCTCTGTACTGTTCTTCATACTTAATCTAAGAGTTAGGGTTTCCTTTCACAAAATTTCACAATTGACCTCGATTTCAGATGTTAACATTCCAAGGTTCCCCTTCAGTAAAATAGATTTACATATATTCAGTATTTGAAGTTATACTAAAAATTTTAAAGAAGAAAAATAAAGTTTTGAGCAATATTTAAAAGGCATTTTCTGGGCGAAACATTGGGGCGGGTGCGCTAAGGCATACTAGCAAGGCGCAAGTATCATGCAGCGTAAGTCCCAATCTCTCGGGAGTTTACTTAGGCATAAGTCCCAATATTGAGAATTTCTTCAAATTCGAGCTAAAATTACTTAGTAAATCGTTTTTTACACTTAAAATATTTAAAAGTTAACCCATAGTAAATTCTCAAACTAAAGAACCTCAAAAGTCGAAAGCCTTTTCTAACTATGTACGTACTTCTATAATTTTTTAAATTTTGATATTTACTGAGTAAAAAATACGAAGATGGTTTCAAATAGGGGTGGCAAAATGGTTAAAAGAAAACAGTTAACCACCCATATTATCCACTAAAAAATGGGTTGGATAACTTAAACCCCATCTTAGATATACAAACCCATCTGCCCTATTACTGACCCGCCTCAATTTTTTTTTTTAAAAAAAACTCGTCTTCTGCTTAAATTTTAGCTGCCACCTTCGGCTTCGGCGATATTACCCGCCAAACTTCCTATTTTGTATTTTTCTTTCAATTTTGCTTGTTTTGGGCTCTCCCGTTTTATCACTGACACACACAATTACATACATTGAATCATTAGAATCAGAGAAAAGCAGAATCGGCAAAGAAGAACAATGGATTATCCTCTTCAATGGTTAAAAAATCTCCATTATGGATAGTTCCAGTCATACAGATAGCTCATACCGGCAAAACAATCATCACATATAAGACATTATAAAGACTCGGTGCATTGAATTATTGACTCTCATTGAAGCTTTCTTACATAGAAAAATCTTCTTCAATTAACAACCACAATTAAGGCTAGGGACATAACACATCACTTATTTTTTGAACAATTTGTTGTATAAGTCCGCAAAATTAAAGTAAAAGAGTTATTTTGGATCAAAACTAAAGTAAAATTTATTGCATCACTTCATGTTCACCTTCTTGGGAGAAAGGGAGACAAGAATAGGGCAAGGCAGGTTTAACTGTTTAGCCCTTTCTTAGGCGGGTTGGGTCAAAATCCTATGGGTGGATTTTTTTTTTAAAAAAAGGGAAGGGCTTAATTTTGGGCCAATCATTTTACGCCACGTTATAAATAAATATTCAATTATTTTATTTTCAGAGCACCATTAAGGGCAAACTTGAGCAAAAAAGAAAACGGCAGGGACATTTTTATTTAAGTAGGTGGACGGAGGGTATTTTTGTACCAAATCCGATACTTTTCCAATAAATTTAGGAAGAATTACACAAAAATACAGTCCACCCATATACATTGCATCAGAATAACCCAGTTACAACCTTGCAAATCTGTAGCCCATTAACAATAAGCCAAAGTTCGAAAAATAAGCATTTTTTTCTTTTTTTTTTATTCTGCAGATCTTCAAGCACAAAAATTTTGTGATTTTTTATTCTTCTTCCCCAAGTTTGTATATATTCCTATTCCAGCTACAAAAAATTCAAATTCATATATAATGCAACTTGAAAACCTTAAATTTTCTTCTTTTCCAAGTTCCAAATAGCATAAATAAAAAATAAAAATTGAAAAAATTATTGCATGTTCATGATTTGGCAAATAAATCAACAAAAAAAGTCGATTTGTACATAGATTAAACATATAAAATTTTAATTTAGATTTAACTGCACATGTGCATTACATGTATAATGATGTATAACTTTGTATAAACTTGTATATACAATACCTAATAATGTATATCAAAAAAATAAGACAAAGAAGAAAAAAAAAAAGAAAGTGTCAAACATCCATGGATGCCTATTATACACGTATAACGTATATATACACTTATACATTAAAAATATAGATAATTTATACAACATTGTACGCAGATATACACACTTATACATATTTATACAATATTGTATAAGTGTGTATAAACACTACCTATACAAATTTACACTAGAAAACACCTTCTGTCCATCACCACATTACAGATTTCGGTGATTGCTGGTGTTGAATTTTTCCGGCGAGTTTTTGGCTTCAAATTTGGGCTTCACCAGTTGCAAAAGATGAAACAAAAACTAAGAGAAATAAGAAAATATGAGACGAGGTTGCCGGAGATGCTCTTTTAGGCAAGATCTGATAGTTTTAGGCCAGATCTGATAGTTTTAGGCCAGATCTGATAGTTTTTGGACTGATATGCCAAATCTTATTGCGGTTCCTTAACCTCCTTTTGTCAATTAACTCAAAAATCGAAATCGAATTGACATAGAATGCGAGGATTAAAGAGTCATTGTGCACATCTGTATAGAGCACAAAAATTACTGAAATGTTACAGTATTTGTTTTTGTTTCTTCACTTGAGTGCTCAAAAGCAATTATCACGAGTGTATAGAAAAAAATCCTATAATTTTTAGAGAGAAGGAAGGAGAGGCGAGTGAAGAGAGATTGAGTATGCTGAGAAAGAAGAAAGAAGAAAAGAAAAAATTCCTAGAAGTATATCTTTAATAATGGGCTAAAGAATAAAAAGTTTCTTTCAAATTATATGCAACATGAGCCATATCGGGTAAAGACTTCAAACCTAGGCCATTTTTAGTTGGGCTGCTGGGCCAAGTAATTATATCCGTAATTCTTTCATAAATTTATTGTTTCCTGAACACGCACGTGTGTCTCCCACAAACTTTTCCCAGAACCCGAACCTGAACCCAACCCACTCTGCTATAATTCAACGTTCAAACTCTGAAATTTTGGATGCTTTCAAAAATGTTTTCTTCTTCTATAATCTATTTTCCTGTTACCTTCTATCTCTAATCCTTCTTTAAACACACAAAAAAAAAAAAGGCTAAAAAATTACAAAAAGATCAATTACTCAAAACACTGTTCCCAGCTCTGATCAAATCAAAAAGAGATCCCAACTTTTAGGGTTCCAAATTCAAAATCATTTTTTTCCAGACACCCTTTTGAGTTCTGATCAAAACCCATAAACTTTCTTGGAAAAATATTCTGGTTTTCTGTATGATTGAAGATGTATAGCAATTTTAAAGAGCAAGCAATAGAGTACGTGAGGCAAGCAGTACAAGAAGACAATGCAGGGAACTGTGCAAAGGCATTTCCTTTATATATGAATGCTTTAGAGTACTTTAAGACTCATTTGAAGTACGAGAAAAACCCTAAGATTAAGGAGGCAATAACTCAGAAGTTTACAGAGTACTTGCGCCGGGCCGAGGAGATTCGGGCCGTATTAGATGAAGGTGGTGGAAGTGGGCCTGGTTCAAATGGAGGTGATGGAGCTGTGGTTGCTAAGCCCAAGACTAGGCCCAAAGATGGTGGTGAAGATGGTGGTGGGGAGGATCCTGAGAAAGATAAGCTTAGAGCTGGGCTTAATTCGGCGATTGTTAGGGAGAAGCCTAATGTTAAGTGGAACGATGTTGCTGGATTGGAAAGTGCTAAACAGGCTTTGCAGGAAGCTGTTATTTTGCCTGTCAAGTTCCCTCAGTTCTTCACAGGTGTGTGTGTGTGTGTGTTTGTTGGATTTGTTTGTGTTGTTGCCTGCATTTTGTTAGTGTAGATTATTGCTTTGATTTATGGTTTTGTTGTGATTCTGATGTAGCTTTGAGAGGTTTATTATTTTGTGGTAGCTTTAAGCTGTTAGGCGTGGTTTGATTCACGGACTGGTTATATAGACGGAATATAGTACTTATTATGCGGTGAAAATTACAGGTAGTTATACAGAGTGTTGTATTGCAAACCAAACATTGTACTAGTTATGCTGTATTTTATGCTGCTATTGTTTTTCCTTTACCCCTTATTGGTATACATTCAATGATTGGATAGGATACTCTTGAGATCTTGGGAAGAGTAGTCTAGATTCTAGAAAGATTTTAACTTATGTTGGGGTTAAATGGGTTCCAATAGTTCCTAGTCGTTAACTACCAATGGAAGAAGTAAGTTTGGTGTTTACCTATTGTACATTTTAACCCCTTTCAATTTGAGGATCACAAAGTGCCAGTTTAATCTGTGGATTTTTGGTGATTTGTGGATGGGTTGTTTGCTCTCCTCTCTAAAAACTTTGGACATGGAAGCTTGATAAGTATCATCAATATGACCGTGTAATAGCTTGGAGTACGAGAGATGAACTGCGAATCCCATATTTTAAAGTTTCTCTTTATAGTTGCTGCGAGGATTCATGTTACAGCTCCTTCCAGCTCATCCAAAAAAGTAATGGTGGGATAAAAATCATTAAGGCAGAGAAATTGTGAGTAATTATGTTCGTTTCTTTTTGTGGTACATTAGAGATGGTTGAGTAGTTTTTCTACGGGAGCATCACCTAATCATCACAATTTGAGTGTTGTTTTCTCTTTCTCATGTCCCTTCAGGCAAGAGGCGGCCATGGAGAGCTTTTCTTCTATATGGTCCTCCCGGGACAGGAAAGTCTTACTTGGCCAAAGCTGTTGCTACTGAAGCAGAATCCACATTTTTTAGGTATTTGTCTTCCTACACAATTGTTTTTGTTTATAATGTTCGTCCATTTTGCTGCACTTGGAGCTATCAACTTCAGATAATTTCCCGATTCACTGCAATTTGTTTTAGGAAAAAACCAAGGGCTGTTTTCTATATTGCAAATTTTGTGCATCATATCCTCATTAGTAGAAAAGAACTTGAGCAAAATGGGAATCTGCTTAGCAAGCCTTAAGATGATAAAGGAAAAATTATGGAATACCAACACGTAGAAGAAGAAGGTGTTTGGATTGGCTTATTTTAAGTGCTTATTGGCTTTTAAGCATTTTTTTAGTTTGTGTGGTGTTTGGCAATGATAAAAAGTGCTTAAAAACACTTACTTTTAGGCATAAAAAGTACAAAAATAAGCCAAAAGCCAAAAGTTGGGTATTACCAACTTATGGCTTTTGGCTTTTAACTTAAAAGCTACTTTTTATAAGTCAATCCAAACACCCTCGAAGTCGGGGGTGAAGATGCAACTGATTGCTGATTTGTTTGTTATTCTTTTATTTCCTGTATAGTTTTTATGGCCTTTGTTTCTCAAAATTTTTGTTGTTCTTCTCCTCATAATTGTTGCTTTCACATAATTTGGTGCCTGATTTAAAAGAATCCGAACTGAAGTAGTAATGAATGTGAAGGGCTCAGTTACTAATTACAGAATGTGGTTTAGCATCCAAGCCTAGACTTTTACATTGAAAAATTTGGGATTATACTGGGTTTGTTGTTGTTGTTGTTGTAGAAGAGTCAAATTGAGCTTTCAGCTAAGGCCTTGGTTGTGATTGCAGTCACTTTAATAAAAAAGTTTCAAACTTACAATAACAAATTTTAGTAGGGTTATATGAGCACGATCCATCAACTTTGTTTGTCGCAAAGTTATTTCCGGTTGAGGTCAACGTTTAGAGCTTTTGCTTCATAGAAGCTATGGTTTAATAGCTATCCCCCCCAAAAGAAAAAAGTTGTCCTGCCGAGGTCATATGTATGCCTTGCATTTTTGGTATAGGGAAAACCATGCTATAGCATTTGAAATTATTGGTTTGATGCCTTTCTGAAAGCAAAAAATAAGATGTATAATGACTACTTCCCTGAAAATTTGATGCTCTCTGCTGCCATAATATGCTGGCAATGTCAAGATGCCTGATTTATTTAATGACCCTACTTGCAAGTACTCTGAAATATCTGCAGTTTCCGCTGGTAATAAATCTTCCAACTGCACTATGGATTTCTCTTTTAGACTTGCATATAACATCTAGATGAATGTATATAAACATGAGTTGCCTGCATGAATGTTGTCGTGTATCACTTCTTTTTAAGCATTCTCTCAGTTTCCCATTTTCAAGAACTTAGACTGGAAAGTTGGCGAGTGCCAACTGCTATTTTCATGCAGTGTCTCATCATCAGACCTTGTATCCAAGTGGATGGGTGAAAGTGAGAAGCTAGTTTCAAACCTTTTTCAAATGGCTCGTGAAAGTGCTCCTTCCATTATATTCGTTGATGAAATCGATTCCCTGTGTGGACAGCGAGGAGAAGGAAATGAGAGTGAAGCTTCCCGACGTATTAAAACAGAACTCCTTGTGCAGATGCAGGTAATTGATATATCGTGGTTATGGTGTGATTCTTTGATCTCTCATAACCACCCCTTCTCCCATCAGAAAGAAGAGAGGACGAGAAATTCTCCTGGCTAAATGCACCTTTTCTTTATTCAATTTGTATTTTCAGGGTGTTGGACACAATGATGATAAAGTTCTTGTTCTTGCAGCAACAAATACACCCTATGCCCTAGATCAGGTATAGAATGATCTGCAGTATAAAGTAGCATATCATAGAAGTCTTTTGTTGACAGATATTTTTCTCTACAGGCTATACGGCGAAGATTTGATAAGCGTATCTACATTCCTCTCCCAGATCTGAAGGCACGGCAACACATGTTCAAAGTAAATCCTGTTCTGTAATTTTTCTCGGGAAGTGAAGTTCAGGGAAATACATACTGCTATTTCTCTTGTTAGATCTCTAGGTTATTCTTGTTACACCTTGCAGGTTCACTTAGGTGATACCCCCCATAACTTGAGCGAGAGTGACTTTGAAGATCTGGCCCGTAAGACAGAGGGGTTTTCTGGTTCAGATATTTCAGTTTGCGTAAGTCTGGAGCCTAATGAGTTTGACTTTATGTGTTACGCCCAACATGTTGTTTGCCAGTTTGTAGTTTGGGAAGAGATCCTTTCTTCAACTCCAGTCCAACCTTCTAAACGATGAAGGAAAACAAGGGAGCAATTCCTCTATGTTCTGCTAATGTATGTATACTTGCTCTTCCTGGACAGGTCAAGGACGTGCTATTTGAACCTGTACGAAAAACTCAAGATGCTATGTTCTTTACTCAGACTTCTAATGGTACCTGGGTGCCATGCGGACCAAAGCAACCGGGTGCTGTGCAGACGACTATGCAGGAGCTTGCTGCTAAAGGACTTGCATCCCAGGTACTCTGGATACATATATAGTTTGAGATCACTACAATAATTAATTTTTCACTTGGCCGCTAAACTGTAACTTGTGGATATATGGGTTTTAGCTGGATATATTGGGGGTTAATAGTTGCACATTCCTGGAAACTTGACTTCCTTAAGTTATTCAGTAATTAAATGTGATTCTACTGTTTATTTTTATAAGGTTTACGCATCATACACTTATGTGGAACTAAATGCAAGAGAGATGGTGCAGTTACTGAACTACATCTTCCTAAGTTTCTGTCCTGAATGGCTAGATTACCCAAAAGAAAGGGTAGCCGATATCACCTGATATTTTAGCATGATATGGGTTTGGATAAGTTGTCCTTCTAACTGGATGGACTAGTTAAAACAGCTTGCTGTTTAATGCCTTTGCAGATAATCCCGCCACCCATTACAAAGACAGACTTTGACAAGGTTCTCGCACGTCAAAGACCAACAGTTAGTAAATCTGACCTTGAAGTGCATGACAGATTCACAAAGGAGTTTGGAGAAGAAGGTTGAAGAAATTGATGTATCACTGGTAACTGCTATACCTGGAGTTGCCATGATTTGTATTTTCTGCTGCTTGTATGAAAAATTTGCAATATTCATCAAAGTCTCTTCAAACGGGACGTTGACATTCTTTATCCTTTTAGGAATTGTGTTAGTTTTAGCTTTGCATGTATTTATCAATGTCAAGACAGAACATTGCAAGTATCTTTGGTTGAATGCCTTTTACAATTCTAATTGCAATCACTTTTATTCACAAATTGTCAGCAATTGCTCCCATTCTTTCCTGTTGTAGTTTCTCCAGAAATGCCAAACCTGCCGGTTGGATGGTGACACTGTATAGTAAAAAAGTTGGTAACCTCTCTTTTCTTGTGATCAACTTAATTTATGTGACAGTTTAACTAGAATTTCCGAGTGTTACCGGTTGGAGAATATATTAAAGGAAAAGGTACTGCTGCTCTGTTTACAGTGAGACATCAAAGAATTTCCTAATGTTACCTGGCATCAAAGACTTGCCATCAAAGAACAAAATAGTGAGAATTGGTTCCTCATCTGCAACATTTCGGTCGATGTTTAAACTTTTGCTTGTTGTCAATTGAAGCTGCAGACAATGTCCATGCACCCACAAGTACTAAGTGAAGTCATGTTTGTAGTCATTTCATAACCTCCTACTTGCCTTTGAAGTTTTCAAGGGGATGGCTCTAAGTAAAATACAAGTGTACTTAAGCTCATGATTGGTGCAAGCTTCATCTTCAAATGGGTCTAACATAAATGGACGCACATTCTTTTAAACATTTCTTAACTAATAGCTTATTATCACTATGGTTATTAGGATTATGCATGAAGACTCAACCATAATTTGAATGCATGTGGATTATAAGTGTAATTTATGTCTCAAATCATGTTGATCTAATCATTCCATCAATATTATCATACTCTATTCAATTCCAAGTCTCAAGTCCAAATTCCTATTTGAAAGTTCCTCTGAATCGGTCAGTCAATTAGAAGAAGAAATACATGACTGAGTAAACGACTCATTCTGAATTAATAGGAACCACAATGGTAGCAAAACAGTCCAAGCTGCCTAATAAGATCCATCATAACCTAGAATAAAATTTAGCTCAAGATAGGACTTAAGAAAATCATCGTAGAACTCCTGAACATCAAGAATTTAGGAAGAAATAAGTAGAAAGAAAAAGAATATCTGGTTGAAACCCTTGTCTTGTCAAGAATTCTTTGTCAGTCCTTGTTCTCTCCTCAAAACTTCATCCAAAATTGCATTTAGACATACTACAAGCCTCCTCTTACAGATCTCCCCAGAATCCTCACCAAACAAGGAAACCTAACAATTTCCAGAAAACATGGTTGACCACAGATGCATACAAGTCGAAAAGCCAGTGCATATGCACAACCTCTCTTCTCCAAGTCTGATTTATACATGCACAAAGGTCAACAGAATCAAAAGATTGGCGAATATGCACCAGCATCCCAGCACATATGTGCTAGGCAACTGCTATTCCATTTTTTTACCCTCGTCTTTTCTAGCTACTTCCTCATTAGCAATTAACTCCGAAGTTTCATGTTGCCAGTAACAAAAGAATAGTGAGGATTTAGTCAAGTTTTAAAAGATCAGGGAAAACCTAAAATAATTCAACTCATTGCGTCAATATAAAATCGACTCATCAGTTAGATAAACTTCAGTAATGTAGCAAGGCATAAACACATTTAAAGGTTCTCACCAGTATCTTAATCAATAGCAGCATCAAGGACATAGATCTTCTAGAAGAGGTTATTATGGGTAGCAGGGAGATCTCCATGGTTTCAGTCATGTCAAAAGACGTTGCTGAATGGTCCTTCCTGGGCGCGATTATTTCCAGGTCCTTCAGAATTTGGCATGCTCAGTAGGTTACAATGAAAACTTTAATCATAAAGAAGAGTAGAAATGAAAGAGCAGCTAGTTGATCTTTGCATCGTTGTTGCAAGATCACCTTTTCTATAGAATACAGCCTTAGGAGCATCAAGGCCAGAAAAACCACGTTGAACAGAATACTAGCAGACGTACTTTGAATCTGGGGTAGTGACAAGAGGCACCAGCTCTTTTAGCTGCTGGAGGAAACCCCTCCATTCAAATGAATGCTTCTGACTGTTATCTCTAAGGCAGATCAGGCTGTCGACTGCTCTTNAGAATTCTTTGTCAGTCCTTGTTCTCTCCTCAAAACTTCATCCAAGATTGCATTTAGACATACTACAAGCCTCCTCTTACAGATCTCCCCAGAATCCTCACCAAACAAGGAAACCTAACAATTTCCAGAGAACATGGTTGACCACAGATGCATACAAGTCGAAAAGCCAGTGCATATGCACAACCTCTCTTCTCCAAGTCTGATTTATACATGCACAAAGGTCAACAGAATCAAAAGATTGGCGAATATGCACCAGCATCCCAGCACATATGTGCTAGGCAACTGCTATTCCATTTTTTTGCCCTCGTCTTTTCTAGCTACTTCCTCATTAGCAATTAACTCCGAAGCTTCATGTTGCCAGTATCTTAATCAATAGCAGCGTCGAGGACATAGATCTTCTAGAAGAGGTTATTATGGGTAGCAGGGAGATCTCCATGGTTTCAGTCATGTCAAAAGATGTTGCTGAATGGTCCTTCCTGGGCGCGATTATTTCCAGGTCCTTCAGAATTTGGCATGCTCAGTAGGTTACAATGAAAACTTTAATCATAAAGAAGAGTAGAAATGAAAGAGCAGCTAGTTGATCTTTGCATCGTTGTTGCAAGATCACCTTTTCTATAGAATACAGCCTTAGGAGCATCAAGGCCAGAAAAACCACGTTGAACAGAATACTAGCAGACGTACTTTGAATCTGGGGTAGTGACAAGAGGCACCAGCTCTTTTAGCTGCTGGAGGAAACCCCTCCATTCAAATGAATGCTTCTGACTGTTATCTCTAAGGCAGATCAGGCTGTCGACTGCTCTTGAAAGATCAGCCAAAATAAAAACCTTTGCTATCTCCTCAGTCCGTAAAATATAACCTCATGACTTCCCCAGATATCTGAAGTTCGCACAGTCTCTGTTTCTTCCTCTTGACATGCACTATCAAAGGTTGGATCCATGAACTTTACAACTATTATGATAGCACTATCTGGAAGCTGATAATNTTGCAAAAGTAAACGCATTAGGACTAACTCCTCCAACTAACATCATATGAAACACTTGTAACGCTCTATCAACCAGCTTATTGCACGAATAACCCGAAAGCAAAGAAGTCCAAGTCACAACATTCTTGTCCTCCATTTCGTCAAACACACTCTGACCTTCATCCACGTTCTCCATTTTCATGTACATGTCAACAAGTGAAGTCCCAACACTAACATTGTCAAAATATCCGGATCTTATACAGAGTGCATGCACTTGTTTACCAAAAGTTAGATCAGAAAGGCATGCACAGACCTTCAATATACAAGAAAGGCTAGACCCATCAATTAAAAGTCCGGCACGATGAATACCCACAAAGAGATTCAGAGCCTCTTCATTGAAACTGTTCCTGGAGTACTCAAAAAGCAAGTGATTGTTCAGAGAAACTCTCTGTGGATTTTCATCAAACAGGTGGTGCACGTGGCGATAATCTGAACATGCAGCTGATTCAGCTTGAGTTTCTGCTGCCAAATCAATGGCCTGCGAATGAGAACAATAATGGATGTCTAATGGACTCTTGAAACGCAGGAGAGGCCTTATTTCTTTAAAACACGGCCTTACAATCATTGCTCGTTTTGCTGGCTTTACAGTTGGAACCGTTGGAACTGAAATTTAAACGTCCGCGTCTGAATCGGGCCGGGTTGTCGTGACCCGCCAAATTTGGGGCGAAGTGCACAAATAGCCACTAAAAGCAGCTGCTTTTATTTTAAAGCCAGTGTTTTCAATGTATTTAGATTTTAGCCACTGCTTTAATAAACTTACACCTGACTGGACGAAAATACCCTTCTGGTATAAGTTATACCTACGCTTTTAATCCCACAGAACCAGAAGCAGCAGCAGCAGTAGCAGAAGCGGCGATCGACACTGTGATCGCAATTCTCTTCCAATTTCAAAAATTCAACATTCTCATCCAAAAAATCGACATAGATAAACAGTAAGTTATACTTTCATGTGTTTCTATCGATTTTTATTTCGATATAGTTATACTTTTTCCGATTTGTATTGATTTGATTATATAGTAGATAAGAATTTGATTTTTTTTTTTGAATTTCTGGATTGATAAAGTTAAGGACATCGCCTCCTATGATAATTCTATAAAAGTTGAGCACATAATATTAAGGACATAGTGTCTTCATTTTGGAAATTGAATTCAAAAATTAAGGACACAGTGTCCTTAACTTTGATTCTACTGTCCTCATTTTGCAAATTGAATTGAAAAACTTAAGGACACAATGTCCTTCACTTTGTTGCTGTTCTTCTGTATACTAAGTCCTGAAGTTTGAGTTTCAAATTGAAAAAGTTAAGGACAGGAAGTCCTTAAGTTTGAATTACAGATTGAAAAGTTAAGGACATGAGTCCTTAAGTTTCGGCTTGCAGGTTAAAAAGTTTAAGACAGGCAGTCCTTAACTTTTAATTCCAAGTTTAAATGTTAAGGACAGGCAGTCCTTAAGTTTTGACTTGCAGGTTAAAAAGTTTAGGACAGGCAGTCCTTAACTTTTAATTCCAAGTTTAAATGTTAAGGACAGGCAGTCCTTAAGTTTTAATTTCTGGTTCAAAAGTTAAGGACTGACAGTCCTTAAGTTTTAATTCCATGTTCAAATGTTAAGGACTGGCAGTCCTTAAGTTTTAATGTCTGGTTCAAAAGTTAAGGACAGGCAGTCCTTAACTTTTAATTCCAAGTTCAAATGTTAAGGACTGGCAGTCCTTAACTTTTAATTCCATGTTCAAATGTTAAGGACAGACAGTCCTTAAGTTTTAATTCCAAGTTCAAATGTTAAGGACTGGCAGTCCTTAACTTTTAATTCCATGTTCAAATGTTAAGGACAGGCAGTCCTTAACTTTTAATTCCATGTTCAAATGTTAAGGACAGGCAGTCCTTAAGTTTTAATTTCTGGTTCAAAAGTTAAGGACAGGCAGTCCTTAACTTTTAATTCCAAGTTAAAATGTTAAGGACACTTAGTCCTTACCTTGGTCTTGCACTTACAGTACACCTGTTCTTAATTATACAAGGATTGCTTTATAACGTATGTCCTCAGTTTCCCATTCTCTTGACTTGCAGGATGGAAACAATATGCATTATAGTTGCTTTTAATGGTAGATGGACTGAAGACTATAAATATCTTGATCATCAAACAAAGCTTTTTCTAGTACCTGAGTCAATTCGGTTTGAAGATTTCATTAAACAGATCTTTGAGCTTATTGAATTGGATAGAGAAAAGTTTGAAGCAGTGATATGGTTTGATATCAACCTTGGAACAAGCAAAGGAATGCTTGTATCCAAAGATT